>NC_136526.1:67861109-67956109 GCF_053919585.1 Euprymna scolopes
AGTCGAAAATGTTGAAATTAAGGCTAGTTAATCGAAAGTAGACGATGACTTGCGGAAATATCGACAAAAAAGCGACACTTCCTTGTAGAAAACTACCCAGTTGAGTGTGAAGAAATAATTGCTTTTGGCCAATTTATCGATATTTGTCGTCCGAAAGAAGATTGAGGATTAAAACGATACCAGTTTCGTCACGTTCCGACGTGTCTGTAAGAATTTTTTGCGACACACACACACACACACACACACACACACACACACACACACACACACACACACACACACACACACACACACATATACTTTGCCATTTACATATACAGACTAGTGGGGCGTCCAGCGTTGCCCGGGTGTTTAGGTGGTGTAGTGAGAACCCCCAGGGAGGGGGGGTCAAAACAACACTAGCGAGGGTGCCCCGGTGTATGTAGGTGGTGTACTAAGGAATCGGGGGGGGGGGGTAAAAAGTTGTAGTAGCAGGGGGGGAATCAAAACTACAGTAGGGTGAGGTGTTAAAAAAAGTGTAGTGGGCAGGCTCGAAGCCGTAACGTGAAGTAGGAAAACAAAAACCCAAAATGTGACGTCTTTGCTGATGTCTCCATCGCCAAATCGAAAGAGGAAAACGATGAAATTAAGTGAAGTCAATCGAACAGTGACGGTGATTTGCTACAATGGCGGCAAAAAAGCGACCCCCTCCCTGTACAAAACGGTCGAGCTGAGGGTGAAAGAATAAATCCTTTTGGCCAATTTTTCCGATATTTGTCGTCTGAAGTGTCGAGCTGGTATCGATATCGTCAGGACTTGTTACCTCTGTCAAAAGTTTTTGCAACACACACACACACACACACACACACACACACACACACACACACACACTTTATATATAAAGAATAGCCTTGGTGCTCGGCGTTGCCCGGGGGTTTGGAGGTTCCTTATTATATTCGTTTTATAACGGAATGGACATTCACTTTTAAAATTTAAAATACAGGAATTAACGGATGTAGGTTTTTTAAAAACGGAGGTGATAAATTGATCACTACTAGAGTCAATGAGAACGTCTAAAAACGAGATTTTATGATCAGTACTTAATTAATATGTAAAGTTAAGAACTGAACTATTCTGAAAGATACCCTTTAAATATTCTATTTCCTCTGTGTTATTGACAAGAATTAGTATAAAACGAATCTAATAAGGAATCTTATACATCGTGCAAAGGTGATTTCCTCAAACAAAAAAATTCTTTAATGAATTAAAAAATATAAAACAAGTGTTAGTAAATAATCAATTCCCAAACTCTCTTGTAGATAAAGAAATAAAATTAGCCATTAACAATTGTAATCGAATTATTAATATCCAAGAAAATTATCAACCTGTTAATTATTACCGTAACCAGTTACACAAGAACTCAAAAAATCGATGAGAGTATTCTTAAAAATATAATCCGTAGATATGTGGCTCCCAATAATAATAATAAAAATCTTTTTATTATATATTATAAAAAAAATACAGACAACAAGCCTTGTAACGAAAAACAACATTTCGCAAACAAACGACCTCTTGGAAAGGTTCAATGTAGTTTACAAATTCAGCTGCCCAATAGGAGAGTGTATCTCCAATATTAGTAGCTACATTGGTTCAACAACTAACACATTGTCGCGAAGATTGACTCTCCACCTCTCTGACTCTAGCTCCATATCACAACATTTGAAGGGACATGGCTGCCAACATTCGGAATTTCGAAGAATTATGGTAGAAAATACAAGAGTATTGCAGAGTGAGAGAAATGTAAATAGGCTAAGAATACGCGAAGCATTGTACATTAAAACAAAGAAGCCTCAAATAAATAATATTAATTATGAGTGCAGCCGGAACATTTTGAAATGTTTGGGATAAATTTTTGAATATGTATATATGTGTTTGTATATATAAATGTGTTTAATATATGTAAAAAAAAAAAAAAAGTCCGCCCACCTAACTTGTAACAAATTACCATGTGACTAGAAAAAAATGTATACATAAGTAAATTTAAGAAACAATTTCTACATTTATTTCTACAATATGCCTGAGAATGATAGAAGTACTTCTGTCGAAAGCGCTCGCGATTATGGATCCAACTTATACAATTTCGAGAAGAACACAAAAAGGACTATTCGGAGATTGGAGAAGATAAAAAAGAAAATTGTAAAACAGAATAATTCCGTGCTATTCAATAATATTTGTCTAAATGAGAAAATGCTGCCTAAATATACACAATATAAATATATATATATATATATATATATATATATATATATATATATATGAGAAATATTTGGAATCAAGTCTCCTCTTGGTATTATTTCAGATCATTTGAAACCATAGCAGCAAGTTTTAATTCCCCCCCCCTCCCATCAAGGCCAGAGGTTTTGGGGAAATATATATATATATATATAACTACTTAATTTACTCACATAAAATTAATATACGAAAGTATAAATTTATGCGTAAACTTTAAGTATTTACTTCAAAAGTGCTCAATACGTAGGTAGCTAGTTAGTAAGTTATAAATCCCTTTACAGTAGAGATCCCTAGGTGCAAGAAAGCCTTTTACTCTAATAGTTTCTTCCCCAGAACTGCGGGTCTTTGGAACTCTCTTCCGGGATTCTGCTTTCCCAACTGCAATGATATGCAGAAGTTCAAGTGTAATGTTAACAACCATCTTTCTACTCTTCTCCCTTCATAATGACCCCGCTAATTAATTCCCTAATAGTAACCCCCTGCTTCAAAGTGGCACTGTGCCTTGTTTGGGGTGAAAATTGAATAAAAAAAAAAAAATATATATATATATGGCGATTTAGCTACACTGAATATTCCGCGTTTCATCCACTCTAGGACTCTTCGCCTGAAGTTTTTGCCAGACATATAAACATACATGCATACATTTTGCCCTTTACATATATAGAAGATTATCTCGTTTGCAACATTAAACTTTGTTGATATTTCTCATTTAATAGTTAGGTTTTGTAAATTAAAGTTTTAATAAGAAAAAAACATGATTAAATGTAATAAAAGTCCGCTTTGATGTATATTTTTAAAATTTAGATTCAATTAATCCTTAATTATGGCCAAGTTTCTAAAAAAAAAAGGTGATAGTAACAACAATAATTTTACAACTTCATAAAAAAAACCCCCAAAAGTTTACCGGTTGTATAGTGATGATTATAAGAAACAATAAATGTGCCTGAAAAATCCCAATTAACTTTTGTTGCGGGGCCGAATGTCGGTGCCAATTGACCTTAAAACTAAAAGACGACACAGGCAAGAAAAAGACGAAAATAACTATGGCAAAGAAGAGATGGCAAACGCAGTTGGTACCGTCATGAACGAATATGAATCTGTTCAGGTTTATTTTTCGTAAAGAAACTGAATGGTGGTAGTAGGTCTAAGGCTGAGGGTTGGAGTCTAGTTGGAGTTTGAACTAGCACGGCTACGAGGTCATCTTCAGTGGCTATGGAAAACACGCGCTGACTTGAGAAGCTGGGCTGCTGAGAATCGAACGCATCAACGGCGAGTGATCGCTGCTGCTGCTACTAAGTTTGGTCATTGTCGGAGACGTAGTCTAAACCGTTCTGCGTGGACATGACTGCTGCTGCTGCTGAGTTGGGTCGGGCCGCTGACGGGCCCAACCTCACTGTACGGCAGTCTAGCTGCGACTGATTGCATGTCGAAAAAAAACCCACTGTATTTATATTCGTCTGATGGCGGACATAGTTGTAGACACTAAGGCTTGAAATTAATCAGCTTTGATGTAGTTTTGTTCAGTTTTAGTAGGTCAACTTTCCCTTGCTTTATCTCCTCTTTGAGAAAGGGTTAGTTTTTGATTTTTTTTTTTACTTAAGAGTCATATTTATCAAGGCCCGAAAGCCACTTAAGGATAAGGGTTAATGAATGTAAGATGACAGTTTAGTAATCATTAATGGTGTAGATTCAGTAGCTTGACCTTCACTCCTGATCTGAAATGGAACACGTACATCAAGTCTGTTGCCAAGGTTGCTGGAAAGATGGTGAGATCCTTCTATCGCTCCAGAAGATATCTCACTACTGATGCAATTCTCTATCTATATAAAAGCCAAGTACGTCCAAGGATGGAATACTGCTGCCATATCTGGGCAGGAGCTGCTAAAAACAGCCTATCCTGCCTTGACAGAGTACAAAATAGACTTTGTGGCTTGGTGGGGGATGCCCTTTTCTCTTCCCTGCAACCTCTCTCCCACAGAAGAGACCTTGCAAGCCTATCTTTGTTTTATCGTTATTTCCATGGCAGGTGCTCGTCTGAGCTCAAATCTCTGGTCCCCCCTCGCAAATCTTTTACGAAAAACACCCGTCTAGCTGAATCCACTGTCAAAAACTTTCCCCACTCTTTATCTATGCCTAAATCAAGACGTAGATTCCATGAACAAAGCTTCTTTCTTAGAACTGCACACCTGTGGAACTCTGTTCGTCTGCCTGCTTCCCTTCTGACTACAACTTGGATGTCTTCAAGTCCAACGTAAACAAATTTCTGATGAACCGCCCCCTTAAGTAGACACTTTATTAAATATCCACACTAACGTACTGTACTTACAATAACCCTTATCCCTGAGTGGCTTCTGGGCCTTGATAAGTGGTGGCCACCTTGTAAAAAAACAAAACAAAAAACAATTTGATTGTTTATGAGGACAGCTCAATAATACATTGGACTTGATTGGTTGGTTGGTTTTTGTTTTATGACATATCAACCCTTTTCAGGTTATTTAATGCCGAATTCAGTTATTTTGAAGAAAAATATTTTAATAGGATATATTTGTTTTTTGCAAGAGTTTTTATTTAACCTATAGTTGGGACCCTACCAGGTACTACCACTCCGGGTCAGAGTGGACCTGGGAGAAATGGCAATTAAAGGGTGGCTACACACTCCCCAAAGCCCGCAAGCTGGGGTCTCACCATCGGATATAGTTTAAGGACCCAGGACCACATTGGACTTGAAAGCTACCATACTGGAGTTGGCCGGGAAGCCAGCCAATGGAACAAGGTTCCACAGACGGGCAGTCTTAAGAAAGAAGCTGTGTTTGTGGAATCTGCATTTAGATTTAGGCACAAATAGAGAATGGTGAAACTCGTTCATAGTGGTTTTAGCTAGTCGAGTGTTTTTTGTGAAAGTTTGGCAAGGGAGGTTTATTGCTAATCAGCTGAGGCGCCTCTACCAGAGAGTGCTGATAAAGCTGCTCAGGCATTTTTTTTTTTTAAGCTAGAGTGAGCTTATCTTAGTGCGCTGGTTTTTCAGAACCACTCTTGACCTTGTGTCTTACCTCCAGACAATCCGTTCATTGGGTGTAAAAAGCTTCCAAAACTTTCAATGTTTTAATTAAATTAGAATTTGCTAAGAATTTTAAAACGCAAAAAAAAAAAAAAAAATGACTTTCTATTCACAAAGAAATTCTTTTTATTTTTCAGTTTCAAAATAAAAAGATGAAAATGGCTGACTTGTTTATGATGAAACCGGAAGTCATTATCTGGAATGTAATTTCGTAATTAATTTTTTTCTATTTTTTTTTAAAATCAAATTTTTAAGAATTTGTTTTGATTCCATGGTGTTGCTTGGGGGCAGGGGAAGCACTCTTTAGCGTTGGTAGGCAATCACTTAGCGATGGTGTTTCGATAAAAAAAACACTGCTCAGTGCTCCGCCATCACATTGCTGGGTTGACATCAGAAAGCGCATCCGGCCTACAAAAATCTGTCGCACTGATTAAGGAAATGATTTCCAAAACAAAAGTCCGTCGCATTTCAGATAACGTAGTTTCATTAAAGATACGTCCAGATATATGGGTTAGTTTGGAAGTTAATTTCTGGAAACTGTCTATATTTATATATATATGATGATGATGAAGAAGAAAAAGAAGAAGATGAAGATGATGAAAAAGAAGAAAGCAAAAAGGTTTAATAAAGAGAAGGAGATATAGAAAGGGTAACCAGAGAGAGAGAGAGAGAGAGAGAGAGAGAGAGAGAGAGAGAGAGAGAGAGAGAGAGAGAGATGGACGCTTCTTTCTGTACCAGATGTAAGCGTCCTCAGATTACACATGCTTTGTCATTCTCATATCATTTCTTTCCATGCAACACATGTCCTCAACCCCCTCTGGCCGTGTTTCACTTCTATACATCATCATCACTGAATATACGTGCCTGATAGACTTCTTCTCCGGAAAATTTCTCTGGATCCGCACACACACACACACACACACACACACACACACACACACACACAAAAGAAATGCAGGTTCTTCTTTTGCCAAAAGATCTGGAGAAATCTGCCAAGAGATGTTGTGTAGTGTCTTTGTATGATGAAGGTTATTCAAGAATTTCACACAAATGCTAAACGTAGACATTACAAGGCTGATTTTGATCTCGGTAGTTTGAATTGAGTTGTCTCTCTTTTGTTAGTAACTATGGTCAACATGCTCACGTTTGCTGCAAGACTAAAAATTAAAACATGAACCAATAGCTATTACGTTATGCATGCATATGGAAAATCGCATTGGCAGTCTTTCTCTACCCTATCATTATTTCCATTACAAACCTCCAATCTCTGGTTCTTCCTGAAAAATATTCACAGTAAGAACTCGTCTACCTACCACCACTGCAAAAGCTTTCCTTTCTTCCTTTATGTTCCTAAAATTTAATGGAAATTCCAAAAAGAGATTTGCTTCCCATCTGTGTAGCATGTTATCATGGGACTGCTTCTCTGTTGATTACATCAAGGTTAAAACGTGACATCATCTATTATATAAATCTCACCTGTCTGTTTAAATGTATGTATGTAGGTATGTATGTCTGCCTAAAACTTTCGACAGAGGCGACGGATTTTCATGAGATCAGTATCGTTTTGAAGCTCAACCCTTTGGACGACAAATATCGAAAAATTGCCTAAAAACATTAATTCCTTTACCCTCAACTGGCCATTTTTCTACAAAAAGGGGGTCGCTTTTTTCGTTGATATTTTCGAAAGTCATCCCTTCTTTTCGATTGACTAGCCTTGATTTAAACTTCCGCCACTTTCGGTTTGGCGATGGACGCAACGGCAAAGGTGTCACTTATTTTTCATGTTCTTTTCCTCCTTCATGGTATGGGTTCGAGCCTGCCCGCCTACTATCACTTTTTTTTTTTGCTCAACACACACCCTCCAACACCCAGGCAACGCCGGGCACACAGGCTAATCTCTATATATAAAAAGGCAAAATGTTTGTGTGTGTGTGTGTGTCACAAAAACTTTTGACAAAGGCGATGAATCCTGACGATATCGATACCATTTTTAAGCTCGACCCTTCAGATGACAAATATCGAAAAATTGGCCAAAACGATTCATTCCTTCATCATCAACGCGGCTGTTTTTTTTACAAGGAGGGGTCGCTTTTTTTGCCGACATTTTAGCAACGCAGAGCACCCAAACTAGTACGATATATATAGCACTGCCATGAAATGCTAAGTAATCTGAACGATTATTATTATGATTGTATTATGATGTCTAGAAAATATGTATCAAGAATGTTTACGTAGGAATATCAAAGCAAGAATATTAGAACAAAAAAAATGATTTTAGTGATGACATCAAGTGACCTCAATGTGGCGCTTATATCAACGGATGATCTTTGGTTTAGAAAATATGTATCGAGGCGAAATGTATTTTTATAAAGAAAATATTTTTGTTAGAAAAATGTATTAAAGCAATGAGACTCTCATTTTATAATAATACTATAATCACCCTGCCACTCTAATGCCACTCTTAATAATTTTATAACATTCTCACTCTATAATGCCACTATAATAACACTCTCAATCTGTAATGCCACTATAATAACACTCGCAATCTGTAATGCCACTATAACACTTTCAATATCACTCAATCTGTAATGCCACTATAATAACACTTTCAATATCACTCGCAATCTGTAATGCCACTATAATAACACTTTCAATATCACTCTTACTCTATGCCACTATAATAACACTCAATCTGTAATGCCACTATAATAACATTCAATAACACTCGCAATCTGTAATACCACTATAATAACACTTTCAATATCACTCGCAATCTACACATAAATTCTATGAACAAAACTTTTTTATCCTAAAACTGCCTGCTTGTGGAATTTTGTTCGTCTGGCTTGCTCTTCAAGTCCAATGTAAACAAGTTCTTGTTAATGCATTCCTTAACTAATCAAATTATACCAAATTTCCACCACTAATGATTAGTTGTCCTTATGACCACCATACACTCATTAACCCTTATCCTCGAGTGGCCTTCGAACCTTGATAACTGAGTACTCCTTTGTAAAAGTCATACCACTCTACAATGAGACTCATTCTATGTGTTATATAAAACACTAGCGGGGGGGGGTACCTGGCGTTGCCCGGATGTTTGTAGGTGTGTGTATGGGGGGTGCGGGTAAGTAATAACCCTGAAATGATGTTAAAAAAAAAAAAAAAAAAAATCGGAAAAAGCCAAAAAAAAAAAAAAAAAAACAGCAAAAAAACCCCCCAAAAACGTTGTATGTATAGGGGAGGGGGGTAAACTAAAGAATAAGTGAAGTAAAAAAAAAAAAAAAAAAAAAAAAAAAAACGTTGCCCAGGTGTTTAAAGATGTATAAAAAAAAAATAGTTCTGGTCGGGAGGCAGGATTGAACCCGGAAGCCTTGACGCATAGGTGAAACAAACACCAGCTACTTAACCGTCTAGGCCAGGAGTAAGAGGAATTCATTAAAGTGTTAAAATAAGGCTTATAAAGCGAGTGAAAGAGGTTTGATTGACAGATAGCCGTTAAATGAGGTAAACGTTACAAGATAACGTAGCAGTATTTTATTTAATGTGGGACAGCTTTTTGGGGTTTGTTTACTTTGTTTCAATGCGGGGCAGTTTTCACTTCCCCAAGATGATGGAGGGGGGGGGGACCGGCTCCCCAAATGAAAGGGGATTAGCAATTATGATATAAGGAGTTTAGCCCCACATTGATCAAAGCTGATTGCTTGTGGACGTTCCCGGCGCGATGCCGAGAACAAGGTGTTAGCTTTGAATTAGTTTCGCTTTTTATGCGAAAAAGCCGAATCAACACGTGAGAAGCCAAAATAGCAATAATTTTGTAAAAGTCGATGTAAATCTAGACGTTACGCGCGTTCCCAAATCGTAGATATTATTATCTAGTGGGTACATAAAGAGTTCTAAGAGAGGGGTACCCGGGTCTTTTTAGGTGTGTGTGGTCGGTCGGGGTGGGAGTGTTAATGAAAACCTAAGAATAAGCGAAGTAAAAATAAAAAACAGAAAAATGAACGTTATGTGAAAAATGGCTTAAATAACACTGCTTCAATATTAAAATTTAAAACAATCAAAAAAAAAAAAAAAAAAAAAAAAATCTCACACCACGATTCGAACCCAAAACGTTTAGATAATGAACCAACGCTCTAATCAACTGAGCTAACACGACATACATGAAATTTAGTCAGTTTTTCAACTATTTAAACTAAATCAGGTCATGACGTCATCTGACGCATGCGTAGAACCGATCTCGTAATGAGAGGATGGTTTTTGTTGACCCCCCCCCCCCCATGTAGAAAACTTGTTTTCAGGGTGAAAAAAATGAACGTTTTTGGCCAATTTTTCAATATTTTTCGGGCGAAGGATGGAGCTTCAATATGATACCAAGTGTGTTAATTTTTGTTCTGTCTGTCGAAAGTTTTTAGCGGACACACAAACATACAAACATTTTCGCTTTTATATATATAGATATAGATAGATTGCCAGAGAATGTCAAGTAACTGAACGATTATTTTCATGCTCGTTGTATATGTTAAGAAAATAGTATTACGTATCGAGGCGAAATGTATAATAATAAATTATTTATGTTTGGAATATAGATCAGGAATATTAACGTAGCAATGTTAAAACAAAAAAAATGTTCGAACATAAACTTTGGAGATGATTTTAGTGATGACGTCACATGATCTTAATTTTACGTGTAGTTAATGACGTAACTAGATAGCTGTGTAATACACGTGTACTAATGACATAATGAGATTGTTTAGAAAGGAAACGTACAATTTTAGTTTAGAGTTTGGTGTCAGACTAGAAAAGTCGGACAAGTTTACAAGAAAGATATTGTCTCCGCGTGTTGAAAGCTGAGACAAAAGCGACTTTAACATAATGTAGAAAATTACAATGTCTTGCCATTCCCATAAGAAACAACGACCCATGAAATAAAGTTATATAAAAATATAATTCTGATTTGATGTTTTCTTCTGGAGAAACTTTCAATTACAGACCAACTGAAAGGAAGGATGTATGTGTCTCATCGTATGTTATGTATTGACACGTAATAAATGAACAGAATTTATATGTGTAACCAAATATGAAGGCGAAATGTATTTTGACAAATAAATTATTTATGTAAGAAATATGTTATCGTGAATATTAACGTAAGAATGTTAAAACAAATAAGAATGTTCGAACAGAAACAATGAAGATGATTTTAGTGATGACGTCACGTGATCTTAATGTTACGCGAGTTAATGATGTAACAAGATTTATGTGTATTACCAAGCTATCATGTTACGTGATTAACTCCCGTAACATTAGGATCTTTATGTTCGTAACGAGATTAATTTTGTGTATTACCAATCTGAGTTTAGAGTTTGGAGTCAGATGGGAAAAGTCGAACAAGTTAACACAAAAGATATTGTCTCTGCATTTTGGAAGCTGGGAGAAATATAACACATTGAAGACCGTAGTGTTCACTGATCTATAAGTATAGTCATAGGTGGTTCCAATTCGGAACACACAAGAAAGTTTAATGGCGTGGTATTGGTCGGTCCTACAATGACAGGGTTGATGCGAGACTCACAGGGAAAGAACAAAAATAAAAAAGAATTAAAAAAAAAAGTTCATAACTCAAAATCTCCAGGGAATACATGCGTTGCATTTCATGGGGCCTAGGTTGGCCAACCTCTCTCTTCCTTGCTGTCCCCTGAAAGAAATTACTTTCAATTGGTATAATTCATTTGTGAGGTAATCACGAATTCCATATCCAACAAATAATTGACTCCAGATGTAATCTTGGATTTTCAGTTATAAAGATTAATTATTAAATAATTTCTGAATACAAGAAAAAAAAAAACGTTATTTTTACAGTTAGGAACAGGAAAAAAGAAGAAATATATGCAATGTCGTTTTTTTTTTTTTAAAATAGCCTGCTTCGACAGTAACTCAACGGAATCTTTTTTTCGGCAACTGATTGTCTCTTCTCTCTCTTTATCTGATGGTCAGTAAATGGGGCGTAACACAGAGTGGTGGAGTGGATAGCCCCGACTCAACCTTAACTGGGAGTTTCTGTTCTTGGCTGGTGAAAAACTGCTCTGCACATCATTTTATTGGTAACAGTGTGTGGTTTGAGGAGCCTGGGTTTCTCATCCAGTTAATCCATCTGGGCAGGAGCTGCTAGGACTTCTCCTGCCTTGATAGAGTTCAAAATAGACTTTGTAGCTTCGTAAGGGATATCCATTTCTCTGCCCTCGACCTCTTTCTCACAGAAGAGATGTTGCGAGTTTGTCTCTGCTTTATCGTTATTTTCATGGCAAGCGCTCGACTGAGCTCCAATCTATGCCCCCCCCCCTCGCCAAACTTTTACAAGAAACACCTGTTTAGCAGAAAACACTATCAATAATTTCCCCCACTCGTTATCTGTGCCTAAACCTAAACGTAGATTCCATGAACAAAGCTTCTTTTTTAGAACTGCACGCCTATGGAATTGTCTTCCGTTTTCCAGCTGACTACAATATGGTTGTCGTCAAGTCTAACGTAAACAAGTTTTTGATGAGCCGTTCCATATAAGTTAACAAATTTACCGAATTTCCATTACTAACGATAACTATATTATCCAATTTCTACTGTACACTCTTTAACCCTTATCCTTGAGTGGCCTCTTGACCTTGATAATGGGTGATGCCTATGTAAAAAAAATAAAATCAATAAATAAAACCTCTTTCCCACAGAAAAGACACTGCAAACCTGTCCCTGCTTTATCATTATTTTCATGACAAGTGCTATGGTCACCCTTGCTAAACTGTCACAAAAAAGAATCGACTAGTTACAACCACTATATACGATTTCCCCCACTCTCTATCGGTACCTAAATCAAAACACAGATTCTATAAACAAAACAATATAAATAAAACAAAGAGACAAAGAGAGAAATATTCTTTATGCGTGCGCTACATTAACGAACGGTTTTATTATATGCGAAACTCGCACACATACATAAAACAATAGATGAACCTTTTAACTACTAGACGTCACACACTGTATATATCAGGTTAAAGAGTCATAAGTTATATAGAACCATACAACAGGCATTCCTTGGTAGGGGTGCCTAGGACAACCAGCAATATACCGATCCTTTTTGTTTGTTGTTAAAGGAAGCTAACTTATTCCGATTTTTCAGATTCTTAACCAAGTTCTGGCAACATCGTGTCAGCATCTTCTGGTTTTATTTTATTTTTTTTTCTTGGGAGTCACCACTTATCAAGGCCCGGAGGCCACTCGAGGATATGGGTTATAGAGTGTACAGTAGTCAATGGGATAATATTGTAGTAATTGTTAGTAATGGAAATTTGGTGAACCTGATTACTTAATGGGGACTGTTCAACAAGTATTTGTTTACATTAGACTTGAAGGGGCGGTTCATCATGAATTTGTTTATGTTGGACTTGAAGATAATCCAGTTGTAGTCAGCTGGAAAGCAGGCAAATGGAAGAGAGTTCCACAGGCGTGCAGTTCTAAGAAAGACACTTTGTTCATGGAATCTACGTTTTGATTTAGGCACGGATAAAGGTTATAGAAAAAAAAGCTGGATGATGGTAATAACACAAATACTGCTGACCTTAAACGATGGTGAGGGCCTCAGCTTGCAGGCCTTAGGGAGTGTGGAGCCACCCTTTAATTGCCATTGCTCCCAGGTCCACTCTGACCCGGAGTGGTAGTACCTGTTAGGGTCCCAACTATGGATTAAATAGAATACGACTTAAAAAACAAATATACTATATTAAAAAATCGTTCTTCAAAATCACCAGATTCGGCATTAAATAACCTGAAAAGGGTTGATATGCCATAAAACAAAACAACCAATCAACAAATACTGCTGAAGCTGAAAAATTCAAAATATGACAATCTAATCAAACGCAACAAAATAACAAAATTAGGAAAAAATAAATTTAAAAAACAACAAAAATAAGTTTAATGAAATAAAAATAATTTTTTTTAACAAAATAAATTTTTTTTTCAAAGAACCGTAAAAACAAAACAAAAAAACAACAAATGGTTATATTCAGCTAATGTACTTCCTAATTTCCGGAATTACCGGAAGCAGTAACAACGCAACTCAGTTCCTTCACTTTTTGTTTTTCAATATATCTATTGCAAAGCGATTTATTGAAATAAAATATAAGAAAAGAACATTATCGAAAAAAAGTATACAATAAAAATTTATACAATAAAAAACTATACAATAAAAATTATACAGATAAAAATAAGTCTTTCTAATAAAATTTTAAAAAGTTTATTTTATTTTAAATTTATAAGAAATATATTTATGAAATTAGAAAAATAATTTTTTGTTTTTAAAATTTTAACAAGGTTTCTTATTTGAATTTAAATAATAAATATGTTTATGAAAATATAAAAATAAAAAAGAAAGATCGAAAAAAAAACATGTTATATAGGGGACATGACGACATTTATACACAACAACGACACAATTACTTTTATAATAGACGTGAAACATGAAGGGGAGATGTATTATCGAGGAGGAGGATATAGTCAACATTTTGGAAGTGTAAAGTTCATTATACTAGATGGGACAGCATGCTGATACATAGAAACTTGAAAGACAAAAACATTAACTTGATCCAAATGACGAAGACAAAGGCTTACAATTTATTCTTCCAGTTGGTGATGGGATTGATGAGAATCCGATGCTCGGCTAAATTGTCTCGTTTTCCTCCTCTTCACTTCCTCGGGAGCTTCGGCCAACTCTCTCTCTCCAACTGAACTCAAACTGAACTGTCTCCCCCTATAGTCTTAACTGTATACTTTTAATTTGTTTTTACATAAGTAATGTGTTGCTACACAGTCATGAGCATGTTTTGGTCTTCTAGTATTTAGTAACTAGAGATCTTCAGGCAATCACGCTTACGTTGCAAGGAATCAGTAATGAATCTGAAAGTCATCTTGCAGTAAGAAAGTTTTTATGAAGAAGGAGACAAGGGTGGGGTTCAGCTGTGCATAAAACAGGGTTTATTGGATTTTGTCCATGTTGGGGTTAGGGAATGAAAGCAAGGTTTGGGGTTAAAAAAAGTTAAGTTGTGGATAGAGTTGGGTTATTGTATGTGGATAGTGTTGGAATCGTACTTAGGGTTTTTGAGAAAGTGAAAAAGGAGGTGCGATTTGTAATGCCTACAATATATTGAAATTTCCTGTTTTTTATTTAGGAGTTTATATCTATCCTTAAATTTCATTTAAGCAGAGGAGACAAGGTGAATTAAGTGATTTGCAAATTTCTTTTTAGATTTCCCTGTTAACAATTGGTGTTACGCTTTCACTAGTTAGTTCATTGTAATATGAAGCTAATGATGTTTTATCCTTATAATTGGGGTTTAGGAAGGAACTTTTATGGCCTGTATATCTCTGTTTAAAAGTATAGCTCGTTTGACCCATGTAGAATCTGCCAGTGGTGGAGGTCCTCCTTAGCCCTAATACTAGCTAGATAAATTATGGAGGTTGTGAGGCAGTTTTGTTTAAGGAGGCATTTAGATTAATCGATACAATTGCAACGTTTTATTATTTTATTCCCGATTGTATTTTGTCATTCTTTAAGAGTTTATATTTTTTAAAAATATTTTTTCCAAATTATTTCTGCAACTATAGCTTAATTTGATAGTGTTTTTGTTTAATATTTTGTGGAGCATGTTGCTTGTGTATGGGGGAGGGAATGCAGCTTAATGAGATTTATGAATTTTTTTTCAAGGTTGGTTTTTACCATTTGATTAAAAGAGTGGGGGGAGTAAACCAAATGATGATTCTTTTACGAGTTTTTCTAGATGTGGGTGCTTTACTTGAGGGTTTTATATATTCTAAACTGCTTTCTTTATATTCACCGTTTACTAAAGCCTTGTAAAAATCCTTATGTTTATCGAAAATTTCCTTGGATGAGGAGTTTGAACTAATTTTTCTACTAATAGATTTGGGGATATGTTTAATGATAGTTTTAGAATGATTCGAGAGGGGGGGTTGAACATACAAAGGGTTACTACTTTCTTTCTTATAGGGTTCATAAGTTCCTTTGTTGTGGTTTAGTGTAACATCTAGGAAGTGGATTATTTTAATATTTGAGGTAATTTCAACTTCAGGGTTAATTCTCTTGAATTTTTATAATTTTTTTCGATCCGATCACACTTGGGGGTCATCAGCATTTTTTAAGAAAAGAAGGTCATTGTCTATATATATGCTGCTCGTGTCAACTTCTATGTCCTTAGTTAGATTGTATAAGATGTATAGTCCTATTAAATCTGTCATTTCTGGAGAGTCCAGAGAGCACATTGGAACATCAAGAGGTCCAGCTTGATTCTTAATCCATTACGCGTTTCTACTAATTAAAAGTGTTCCTGCATTTTCTAATGATTTCCTTGAAGATGTCGATAAGGAGCGAGGCAAATTCCATTGCATCATTCAACAGTTTTTTTGTGATAGATGGGTAGTAATTATCAAATTGTATAAAGGCACATTCATCCTTGTTTTTTATTAAGATTATATGTTTTTGATCTGAAGGTTAATCTTTTCTAAGATTTTTCTTTACTAATTTTACCGATATTAGGTCTTGTAGGGTTGATCAGCCTAGTGGTTGGGTTATTGCTGAAGTCCTGTTTGTGGTCCTTTATGAGGATATATGCTTGCTTATTTGCTAGTTTTTTGACTATTACTAATTTCAAGTTTATCAGTGATGGATTTACTGTCAGCGTTAATTTTCCCTACTAAATCAGAATTTGCTTTTTTGTAATGACTTGTAATACTTTGTTCTCATAATTTAAGGTATTCCGGTTTGCTTACCTTCTAAAAGTTGTGGGTTTTATCCTCCTTAACAAGGATTTCTTTTGTGTTTGGAATTTTTTTCCACTATTTTATCTAATCCCTTTTGAAAGTTGTTTTTTCTTTCATGGAAGGTAATATCCCGACCATTTTTGTCGGATCCACCTCGAAGTAATCCAAATGTTCCACATGGGATGCTGATTCTTGGATTGTAAAACTGTAGGGATCCCTGTGACTTTTATTTACTGAATTGTTGAGAAAAAAATGCGCCTTCCGTCTCATCCTTCTGAGTAGATCTATTTTCATTATGAGGATGAGTTTGTAATTCCATTGGGTTGTGGAATGTTTTTAAGTGAGGTGTTAAAATTGATTTTTTTCATTGCTTATAGGTGGAAAATCCTGCGTTATTATAGTGCTCAACTGATTAGGACCTAAGACAATTCAGAGTTATTTTCCAGAGGTAACCAATGAAGTATAATGTGGTTAATGCAAGAGTGCTCAATACCAATAATAACTGTATATATTGATTCTATATATGTTTGTGATGTAAGAATGCGGCCAAACATGTACATGGAATACATTGTCCCGTTATTCCTGCTTTGACCTAACTGTTTTTATAGTTATTTCTAACTACAATGGATAATTCCACTGCATTCCTGGAATCGCATCTAAATAAAAAATATGTATTCTTTTTTAACTTTCGATCACTATGTTCGATTCCAGAATTCTCCTTTAATAAGAATTATCCAGTGCGGCCACAGCAGAGATTGAACTCACTACATGAATTTGTAGTGTAATTCAAATCTTGTTGGTAGCTGAATACGTGATGGTATTTTTTTAAATTTTTTTTTTTTTTAAAATCGAGGGTATTTTTTATCGTGACGCCATCACTAGATGGGATTCCATCTACTTTTGAGAGAAGGATAGACCGCGCCAGTTTCTCAACCCAGTATTTTATCTCGCAGTACATACACCTCGCCTACCCAAATGGTCACCCATCTGGTACTGCCCAGGCTCAACATTGCTTCACTTTGGTGATCTGGCGAGAACCGGCGTGTCAACGTGATTGAGCCGTATATAAATAATAATTATATACGACCCTAATTACTTTGTTTCTGTAAATACCGGGATTTGTGCCCTTCAGAATACAACAAATGTAATAAAAAGGTAGGATACACGCCTAGAGCAAATTTACAAATTTACGAGAAAAAAAGTGAAGGAACTGATTAGTCTTGTCAACATTTCCGGTAGTGCTGTGCCGGAAATTAGGAAATCAGCTGATTATAACCTAAATATTTTTCTGAGAGAGAAAGCAATAACTTGTTTGAGATAATGCATTTGCACAACGCTTAAAAAAAAAAAGAAACAAAAAATAAATATGCAATATTTTTATGATAACAATGGCTGTGAAAATTTGTGGGTAAAATCTTCCAGATTGAGAACGTTTCCAAAACCAACAGTTGGTTCTTCCATGCTGATAAAGTCTTGAATATTGTCATCGGTTTCTGAAAAAGAGAAAGCAGACAAAGATTAAAAAAACAAGTTTGATGATGTAGCAAATAAGAGAAAGAAAAAAAGATGGAAAATTGGGGTTTAGAGTTAAGTTAGGGATGAGGATGGAGTAGAGAAAATGCAAAAAAATGGGCGACACAAAGTCGGCAGCAAACAGTGTCGGATAAAAAAATTGCATTATACTTAATTATTTTTTGCATAAATATATAAAATGTTATTGTTTCATTGTTTTGAATTTATATTTATTATTTATATATATATTTATAAAATATTTTTTAAATATATATTTATAAAATATTTTTTAAATATGTATTTATAAAATATTTTTTAAATATATATTTAAAAAATATTTTTTAAATATACATTTATAAAATATTTTTTAAATATACATTTATAAAATATTTTTTAAATATACATTTATAAAATATTTTTTAAATATACATTTATAAAATATTTTTTTAATATACATTTATAAAATATTTTTTAAATATACATTTATAAAATATTTTTTAAATATACATTTATAAAATATTTTTTAAATATACATTTATAAAATATTTTTTAAATATGTATTTATAAAATATTTTTTAAATATGTATTTATAAAATATTTTTTAAATATGTATTTATAAAATATTTTTTAAATATGTATTTATAAAATATTTTTTAAATATGTATTTATAAAATATTTTTTAAATATGTATTTATAAAATATTTTTTAAATATGTATTTATAAAATATTTTTTAAATATATATTTATAAAATATTTTTTAAATATGTATTTATAAAATATTTTTTAAATATGTATTTATAAAATATTTTTTAAATATACATTTCTAAAATATTTTTTAAATATACATTTATAAAATATTTTTTAAATATACATTTATAAAATATTTTTTAAATATATATTTATAAAATATTTTATAAATATACATTTATAAAATATTTTTTAAATATACATTTATAAAATATTTTTTAAATATATATTTATAAAATATTTTATAAATATATATTTATAAAATATTTTTTAAATATATATTTATAAAATATTTTTTAAATATATATTTATAAAATATTTTTTAAATATATATTTATAAAATATTTTTTAAATATATATATATAAAATATTTTTTTAAATATATATTTATAAAATATTTTTTTAAATATATATTTATAAAATATTTTTTAAATATATATTTATAAAATATTTTTTAAATATACATTTATAAAATATTTTTTAAATATATATATATAAAATATTTTTCTTAGAACAGAATCTAAAAAAGCTCATAATAAAGTTTGATTTTCTGGTTTATGCATACAAGTGATACCCCCCTCCCACCCATTTTTAAAAAAAATTTTTCAGCAAATTATTATCGAATGGACACTAATCTACCAGATCAGAAAGAAAAAGCATTTTTTTTAAAAGTCATAGATACTAGTCTAGATTATAAAAAAAAAAAATGAAAAAAAAAAAGTCAATATTTAAATATTTGTAGAGGGTGCTCAATTTCTAATGCAACCTTCTAGTAAATCGATCACCCATTTTAGAACCATTCATCGTTTTTAGACTGAATTTTGCGAATTTAGCTTTTTTTTGTTTTTAAAGCAGTTTAGAATTTCGCTTAAAATTTGCGTGTTTATTTTATATACATATTTATCGTTATTTTCAAGTATCGTCACCCAACATTTACAAAAGTTTTGATCGGATTCATTTTTTTTGACCAGATTCATTTTTTTTGACCAGATTCATTGGTGATCTAATGGGGACATCTGCTACCAGACAAAGTTAAAAAAAAAAATCGTCAACCTGATAGTTTGTGCTCTTTCAACCAAACTCCAGTACTTGTCCCATCGACGAAATGTGCCTATTTTGCATAAATTTTAATGGAAAGTGCTCTGACAAACTCCAAGCTCTGATGAATTCCAAGCCCTTATACACCCTTGACGTAAATACCCCCACCAAACCCGACAAGCAACAAAATCCCACCCCTTCACAGTAGAGATCCGTAGATGCTGGAAAGCCTTTTACTCAAATAGTTTCT
This sequence comes from Euprymna scolopes, assembly GCF_053919585.1. Classification (NCBI taxonomy): domain Eukaryota; kingdom Metazoa; phylum Mollusca; class Cephalopoda; order Sepiida; family Sepiolidae; genus Euprymna; species Euprymna scolopes. The sequence continues at coordinate 67,880,804 of NC_136526.1, forward strand.
TCCTTTGAACTGCTAGGCGTTAGACTTCCATCTCGGATATCTGCTTCCCTGACTATATAGACATGCAGAAGTTCAAATGTAATGCAAACTGAGATCTTGCTGCTCAACTCCCTACATAGTGAATTCGCATACTAATTTGTCGTAGTAATGTAACAAATAGCAAATACCACAAAAAGACAAAGGGTGTGTTCTTTCAGCCAGCTGCACATGAAAAGAAGAAAAGAGAAAACGCAAGACGTGTACATAGTTTTTGTACATTGCAGAACATGTAGCCCCCTACATCCAAGTAGCACTGTGCTTCGAGGTGAAACAGCAATTAATCTGTTTCTTCGTTGCCGTTTCTTGCTGTGGTTAACACCTGATTTATAGACGCTGAAGTTGGATAGCATGCGAACGGAACATAAGATACTTTCTTCTTGTAGTTTCGCTTGTGGTAAGCAGAAGTAAACACTAACTTACAGCTTGGAGGGGGGAGGGGCGACCCACAAACATGCACTGTGTTCTCTTGCTTTCCAAAGACCAAAATCTCTCATTGAATGGAAATTCTGCCACAATTTCCAAGTCAAAAAATTCTCTCTTCTTTGATTCGGTCGACCTTTTTTGATACCAGACAATGATGTCATTCTTTGACGTCCGCCATATATATATATATATAGGAAGTCTCGAAATAAAGACGAAACGTTGATGAACACATAATATGGTTTGTTCCTTTTTACTTCTCTCTCTATATATATATATATATATATAATATATATGGTGATTAAGCTACACTGAATATTCCGCGTTTCATCCACTCTAGGATTCTTCAGGCTTAAGCCTGAAGAATCCTAGAGTGGATGAAACGCGGAATATTCAGTATAGCTTAATCGCCATATACATTTTATAACTTACTAACTAGCTCTACCTACGTATTGAGCACTTCTGAAGTAAATACTTAAAGTTTACGCATAAATCTATACTTTCGTATATTAATTTTATGTGAGTAAATTAAGTAGTTTTATATATATATATATATATATATATATATATATATATATATATATATATATATATATACATACACCTAGTTAACCTACTCGCTATCATTGGGCTTTAATCTATCACATAAAAATCCTCCTATTCATTTCACTAAGAGACTGTAGAGATGAACAGGGAGTTGTTCTTTTTTTTTTTTTTGTTAGAGGGGCAGTAGCACTTACCTTCAGTCCTGATACAAGGGTAAGGGGGCGGCTTGCTTCTCCATTGCCCATTTTCATCCAACATGTGTTTACGATTTGATGCAAATTTCAGTAAATATGTTGGAGCATCCACTACTCGAAATTGTCTTGAAACAAAACAAATCATAAAAATTCAAACACATTTCTTCAACAAGATCATGAGGCAAGCAAAACTACTAATCTATATATATATAAAAGGCAAAATGTGTGTGTGTATGTATGTTCGCTTTTTGTGTACGTCTGCAAAAGACTTTTTTTCATCGGCCTTCTAAAACTTTTTATATCACGTCAAAATGATAATATTTACGCCTTAACAATGGGGGTCGTGTGTGTATTTAATTTGTCCAACTTTTCCCAGCTCGTCGATGGAGCGGGGAAAACAGTAACTGGCTTGCAGCGCAAAACTAGGTCAAACATCACGCCACTTCCTCGCATCTGTATATTTTACTTTATAAACCTTAATTTAACATGCTTATCACTTCCTCTCACCTTTTGGCCGAGATAGTTAGATCACCCCCCCCCCTTTCGTTTCCATTTTTGCGTCAAGGTTTCAATCCTACCTTCCGACTAAAACTTTTTTTTTCTTTTACACCTCCAAACATCCGGACAACGTTTTTTTTTTTTTTTTTTAACACACACACCTCCAAACAACCGCGCAATGCCGGGTACCCCCTGCTAGTCTATAAATATGAAGGCGAAAATGTATGTTAGTGAGTGCATTTTTTCTGTATGTCCGCCAAAGGCTTTTTTCACCGGGCTTCTTGCTTGGCTCACTCCTTAAAACTTTTTATATAATGTCTAAATTATAATATCTATGAATTATAACCGGGGGTCGCGTCTATTTTTAATTTGCCCGACTTTTACGCCAGATTTTCAAGATTTTTTCCCCCCCCCACCCAATCGCCGCGTTTTTGTTATGTTTTTCAGTATAAAAAAAAAACGAAAATTGGCTTGCAGCCACATCATGTTTCAAGGTCAAACATCACGCGACGTAACTTTCTCACACCTGTCAATTTCACTTTATAAACGTTAACTTAAGACATTTATCACTTGCTCTCCCCTCATGACTGAGATGTTTAGGTTTCAGGGTTTTTTCCCTTTCGTTTCCACCTTCGCGGCAAGGCTTCAGAGTTCAAGCCTCCCTTCCTACTAAAACTTTTTCTTTTACACCTCCAAACACCCGGCCAGCGTTTTTTTTTTTTTTTAAAAACAGGGTTGTTTTGAACTACCCCTCCCAACACACACACCTCCATACACCCGGGCAACGCTGGGTATCCCCCGCTAATCTATATATAGAAAAGGCAAAATGTGTGCGTGTTTGTATGTCTCGCAAAAACTTTCCACACAGGCCACGGATTGTATAATTTTGAAGCTCGAACCTTCAGCTGACAAATATCGAAAAATTGGCTAAAAACATTCATTCCTTCACCCTCAACTGGGCAGTTTTGTACAAGGAGGGGTAGCAAAAAAAAAAAAAAAAAAAAAAAAAAAAAATCAAAAAAAAAAAAAATCGTTCCTTCATTTTCCTTTTCTACTGCTACTATGACGATGATGTCATGTTTGACCTAGAAAACGTTGACATTAGTTTAAACAACCTGCTGTTTTTTTTAAACATTTACTTTTGTCACTTTTCAATTCTCTGTCCCTTTGGCGTCGGGGTAATGTGTCGGACCTTTTTTTCCGCCTCGAGACTTCAGGTTCGAGCCTACCTCCCTACCAAAACTTTTTTTTTTCTTTTACACCTCCAAACACTCGGGCAATGTTATATTTAAAAAATTTAAACAGGGTTATTACTTCTTTAGGAAAACCATTATGGGAACTGAAATAGGGGAAAATTTATATAGTAAGAAAACTATTATAGTCAATTAAAAAGCAAAAAAAAATCTATTATGGTCAAAGAAATTGGGGGAAAAACTATTATGGTCAAAGAAATTGGGGAAATTTCTATTTAATATATAAGATTATGTGCAAGATGGGTAGAGAATGTGATGAGGAGAATCAGAAGAGAAAAAAGTGTCAAGTGTCAGCAAACCTCTCACCTGTGATATTCGGGCTGTAACAAAGTGTCAGCTCTGATGGCCTCCTTCAGGTACATCTCAAATTGACACGGGAACGGCAGACAACTGTCAAAATCATACACATAACTGCGAGGTCCATTCGTCCACAGGAAGATGACATGGTAGTCCTGCAAAAATCAATAAAGTTTCATTGTCAAAAGTTCATGGAAGATACAGATTTTATGAGGAACATTTTATATATCAAATACGATGTGCTAACCATTATGGGCGTGTGCGAAAATCAGAAGGATAGCTGACTAGCAAAAATATTAGCAACAGCAGCCGTTAAAGCACATATGCAAATTAAGAAAACAATAAAAACAAATAAGGAAAAACAAATATAAAGAAGGAACAAAGAAACAGAACTATAAACACATCGAAAATGCAAGGTTCAAAAGAGAGTCGCCAATCTGATAGGCCCTGAACTGGCATCTAAGCTTCAGCCTCTGTCCCATCGACGAAACGTTGCATCCCTCTGCCTGTTCTACAAGTATTTTAATGGTGAATGCTCTGACGAACTGCAGACACTTGTGCCCCCACGACGTAGACACCCTCCACAAACCCGACAAGCAGCTAAATCCCACGCCCACACAGTAGAGATCCCTAGATGTAAAAGATCTTTCTATTCCAGTAGTTTCTTCCCCAGAACTGCTAGACTCTGCAATTCTATTCCAGGTCCCTGCTTCCCTAACTGTACTGACATGCAGAAGTACAAGTGTAATGTGAACCGACATCTTGCTGCCCAAATCCCAGCATAGTGGCCCAGTAGTTGCTGCCCCTGATAGTTGCCCCCTACACCAAAGTGGCAATGTGCCTTGTTTGGGGTAAAAAACGAGGCATAAAAAAAAAAAAAAATGACTAAGTTCAGGATTCGAAATGAAATGAAAAGGAAAAAACACTAAAAGGAAATATTAGAAAAACAAGTGAAGCATGCATGGTCCCCCGTGAGTTGCTGCCCCTGATAGTTGCCCCCTACACCAAAGTGGCAATGTGCCTTGTTTGGGGTAAAAAACGAGGCATAAAAAAAAAAAAAAAATGACTAAGTTCAGGATTCGAAATGAAATGAAAAGGAAAAAACACTAAAAGGAAATATTAGAAAAACAAGTGAAGCATGCATGGTCCCCCGTGAGTTGCTGCCCCTGATAGTTGCCCCCTACACCAAAGTGGCAATGTGCCTTGTTTGGGGTAAAAAACGAGGCATAAAAAAAAAAAAAAAATGACTAAGTTCAGGATTCGAAATGAAATGAAAAGGAAAAAACACTGAAAACCATAAAACCTGGGACAATCTTCTAATAAGGATACATTTCAGCACATTCCGTTTTCGTTATCTTCAATTGCTATCGACAAGTAACCTAAGGATTATTATCAAAAATACAAATTATGCAAACAAAAATAAATTCCTCATTTTGGTCTTTTTGGTACCAGCATTTTCACAGCCCATAAAAAAAAATTTGAATTCTCTCCCACCCTTAACTGCAAAATATTTGGATAACTAATTTTCCCACCACCATCTCTCATCAACTGTCCTCCCACCATCAACTACAAAATATTTGGATACTTTTTTTTTTTTTTTAAAACGCTTAACATTAAAAGAAAAGATAGTCATACCCAAACAACTGGTCCTTCAGATTTCTGAAGTTTTTGCTGCCATATTGGAACCTAGAATAAAAAAACAAAAAAAAACACTGAAGTAAAAGCAAAAATTAAATGTGCTAAAAATAAATTATGTAAAAGCAATAAAAATTGTTTTATTATTTTTCTTTTTTTAAACATTAAACCATAACCCCCCCCCCAAAAAAAAAACAACAAAAAAGAAACAAATGTCAAATCGGTTGACAAGGTCACTGAAAAAATGGTGTACCATTCTGCCACTTCGGCAACTCAACTGCCAATGCAATTGTCTACTTGTATAAGAACCAAAATGGAGTACTGTTTCCACATCTGGGCATAAGCTGCTCGGAGAACCTATCCTGCCTTGACAGGGTTAAAAGTTAGTTTTGGAACCTAATAGGTGATGTCATTTTCTCTTCCTTGCAAACTATTTCCCATGGAACAGATACTACAAGTCTGTTCTATCACCATTTTCATGACAAGTGCTCATCTGAACTTCAACCTATGATCCCCCTTCCAAAACTTTCACAAATTTTCTAGAATTGCCTGTGGAACCGTTCCGCAAGCCTGCTTTCTGGCTGACTATAATATAATAATCTTCAAGTCCAATGTAAACAAGTTTTTGTTGAGCCGTCTCCTTGAATAATCAAATTATACCCAAGTTTCACCACTAACGCTCATTAAACTGCTGTCCTTGTGACAAACGTATATTCATTAACCCTTATCCTTGAGTGGCCTTCAGGTTTTGATAAGTGGGGAGTTGCTATATAAAAAAAAAACATTCAAGTTTAAATCTACCAACTACTTGTGCATCTGTTAGTACCAAGTCTGCACATCTGGGCAGGAGCTGCTAGAATTGACAGAGTTCAAAATAGACTTTGTAGCCTAGTAAGTAATGTCTTTTCTCTTCTCTGCAACCTTTCCCACAGAAGAGACGCTACGAGCCGGTCTCTGCTTTATCGTTATTTTCAAGGCAAGTGCTCATTTGAACTCCAATCTATAGTCCTCCCCTGGCCTGAATTTCACGGAAAGCACTCGTCTAGCTGAAAACACTATCAATAATTTGACCCACTCGTTATCTGTGCCTAAAGCTAAACATAGATTCCATGAACAAAGCTTCTTTAGAGTTGCACACCTGTGGAACTCTGTTCCATTTTCCTGCTTTCCAGCTGACTACAATATGGTTGTCTTCAAGTCTAACATAAACAAGTTCTTGATGAGCCATTCACTTAAGTAATCCAATTTACCAAATTTCCACTATTTACTACAATATTTTCCCCATTGACTACAGTACACTCATTAACCCTTATCCTTGAGTGGCTTCTGGACTTTGGTGAGTGGTGACTCCTTTTTAAAAAAAAAAAAAAGAAAAAAAAAAAAGAAGATGATCCTTAATTGTTGTCGCCCACGTCTTTAGCTGTCCACAGGCAGAGAGAACATTGTGAATGAGGTCTCACTCCGGTGGATAAGCCACATGTTGAAACCACTGGAGAATCGTTGAAGAACAGACGGATACGTAGGCTTAGTCTTCGGTGGAGAATAAAAACCGAAATGGAATCTCCATGGCGGCAGCGTAAAATACTGCAAAGACAGTTGTTGTTGAAGACCTCCAGTTCGTGAAAATCCACCATTCTTGTAAGCCGCATCTCAAAGTCATAGAGAACTTTCCAGCTGACTACAATACGGATGTCTTCAAGTTCAATGTAAACAAGTTCTCAATGAGCTGTTCCACTTAAGTGAACAAATTTACCAAATTTCCATAACTAACAATTACTATATTGTCCAATTGACTACTGTACACTCTTGAGCCTGTATCCTCAAGTAGCCTCTAGGCCTTGATAAGCGGTGATGCCTATGTAAAAAAAAAAAAAAATCAACGGTTTCCACGATCGTCTGTATCCAAGCATGTTTCCTGTCGAGATCACAGAGATCGGTTGAGATGGAAGAATGCAGACCGTGCTGATTCTATTTGATGCGCAACCTCATTGGCTGCCTGGTTGTCGGTCAATTCATGACGCACCCATTTATCAACTTTTTTTTGTCTTTCCAATCTCTCTCAAGTGGTTGGAAATCATATATGTTACGTCTAATTCAGAAGCAAGTTCTACAAACAGTTGTTAATTGATTGTTATCAACATCCGACAATGGCCAACCAGTACGTGAATCCTCTTCAAGACTCATTGCCGCCACAAAATTTCTTAAACCACCATTGTGCATTGGTTAACATTTGCTCTCAGACAACACTGTAAAATCATTAAATCAATGCAAAATAAAGGTTCTTTATTTTTGTGAAATAGGGAGATCACCAGTTATCAAGGCACAGGGCCATTCTCGGTAAGGATTAAGTGTTAAGTAGATAGTCAGAGTTATATAGGGCCAGATTATCTAAGAGGACGTTCAATAGGAGTTTATTAACATTGTTATAGTCAGCAGGCAAGCAGACCCATGGTATTGCGTTCCACAGATAGACAAACTCTGCTCATGGAATTTTTGTTTAATTTTAGACACAAATAGAGAATGCGGGAAGTTGTTAGTGGTAATTGCAGCTAGGTGTGTACTTGTCACAAACATTTTATGGGGGAGGAACCATAGATTGGAGCTCAGCCGAGTACCTACTATAAAAATAACGATAGACCATAATGTAATGTCTCTTAAGTGAGAAAGAGGGCGGTGAAAAGATCATTGCTCACTAAATTTTGAAGACGGTTTTGCACCCTGCTAAGGCAGGAAAGAGTACTTGACAGAGTTCAAAATAGACTTCGTAGCCTCGTAGGAGATGTCCTTTTCTCTTCCCTGCAACCTCTATCTCACAGAAGAGATGTTGCGAGTTTGTCTCTGATGTATCGTTATTTTCATGGAAAGTGTTCGACTGAGCTTCAATCTATGGTCCCCCCTCGCCAAACTTTCACAAGAAACACTCGTCTAGCTGTAAACACTATCAATAATTCCCCCCACTCTTTATCTGTGCCTAAACCTAAACGTAGATTCCATGAACAAAGCTTTTTTCTTAGAACTGCACGCCTGTGGAATTGTCTTCCGTTTTCCTGCTTTCCAGCTGACTACAATATGGTTGTGTTCAAGTCTAAAGTAAATAAGTTCTTGATGAGCCGTTCCATATAAGTTATCAAATTTACCGAATTTTCATTACTAATGATTACTGTATTGTCCAATTTCTACTGTACACTCTTTAACCCTTATCCTTGAGTGGCCTCTTGGCCTTGATAATGTGGTGATGCCTGTGTAAAAAAAAAAAAAAAAGTACTTTTAGGAGTTGCACCCCAGACGGGAGGTGAAAAGATCATTGTTCACTAAATTTTGAAGACGATTTTGCACCCTGCTAAGGCAGGAAAGAGTACTTTTAGGAGTTGCACCCCAGATGTGGCAACAGTACACCATCAAAGATGTATTTGACTTGTATTGCATCGGGAGTAAGATAGTTTCTGGAGCAATTGAAGATCAAATCATTTTTCCAGTGATTTTGGCAATGCATCCGAGGAAGGTAATGCATCCGAGGAAGGTCTTCCATTTCATGCGCATTCGTGAAACAGTTGACAGAAAGCTTCTTTCTTAGAACTGCACGCCTGTGGAATTGTCTTCCATTTTCCTGCTTTCCGGCTGACTACAATATGGTTGTCTTCAAGTCTAACGTAAACAAGTTCTTTATGAGCCGTTCCATATAAGTTAACAAATTTACCGAATTGATTACTATATTGTCCAATTTCTACCGTGCACTCTTTAACCCTTATCCTCGAGTGGCCTCTTGGCCTTGATAATGTGGTGATGGCTATGAAAAAAAAAAAGATAAAAATCCAATGACCCCCCCCCACCCCCGTACAAACTTTTCAATTTTTACCCCTTCCATCTATCCAGCACGGCCATAGCCAAAATTGAACTCACTATACGAATTTGTAGTGGAATTTGAATCTTGTCGATAGCTATCAAGTGTATTTTTATTGTGACGCCATCACTAGATTGGGTGCCTACCACGGCTTAAGAGAGTCCCATCTACCCTTGAGAAAAGGATAAACCACGCCAGTTTAACTCGTCGTGCATACAGTGCCTAGCCTTCCCAAATAGTCACCCATCTGGTACTGGCCAGGCTTGACGTTGCTTAACTTCGGTGATCTGGCGAGAACCGGTGTGTCAACGTGATTGTGCCGTGTGCAAAATCTCATTGTATTTAAATATTGTGTTTACCCCTTAGCAGCCCTTTTTTTCTTTTACAAGTTTTCCACGTGTCTTAATACCCTATATGCCAAATTTCAATCTGTAGATCAAAAATTCGTTGAGTATATAGGTTGAGAAGTGTTCTCACACAAACATTCTCACTTTTATAGATATACTAGCGAGGGGTACCTGGCGTTGCCCGGGTGTTTGGAGGTGTGTGTGGTTTTGGGTAAATCAAAACTCCGGCGGTGGGGGGTTAAAAAAAAAAAAAAATGTTTTGGTAGATAAGTATGAGGATCGAACCCGATCCCGAACCCTTGAGGCAAAATTAAAGTGTGAAAAAAAAAAAAAAAAAAAAAAAAAGAGTGCGACGGTTTTAACCATTGGGCCACCGCGAGATGCTAACGGAAAGACGTTTGAATTTACTTAATTACTTGGATTTGGCAGGTGCAGGTTTTAATGACTTAATGAAGTCAACTTTTGACTGCGGGGTAGCATTTCATTTAGTGCAGGAATGCTTCCCCCCCCCCCCCCAAGACGTTGGGGGTAGGGGGAAACATTATAGGAAAAGGCTTAACCTACATGCGGCGAGCAAAAACTGTTGAATATTTATCTTCCCGAAGTCGAGCAAATTAAATAGACAGGCGAGCTCCGTTGTTAAATCTGAGATATTACGATTTACATGTGATATAAAAAGTTTTAAAAAGTTGTTAGGCGACCGACCGCTTCTCTGAAAAAAAGCCTTTCTTGGACATAGACAAAAAGCGAACATACATTTTCGCTTTTATATATATAGATAAAGAGACGATACATTGCAAGCTGTAGCAAATTGAGATAAGATGGTGGAATACAACTTTGCAGATAAACAATGGTGAAAAGGGCCAAGATCACAGTGTAGTATCTGTTCTGATACTACACCTCACCTTTTCTGACCTCAATCAGTGGAAGAGAAATCCTTCTAAACTGAGGCAAATTTTATTTTTTGCTCTTATCCAGAGTGCTTCTTTTTTGGGGAGCTGGATTTTTCCCACTTTAAAAACCAACTTTGTGTTTAACTCTGCTCTCGTGGGGAGGCAAGTAAATAGGAAGAATGGTGAAAAAGTCTTTTGCGTATATGAGTGTGCGACCCCCCCGGGGGGGAGGGAGGTGTCAAAGATACTCACGGCTCTGTTTCTGTTTGATATAAATACTGCATAGCACGACGTTAATTCTTCCGGACGATTTGCTTTCACGTGTTCACATAATTTCCAAACGTTCTCTTCACTAACAAAAAAACAAAAAACAAAAACAACATAAAAATTTTAAGTCAACGATTTTAAGCATTACAGGGTGACCCCCCCCCAAAAAAAAAGAAAAGAAAAAAAAACGGGCCCCAACTCTAATTAAGCCCCGTTTCTTAGTGTTTTGTCCGAATGAGATGAAGCTTTGGTCATAACTAGTTTATTATATTCAAAACATCACATCAAAACACTAGGGTCTTTGACCTTTTTTTCTCCGTTCTACAGCATATGTTCTAGATGGCCTCCATTTAGCTTTTGTTTTTTTTGGGTCACCCTATATTTGGTTGGTTGTTTTACGGCATATCAACCCTTTTCGGGTTATTTAATGCCGAATCCAAAGATTTTGAAGAAAAATTTTTTTAATAGAATATATTTGTTGTTTTCACGTCGGTTTCTATTTAACCCATAGTTGGGACCCTAACAGGTACTACCACTCCGGGTCAGAGTGGACCTGGGAGCAATGGTAATTAAAGGGTGGCTCCACACTTCCCAAAGCCCACAAGCTGGGGCCTCACCACTGGATATAGTTTAAGGTCATATCCAGGACCCCCATTGAGGGACTTTTACCCTCTGCAGGGGGGCAGTCGGTGTATTCTAATGCCCCACCGACAGGGCTGCCTATATTTGGATTCTTCGGATGACTATTTTCATCTTGAGCGTTATTATTTAAATGTTTCGGCCGATGTAACCTCCGACCTTCTTCAGATGTGTCATATTGAACTCGGGAATGTTTCTGTCGGAGTAGAAATCTTTCTGGCATTTAGGGACCTCAACAGTGAAGGGGTGTGATTTTGTTGCTAAGCATGAATGTTAAGCCGAGGAGTTTGAGGGAAGAATTCTCAGGTAGGGAGTTATTTGTCAGGGAGTTATCGCCCTTTGTTCAGTAATGAACACATAAAAAACATTTTTTGAAGAGATTGTTTTGTATTTTTATTTTGAAAATGTTTTATCCTAGATAAGCCCTCCCCCCTCCAATCTTTTATGATATATGTATTCATCACTGAATGAGGATGTCATATTCCAAAAATCACGTAAATTAAGTGTTTTTTAACTAAGAAAATTAAATTTTATGACTAAGTGAGCCGTAGTGATTTGGTTCACCATTATGTACAACTAAAAGGGAGACAACTAAATTCGAACTATTGAGATCAAAATCAGCCTTGCACTAGATTGGATTAAATCCTTCCTAATCAATAAAAAGACTACGGAGATCCACTGTAAGGTTACCTATGCGTGAAAAAATTTTTGTGGCAAGAGGTGCACAATCCTCAACCACACCTCACCAGAGTTGACATTGTTAAATGCGAGTGGAGAGAGAGAGTATATATATATATATATATATATATATATATAGCTACTTAATTTACTCACATAAAATTAATATACGAAAGTATAGATTTATGCGTAAACTTTAAGTATTTACTTCAAAAGTGCTCAATACATAGGTAGAGTTAGTTAGTAATTTATAAAATATATATGGCGATTAAGCTACACTGAATATTCCACGTTTCATCCACTCTAGGACTCTAGCGCATAAACCTGAAGAGTTCTAGAGTGGATGAAACACGGAATATTCAGTGTAGCTTAATCGCCATATATATTTTATAAATTTATATATATATATATATATATATATATATACACACGTTTTATTTTTTATTACCGTATCTTTCTGTTAAGTTACATTATTGTTTCAGCTACCCGGACGTTTTTTTGGCCGTCTGTAGCTTCCTCAGACTTTTACAATAATAAAAAAATAATGTAATTTAACAGAAAGATACGGTAATAAAAAATAAAACGCATATTTGCTCTACAACAGTATTGAGCACTTTCTTCAGTTTTTATTAATTACCATTTCTACTAAATATATCCCGCCACATCCCATCCCCCTAAACTGGACACAGTGGGGTGCTTCAGTGCCATATATGTCGGTGTAGTTGGACTGGGCTGGCTTTGCCTAACGGATTGAGGGTACCGGATTGACAGTTCCTGGCTGCTGTTTCCGACTGATAGTACAGGAGCCCTAACTCTTTGGTAGCACTTAGAGCGGCTGCTCCATCAACAGTTGTAAAATATCGGGATGTTTGTAGTGCCATGTCGCGCATGGAAAGGGACCCTGCACTCATTCCCGGTGGGCTTTCCTGAGGCCACAATCCTGTGGGTGAGGACAGCTGATGGTCTACTTGTATTGCATGTCTGGTATTCTGCACAACTACTTGTCCAGCACCCCCTCACTCACTCACCCTAACTGAAACTTTTAAATAAAATAAAATGAAATGACAGCTCAAGTAAAAGTTATGTTTATACCAGGACCAAACTCAAAGAAAACCAACCTGCCTCCTCCCTTGAGGCTTGCATTTACTAATATCCGCGGGCTTAGAACTAACTTAGATTACGTTGAGTCATTTCTCCTTGTAAACACCCCGGATATCTTAGCATTAAGTGAAACTAACCTTCACTCCTCCATTCCCTCTAACCACTTTAACATGCCTGGTTATCTCCCACTCTACCATAAGGACTCGGACAGACATATGTATGGACTTGGAGTCTATATTCGAAACACCCTCCCCCTGACTAGAGAAATAAAACTAGAATCAGAGGACCAGGCCTTTATATGCTTCAGACTAAATATGCAACACAATATTAGCTACTTGTATTTTCTCTACCGCTCTCCCTCAAACCAAGACTGTACCCTAATAAACAAAGTCTCAGGCAGCATAGATATAGTACTCTCCCTCGATACTAGCGCACAAATACATGTATTTGGTGACTTCAATGTCCACCACAGTAACTGGCTAGAATTCTCTAATCACACAGACGTAGCTGGTAGCGCAACACATAGCTTCTCTATATCCCATTCCCTATCTCAGTTGGTTACATTTCTGACACGTTTCCCAGACCAGCAAGATCAACATGCCTCACTTCTAGATCTCTTTATGACAACAGTTCCCAATGACTGTACAACAAATGCCCACAGCCCACTCGAGAATGCTGATCACGCTGTGATAATGGTAGGAATCAGCCTAAATTCTTGCCCTAAAACTGAAGACCCACTACTCAAAACAACAAGGTATTACAAAAAGGCTGATTGGGAAGCCATCAGGGAGCTCATCAGAAATGCCCCATGGCAAAATATCTTTACTCTTCCAGCGGAACAGTGTGCAAATGAGACCACTGAATGGTTCAAAACTGCTATTGAAGCACAAGTTCCCGCACGGAAATTCTATAGCAAGCCCCACTCTCCCCAATGGTTTACTTCTGCTTGTGCAGCTGCCATTTGTCAAAGGCAGCATGCGTTCCGCAGATTCAACCGACATAAGTCCAGCTCAAATAAACAGAAGTTTATAGAAGCTAGAAATAATTGTAAGAGAGTGATAGAGACAGCTAAGACAGATTACTCTGAAACCACCAGAAAACGCAACGAAGCACAGAAATTAGGAACCCGGGATTTTTGGAAAATCTACAACAGCGTAGTAAATAATGGACAGTCAACTATTCCCCCACTAACAAACAATCATGAGGTTGCTTGCACGGCAACTGACAAGGCTAATCTGCTTGCCAGTCGGTTTGCCTCAAGCTCCACACTGAACTCGGTACACCACTCACTCCCTGATTTTCCTCTGCGAACAGACGCCACACTAGACGATTTGAAAATCACCCCTTCTCAGGTACATGCTATTATAAAAAACCTAGACACCTCAAAAGCATGTGGACCAGATCTCATCCCGGCTGTGCTATTAAAAAAATGCTCTGCCGAGGTTGCTCCAGTTCTGTCCAAACTTTACAATAAATGCCTTAACGAATCTTGTTTTCCCGACTGCTGGAAAACCGCCTCTGTGGTACCAGTCTTCAAGAATTCTGGTGAAAGAACTGACCCACTAAATTATCGCCCCATTAGCCTCCTCCCGCTTTTCACCAAAATATTTGAGTCCTTAGTTAATCAAGCCCTAGTCCAGCACCTAACAGCTGCTAAACTCCTGACTGACAAACAATATGGATTCAGGCAAGCCCGTTCAACAGCAGATATCTTAACTGTAGTTTCTGAACGTATATACCGTTCATTGGATAAAACAGGGGAGGGTAGAGTGGTGGCCCTTGATATATCTAAGGCTTTTGACAGGGTATGGCACGATGGTCTTCTAAGGAAAATTAGATCATATGGAATCACTGGAAGAATTCATAATGTAATTAAATCCTTCTTAAGTAATAGAAAAATCAAAGTTGTCCTCGACGATCGTACATCGAAACAATATGACATAAATGCGGGAGTACCTCAGGGGTCTATCCTTGGACCTCTATTATTCCTGATATTCATAAACGACCTCCCTGATAAAATTGTTTCGGAGATGGGTATATTTGCCGATGACACCACTCTCTATAACAGATATGAGGGGAAAACAAATGAACACATATCCAAGGAAATGGCAGAAACACTAGAGGATGACCTCCAATCCGTAGTGGAATGGGGACAAAAATGGTTGGTCACATTCAATGCTGCTAAGACTAAGCTTGTTTCCTTCAATAACTACAAGAAACCTTCTCTACCACCAATAGCAATGGCCAAGAACACATTGTCTGAAAGTACTTCTTTTAAACTCCTCGGCCTAACGTTTACAGGGAATATGAACTGGAATAGATACATTGAGAGCATTGCCAAGGCTGCTGCAAGGAAGGTTGGCTCCCTCTACCATGCTAGAAAACTACTTACGCCTGACAGTATCCTATACCTCTATAAGGCAACCATTCGCCCATGTATGGAGTACTGTTGTCACATCTGGGCTGGTGCATCTGCTGCTTGTCTCTCGCTTCTGGACAGGGTTCAAAAGAGAGTCGCCAACCTGATAGGTCCTGAACTGTCATCTAGGCTTCAGTCTCTGTCCCATCGACGAGATGGTGCATCCCTCTGCCTGTTCTACAAATACTTTAATGGTGAATGCTCTGACGAACTGCAAACACTTGTACCTCCCCGACGTAACTACCCTCGACAAACCCGACAAGCTACTAAGTCTCATCCCTTTACAGTAGAGATCCCTAGGTGCAAGAAAACCTTTTACTCCAATAGTTTCTTCCCCAGAACTGCGGGTCTTTGGAACTCCCTTCTGGGATTCTGCTTTCCCAACTGCAATGATATGCAGAAGTTCAAGGGTAATGTTAACAAACATCTTTCTACTCATCTCCCTTCATAATGACCCTGCTAATTAAGTCCCTAATAGTAGCCCCCTGCTTCAAAGTGGCACTGTGCCTTGTTTGGGGTGAAAATTGTATAAAAATTAAAAAAAAAAAAAAAATGTACACACACACATCTTCAGGACGACTGCAAACAATGCAGAGATAAGCAGAGAGCACATACTGCTTATAGAATTCTCAATTGGTCACTCATCTGGTACTAACCAAGTTCAACGTTGCTTAACTTCAGTGATCTAATGAGAACTGGTGTGTCAACGTGATTATGCCGAATATTCTTACTCAATAGACAACAACGAGTTGTACTGAATGAATCCAAGTCTTCTTGGACGGATGTGACCAGTGGGATTCCTCAAGGTTCAGTCTTCTGTTTTTGATCTTCATAAACAATATTAAAGGTTGTTAAGTGTGGCATGAAAATCTATGCAGATGACACTAAAATTTGCACCAAGATTGACTTGATGATAGACTGCCTGCAATTCCAACAAAATATTGTCAATCTTCTTCAGTGGTCACATCAGTGGCAGTTAATTTTCCACCCAAACAAATGCCAAATACTTCATCGCAGCAAGAAACGGGAGGATCAGTATGAGCACATGATGGGCAGAACCTCTTCAGCAACCACAGAGGTTTGTTGGTTGGCTTTGTTTTACGGCATATCAACCCTTTTCAGGTTATTTAATGCCGAATCCAAAGATTTTGAAGAAAAATATTTTAATATAATATATTTGTTGTTTTCAAGTCTGTTTCTATTTAACCCATAGTTAAGACCTTAACAGGTATTACCACTCTGGATCAGAGTGGACTTAGGAGCAATGGTAATTAGTGGGTGGCTCCACACTCCCTAAAGCCTGCAAGCTGGGGCCTCACCACTGGATATCGTTTAAGGTCGTATCCAGGACCACCACAGAGGTAGAAAAATCTCTAGAGGTACACATTGATTCACGTTTGTGTTTCTAGATTCGTAGTCTAACAAGTTTGGGTTTCTAGACTCATAGTCTTAAAATAACATCTGCGGCTAACAACATAGTCTTAAAATAACAGCTGCGGCTAACAACATAGTCTTAAAATAACAGCTGCGGCTAACAACATAGTCTTAAAATAACAGCTGCGGCTAACAACATAGTCTTAAAATAACAGCTGCGGCTAACAACATAGTCTTAAAATAACAGCTGCGGCTAACAACATAGTCTTAAAATAACAGCCGCGGCTAACAACATAGTCTTAAAATAACAGCCTCGGCTAACAACATAGTCTTAAAATAACAGCCGCGGCTAACAACATAGTCTTAAAATAACAGCCGCGGCTAACAACATAGTCTTAAAATAACAGCCGCGGCTAACAACATAGTCTTAAAATAACAGCCGCGGCTAACAACATAGTCTTAAAATAACAGCCGCGGCTAACAACATAGTCTTAAAATAACAGCCGCGGCTAACAACATAGTCTTAAAATAACAGCCGCGGCTAACAACATAGTCTTAAAATAACAGCTGCGGCTAACAACATAGTCTTAAAATAACAGCTGCGGCTAACAACAACAAGTTGGTTGGTATAAGTTCTTATTCGTTTATATACATGGACCATGTTTTTTTTTTATTTTTTTTTTTTATATCCCATTTTCACCTCAAACAAGGCACAGTGCCATTTTGGTATAGGGGGCTACTATCAGGAACACATAAGTTTCAGAGATACTATGTAGGGAGTTGAGCAGCAAGATATCTGTTCACAGGAACCCGGATGGGAGTTCCAGAGTCTTGCTAGACTCTGAAACTCCCATCCGAGTTCCTGTTTTCCCAACTGTACTGACATGCAGAAGTTACAGTGTAATGTGAACAGATATTCTTTCTAAGGAAGAAACTATTAGAGTAGAAGTCCTTACATCTAAGGATCTCTACTGTGTAGGGGTGGGATTTTGTTGATTATCAGGGGTATTTATGCTGAGGGGGTACAAGGGTTTGTAGTTCGTCAGAGCATTCACCATTAAAATACTTGTAGAACGGGCAGAGGGATGCAAAAGGTTGAAGCTTAGATGACAGTTCAGAACTTATCAGGTTGGCGACTCTTTTGAACCCTGTCCAGGAGCGAGAGACAAGTAGCAGATGCATCAGCCCAAATATGACAACAGTACCCCATACGTGTTTGAATGGTGGCCTTGTAGAGGTACAGGATACTTTCAGGCGTAACTAACTTTCTAGCAGGGTAGAGAAAGCCCACCTTCTTTGCAGCAGCCTTGGCAATGCTCTCAATGTATCTGTTCCAACTCTTGTTCTCTGTGAACGTTAAGCCGAGGAGTTTGAACAAAATACTTTCAGGTAATGTATCTTTAACTATAGCTATTGGTGGTTGAGAAGGTTTCTTGTTAGGCCGAAGCAGTTTAAAGAAAGTACTTTTGGGTAATGTGTTCTTCGCCATTGCTATTGGTGGTAGAGAAGCTTCCTTGTAATTATTGCAGGAAACAAGCTTAGTCTTAGTAGCATTGAGAGACAAGTAGCAGATGCATCAGCCCAAATGTGATAACAGTACTCCATACATGGGCGAAGGGTGGCCTTATAGAGGTATAGGATACTTTGAGGCGTAAGTAGTTTTCTAGCACAGTAGAGAGAGCCCACCTTCTTTGCAGCAGCCTTGGCAATGCTCTCAATGTATCTGTTCCAGTTCATGTTCCCTATTAACGTTAGGCTGAGCAGTTTAAAGAAAGTACTTTTGGGTAATGTGTTCTTGGCCATTGCTATTGGTGGTAGAGAAGCTTTCTTGTAATTATTGCAGGAAACAAGCTTAGTCTTGGCAGCATTGAATGTGATCATCCATTTTTATCCCCATTCCACTACGGATTGCAGGTCTTCCTCTATGGTTTCCGCCATTGCCTTGGATATGCGTTCATTTGTTTTTTCCTCTCATGCCTGTTATAGAGCGTGGTGTCGTCAACACAATTGCTGCCATAAGCATCAAATCTTAAACACTGCAGAATACGCACGTACTGAAATAATAAAATTATTTAAAGACGTTTGGGGGTTTAGCAGAGAAGCCAATAATTGAAAAAAAAAAAAAAAAAAAAAAAAAAGGTAAAACTTTTCGAAAGTGCTCTGGTTTGGGGTGGTTTAAAAAAAAAAAAAAAAAAAAAAAAATGGAATGTTTTCTTGTTTTTTTTCAAATTGGTCTGGTTCAACATTTTATTTAAGAAATGCTTGACAAACATTATAATTTTCCAGTAAGGAAGTTTAGATTTCTCACGAAAGTGTCCCTTTCTCTTACGCCTACCAAAACATCTTTTTCCTTTTATTTTTTATTTTTTGCAACACAATGAACAAACAATTTGCGCAGTACCACATTCGACTTTTCTCCCTAAAAGAACATGGCGTTTGGCACTTCGAACATCTGACCGTTTTAGGCAATACACCATGTTCTATTACAAACTTACCACTTAAATCTTTGATCAATGTGGCCAGGTTGTTCCATTGAAAACTTACCAACAAAGGTTGTTTACTCCAAAGCCGTTCTTAATATGGGGAGGTTGGGGGGTAATATCCCTAAAAAACCAACTCTTTACAGAGAAATCTCCAGTGGGACAATCAGGTCACATTAACCAAATCTTGTTCCCAAAATTTCATTGATATAAAAATTTGGTGCTAGTGCACTTATTGATCCTCGCTATTTTTAAATATTATTTTCAAGTTTTGAGCTGTTTTTATTAAATTGTAAGGTTAAAGTACAGAATAGGTACAAACACCCTCCCCTCCCATATTAAGAATGGCTTTCTAAATAATAACGTTATTTCAGCACGGATGAATAAGTGCACCAGTACTATATTTGCAAATTGTTCACGTATTGGTGATCGTGCTATACATTTTTGTCAATTTATTTTTTTTGATTATTTTCGATTTTGTTGACGCATACACAATTAAAATGGAACAAAATTTAAATTTCCGTTTTTAAAAACAACCCCAAAACGGAGCACTTTCGACAAGTTTTACCAAAATGGAATTCAAACATAAATGTTACCAAAGGCAGGTGGACCTGACGAATCTTGCCCCCATTTTATTTTATTTTTAAAAATTTTTTCAGTGGATTATAATCGAATAGACACTACTCTACTAAATTTAAAAAAAAATAAAGTCAAGATTTAAATATTTGTGGAGGCTGCTCAGTTTCTAATGCAACGTTTTAGTAAAGCAGAACCGCTCGTTTTTTAGGCCAAATTTTGCGAATTTTAGTCTTTTTTAAAGCAATTTTTTTTTTTTTTTTTACATGGGGGGTCACCACTTATCAAGGCCCGAAGGTCACTCAGGGATA
Organism: Euprymna scolopes; assembly: GCF_053919585.1. Classification (NCBI taxonomy): domain Eukaryota; kingdom Metazoa; phylum Mollusca; class Cephalopoda; order Sepiida; family Sepiolidae; genus Euprymna; species Euprymna scolopes. The sequence goes on from NC_136526.1 coordinate 67,900,612, forward strand.
AGAGTTATTGCATGTACAGTAATCAAGGAGATAGTATTGTAGTAATCATTAGTATTGGGGGTTTTGATAGAGTGTTTTACTTAAGGGGGCGGTTTGTCAGGAGTTTGTTTATGTTGGACTTGAAGACGTCCAAGTTGTAGTCAGGTGGGAAACAGGCAAGCGCCAGAGAGTTCCACTGGCGTGCAGTTCTAAGAAAGAAGCTTTGCTCATGGAATCTACGTTTGGATTTAGGTACAGATAAAGAGTGGGGAAAATTATTGACAGTGGTTTCAGCCAGACGGGTGTTTCTCGTGAAAGATTGGCGAGGGGGGACGAGGGATTGGAGCTCAGACAAGCACCTGCCATGGAAATAACGATAAAACAAAGACGGGCTCGCAACATCTCTTCTATGGGAGAGAGGTTGCAGGGAAGAGAAAAGGGCATCCCCCACTAAACCACGAAGTCTATTTTGTACTTTGTCAAGGCAGGATAGGCTGGTTTTAGCAGCTCCTGCCCAGATGTGGCAGCAGTACTCCATCCTTCGACGTACTTGGTTTTTATATAGATAGAGAATTGCATTAATAGTGAGATATCTTCTGGAGCGGTAGGAGGATCCCACCATTTTCCCAGCGTCCCTGGCAACAGATTTGATGTACGTGTTCCATTTCAGATCAGGAGTAAAGGTCAAACTCAGAAGCTTGTCAAAACATGGAGCCTCCCCAAGACGAGAGCCATCCATTTCAATTAATGCCAGATGGGGATCAGAGCGTTGATGATGTAAAGATAAAAGCTTGGTTTTAGATGCATTAAAAGTAACCAGCCACCTCTTCCCCCATTGTACAACGCGCTCAAGATCAGAGGAGAGAGAATCAGAGAGAATTTGGTCATTTACAGCCTTTGATGTGTTGCCATAGATGGTCGTGTCATCAGCATAGATGTCAACGAAAGATTTTAGTATGTGTTTTGGGAGATCATTGATGTAGATCAGGAAGAGAGTTGGGCCCAAGATGTACCCCTGGGGGACTCCAGCATTAATACTCTGGGCCTCAGATTTCTGCCCATCAACCACTACTCTTATGAACCTATCAGAGAGAAATGATTTAATGATTGAGAAAACATTTCCAGTAATACCGTAGCTGGAAATCTTGTGAAGTAAGCCCTTATGCCATACCTTATCGAAGGCCTTCGATATGTCAACAGCAATTGCCCTGGAAAGGAAACCTTTGTCAAGAGATTCACTAATCCTGTGTGATATAACCGTTAGCACATCTGCTGCAGATCTTGCAGAGCGGAAACCATATTGCGTGTCACTAAAAAGGTTGTTTCTGTTGAGGTGGTTGACTACTTTAATTAATATGGATTCCAACAACTTACTCATGACACACAGGAGACTTATTGGTCTGTACTGAGAGGGAGATGACTTTTCACCTGAATTCTTAAATACAGGGCATACTGATGAGGTTTTCCAGGGTGTTGGAAAGCACTTCTCCTTAAGGCAACGCTGAAACAGTTTTGTAAGTATGGGGGCAAGTTCTGGTTGGAGCTTTTTCAGCACTATAGCCGGAATGCCATCAGAGCCAGTTACTTTACTGGAATCAAGGTTCTTGATTCACTTGGCGACCTCACGCACAGATATTTGTATGTTACCTAGCGTGTTGTCTGTTATAGGAGGAAATACAGGGAGTTGATGGTCATTGTCGCATAGGGTAGAATTAGCTGCAAAGTTTTTGGCAAATAGTCTGGCCTTGTCTGATGCTGACGAGATGACCTCAGATCCATTGATGATAGTTGGGATAGAACGCACGCTTCTGTTCAAGATCCTGTTTGCTATTTGCCAGAACTGGTGGGAACCAAGCCGCAGCTCAGCTACTTTGGATTTAACAGACTGAGCATATTTTGCATGTTTTAACCTTTTGAGATTATTTTTAAAAGCAAAATTCAAAAAACGGGCAAAGCTACTAAAAAAAAAAAAAAAAGAAAAATTCACAAAATTTGGCCTAAAAACGTTTCGTGATGGGTGACCAATTTACTAGAACGTTGCATTATAAACTGAGCACCACTACAAATATTTAAATATTGACTATTTTTGATAATCTGGTAGACTAGTGTCTATTCAGTAATAATCCGCTAAAAAAATAAACATAAATAAAATAAATGGGAGGGGGGGCAAGATTCTTCAGGTCCGCCAAAAGGCAAGATAACTTACAGTCGGTCTTTAAAGATCTACCAAAAATCAGATAATTATCTAATCAATATAAAAATTTCCCGAATTATTAAATAAAGAATGCACTTTATATGGGTGTACTTTTATCTTTCATATTCGTTGTACAAAATATTTTTGAAGACTTCATATCTCCCTCTTCCTCATTCGCCTCTTGTTTAACTCCTTAAAGTCCAAGCGATCCACTAAGCACACACTCATTTTGTGGGAGGAGGGTGAACGAGCGTAAAAAAAAAAAAAAAGTTTTCACAGGGTGCCTTCCATATCGAAGATTTGAAATCCCAAATTTGAACGTGTTTAATTTTTTGGGTTTGTATTACTGTACACATAGATCCGAAAAAGTTGTCAAAAAACAAATATATAACAAATAAATGTTATCAAAGGCAATATAAGTTACTTTTCTACCAAACTGGATATATTTTTTGTGTTTTTATTCAATGTAACATGTTTATTCAGCTCGAAAAACATACATTGTTTACCAATATATTGGAAAATTCAAAATGGCGCCCGACTCTCTCTTTAACACGGTAAGTTCGGGAAAAAGTGTTATAAATAAACTAGACAAAATACTATTAAAAAACACCGAATATATGTCAACCTATGTCACGGTAACATATAATGAGCGAGTTTCTAACAGTATTTTGTCTAGTTTTATATTTATAGCACCTTTTCCCAAACTTACCGTGTTAAAGAGAGAGTAGAAGTGATGCTTGTTGTTCTTGCTGGTCAGGGAAACGGGTTGGAAACGTAACCATTTGTGATAGGGAGTGAGATATAGTAAAACTATGTGTTGTGCTGCCCGCTGCATCTGTGTGAGTAGAGAATCCAAGCCAGTTTTTGTGGTGAACATTAAAGTCACCAAATACATGTACTTGTGTGCTAGTGTCGAGGGAGAGTGCTGTGTCTATACTGTCAGAGACTTTGTTTATTATGGTGTAGTCCTGGGTCGAGGGAGAGCGGTAGAGAAAATAAAAGGGTAATCTCCAAAAATACCGTTAGGGCTTACAACATGGCCGCCAGAAGAGTCACGTGATCCGGTTGATCCAAAACATGAATCGCCGTATTACGAAACCGGAAAACGCAAATTTAAAGCAAACTTTTGTAAACATTGTTTTTAAAAAATAAAAAATAATACTTCTATTATGTTTTAAACGACTGTAATAGTTTATTTTGGAAGTATATTTCATAAAGAAAATTGACAACCCACTTTAAAAACAGAAATTACGAGTTTTATATATTTTATTTGCAGTTTTTTGTTGGGGGTGTCAAAAATTCCGCCTAAAATTCTGATACACCTAGTCGACCACTTGTTTGTTCTGAATAAAATACTTTTTATAAACACTGTTTTAACTAAAAACAACCTAAGATTGTTTCTCAAAGTTTGCCTATTTTTATAAGAACATTATATCAACAAAAAATTAAATACAAACAAATTGTGATTGTTTGTCAAAGTTTGCCTTCAAGGCTGCGTTTTCCATTTGCACGATTCATGTTTTGGATCAACCGGATCACGTGACTCTTCTGGCGGCCATGTTGTAAGCCCTAACGGTATTTTTGGAGATTACCAATAAAAGTAGCTAATGTTGTGTCGTATGTTTAGTCTAAAGCACATAAAGGCTAGATCGTCCGTTTCTAGGTTTGTTTCTCTAGTCAGGGGGAAGGTGTTACGAATGTAGACTCCAAGTACGTGCATACTGCATATGTCTGTCAGAGTCCTTACGGCAGAGTGGGAGATAGCCAGCCATGTTAAAGTAGTTAGAGGGGATGGAGGAGTGTAGGTTAGTCTCACTTAGTGCTAAGATATCCGGGGTATTTGTTAGGAGAAATGCTTCAACATCAGCTAAATTAGTTCTAAGCCCACGGATGTTCGTGAATGCAAGCCTCAAGGGAGGAGGGGAGTTGGATTTGTTTGTCCCTAGGCCTGGTTTAAGCTTTTTTTTTTATTGTAGTGTCATCATGTTTTTAAAGATTTATATTATAGATGGCTTTCCATGTGGTAGGGGCATCTCCAGAGAAGATCCTAAATTACCCTTTATGTGTTTCCCGGTTGCACTTGCTGCCAGTACTTTTTTTTTTTTTTTCGTGTGTTGGCTTCTCTGTTACGTAAATATTATGGTCCGTATTTTGTATAACTACCAAATAATTCAATTTGTAATTATGAAAGTCAGGCTAACACGAGAACTACAGACAGACACACACTCTTGCGACAACATTTGGAGACAAATTTAGAAGAAATAATCAAAATATTCGAACTTTTTTTTTTTTGGAATTAAATGAAAATTGAAAGATCGTTATAATGGAAATCTTTTTTTTTTTAAGAAAGAAAAAAAAAAGGGGGATGACTGACCAGTAATATTTGACATGCGGACAATCTCTGGCTGGCGGGACTGGACCTCTCCTGACTAATTCGATCGGTAAGCCATCCACGGACGAGCGACCGGCGGCGGTTGGCTCTGCTAAAACTTCTTCTCCTAATCGAGACGACATCTTGCTTTTCTCTTTCGGCTGGAAACCGACCTCTGACGTCAGAGATTAAACGGGTTATCTCCCTTTATAATTAGTCCCGACAGAGTTATTTCCCCTTGCTTAATAAATGGAGCTTACGAAAGTCACGGCTTATCTCCCCTGAACATCCTGATTAACATTATTAGTATTATCCCCCACATCCCCGTCGCCTTCTTTACAAACTAAACTACTCGCTATTGCCCGAGATTTTTTTAAGTTTCATTTTTGGACTTATTTCAAATTGTACTTAATTATTAGGGAGGGGGGAAATTAATGATCATATTATTTGGATTCTTCAAATTTCTGTTCTCATCTTTAGTGTTATTTTTCACTGTGTTTCGGATGATGTAATCTCCGACCTTCTTTAAGCGTATCTTGTCAAACGCAAGAATTTTTCTGTCAAACTCGGGTATCTGTATGAAATTATAAAAGCAAGTTTTTATTTTATTTCATTTTATTTGCTAATTTTCAGCCCAAGCAAGGCAAAGTGCCACTTTGAAGTAAGGGACTACTATCGGGGACATAAGTTGCAGGGGTATTATGAAGGGAGATTAGTAGCAAGATGTTTGTTTGCATTACATTTGAACTTCTGCATGTCACTACAGTTGGGGAAGCAGAATCCTAGAAGGGAATTTCAAAGTCTAGCAATTCCGGGGAAGAAACTACTGGAGTAGAAAGATCTCTTACATCTAGGGATCTTTACTGTGTAGGGGTGGGATTTAGTTGCTTGTCGAATTTGTCTGGGGTATTTACGTCGGAGGGGGGGTACAAGTGCTTGCAGTTTGTCAGAGCATCCACCATTAAAATACTTGTAGAACAGGCAGAGGGATGCTACATTTCGTTGATGGGACAGAGGCTGAAGCTTAGATGACAGTTCAGGATCTATTAGGTTGGCGACTCTCTTTTGAACCTTGTCCAGGAGCGAGAGACAAGTAGCAGATGCACCAGTCCAAATGTGACAAGATTACTCCATACATGGGCGAATGGTTTTTATTTAATCCACAGACATACCATCCTACCATTCCATCAGCCATGACTGGATAGAAGTCCTAAAGACCCGTAGCATAATGGATAAAGTACTTGGTAAAATTCAGCTCTAAGTTACACTCTTCTGGAGATCAAAAGTTCAGTCATCAACACTCAAAATATAATTGTGAATGGCTGACAGAATGAGAACATGCTAATTCCATGGATTAAAAAAAGGGTTCCATTCGACATTCCATGCAAATTCCAAGTTTGAGAGAAAAATTCCACAAATTTGACAAGATACATTGGAAGAAGGTCAGAGGTTGCATCAACCAAAGAAAAACGTGAAAATAACACGAAAAATGAGAGCAACAGTCTGAAGATTCTACATGACATGAATAATCATTCCTTATCTCAAAAAATTCAGAAACATTTTTTTTTTTGATATACATTCTATCAAATTTTATTGTAGCAAAATATGCTGTAAATGTAACCTCCAACCTTCTTCAGGTGTATCTTGTCGGACTCCGGAATATTTTTGCCGAACTCGGGAATTCGGACGGAATTTCAAACGGAACCCTTTATTTACTTGCTCTTGTTTCAGCAACCATGACTGGACAAAGGTCCGAAGTAATTCGCTATTATTCTTCAGGTGAGGCTCGAACTCACGACCTCCAGATAATGAGACTCAATAGAAATATTCTTTTGACTTAGAAAAACTGCAGCTTGAGACGTGTCCATTTTGTGCAGGCCTTAGAAGAAAATATCTAGTGGTAGACACTTTCGATTCAATCTTTCCTAGTGATGATATTCCTAAAATGTGTCTTCTCTCCACCAAGTTGGTATTTTTCCAATATATTTAACTGCAAGTCTTCGACAGATTTCTTAGTTTCCCTTGAAGCGAGATACGAATATGTCATATAACCTAGATGCAATCACTTCAACATTTAAACTTTGTAACTTAGACGATGTAATTTGAATTTTTATTTAAAAATTTATATAGATTATATTTAAAAATTAAAAAATTTAAATGTAGTCTTCGTTTTTTTGGAGGAATGCTATATATTTTTTTATTTTTATTTTTACATAGGAGTCACCACTTATCAAGGCCCGGAGACCACTCGAGGATAAGGGTTAGTGGGTGTACAGTAGTCAATGGGATCATAGCATAGTAATCGTAAGTAGTGCAAATTTTGTAAATTGGATTATTTAGGGGGAACGACTCATAAGGAATTTGTTTACATTGGACTTGAAGGCGACCATATTATAGCCAGCTGGAAAGTAAGCAAACTGAAGAGAGTTCCAGGTGTGCAGTTCTAAGAAAAAAACTTTGTTCATGGAATCTAAGTTTAGGTTTAGGCACAGATAAAGTGAGTGAAAAGCACATCTTATTTTTCTTTTATTAATATTATTGGAATCTTTTCTTCTTTTCCTTGTACACATTTTTGTGAATTATTCCATGGATTTCTCCCTTTGGATTATTATGGACCATCTTCTTCCATTTACGGGATCTCCTTGGATTTTACTTGTACAAATGGAAATTCTTTTAACTTTCTTGAAGTTTTACATTTGGATTTTACCGTCACTGGATTTTTTATCTTCCACCAGACTATCCATTCTTGTGTAATCACCTTTTTCTTTACCATATTCCCTCTGCTTCACTTTTTTTGTTTTCAAGTAAGATCTTTGACTTACTTGTTGTTTCATCAAATACTTCTGCATGCAAAATCCGATCCTGCATTTTGCTAATTCCTACCCTCTGATGAGAAGGAAAGTATTTCTTCGAAACTCCGCGGATTAAGGACTATCCATTTATCTAGAGTTTCCTTTTCAGATTAAATATGTTTTTAACTCATTTCAAAGTGTTTTTAACATATTTTATTAACTGTTTGCTCATATTATAAGTTCTATTTCCTATTTGGTTTTATCAAGCTTTTTTATCTGGCTGTGATAATTTTATAAATATTAATTCTTTAATATTTATAATTTACTTTAATTTTACCATCGTGGATCATTTTGGTAAATTCAATTGTAATTTTCATTTTATATATATATATAAGTTATAAAATATATATGGCGATTAAGCTACACTGAGTGGATGAAACGCGGAATATTCAGTGTAGCTTAATCGCCATATATATTTTATAACTTACTAACTAGCTCTACCTACGTATTGAGCACTTTTGAAGTAAATACTTAAAGTTTACGCATAAATTTATACTTTCGTATATAAATTTTATGTGAGTAAATGAAGTAGTTATATATATATATATATATATATATATATATATATATATATATATATATATATATATATATGAAATTTATTGCTGTGAGTCCAGAATGAATTTACATATTGTTTCCACTAGGAAGATATTCTCAGAAGATGAGGAAATATCCAACCAGCTTCGTCAGAATTCATAGATGGACTGAGTTTTAATATCAAATAAGAATGGAAAAAATCGTAGCAGATGAAGGGGAGTTAGACAAGAAGGGGGGAGTGGTAGGAGGATGATGTTGGAATTTAAAGTAGTAGGAGTGTATATAATGAGAGGGGGGTTTATTATTAAATATTAATTATGTGTTTATGTTTATAGACGCTGTTGTAGTTTATAACGGCTTAAGTTTAAGTAGTGGTTAGAAGTTAATTTAACAGATCGTATGCAACCTGTTTTTTCCTCCTTCCACTACACCACGCCGTCCAATACTGACTTTGCAACTAGTTGCCATGGCGATCTGTTTAATTAACTTCTAACCGCTACTTAAACTTAAGCCGTTATAAACTACAACAGCGTCTATAAACATAAACACATAATTAATATTTAATAATACACCCCCCTCTCATTATATACACTCCTACTACTTTAAATTCCAATGTCCTCCCCCTTCCACTCCTCCCTTCTTGTCAAACTCCCCTTCATCTGCTACGACTTTTTCCATTCTTATTTGGTATTAAAACTCAGTCCATCTATGAATTCTGACGAAGCTGGACTGATATTTCCTCATCTTCTGAGGATATCTTCCTAGCAGAAACAATATGTAAATTCATTCTGGACTCACATCAATAAATTTCCTATATACTGCTCTGGCTAAACATTGAGGACTCTAGTCCGGTTTTTTCACCACTGATGAAATATATATATATATATATATATATATATATATATAAATATATATATATATATATATATATATATATTTATGTATATGTATATATATATCTGTTTTGGGAGGCGGAGATCCGGCATTCGGACAACATGACCAGCACAAGGACAACATCAAAGTAAATTTAAATCGGTTTCACATGGACCTTGAGACATGGGAGGACGTGGCTGGGAGCAGGTTGGCATGGAGGAGCGCTATCCACGAAGATGCTGCGCTTTATAGCAGTGACCTAAATCAAGCTGCTGAGGATAAACGCAAGCACAGAAAGGACAGATTATCAACCAGACACCCCCACCCCCACCCCACCACCACTACCTTTATCTGCCCAAATTGCACAAGAAAAATTGGGTCTAGGATTGGGCTCTATGCTCACCTGAGGACCCACAGAAGCCACAACGGAGGACAGTCTTACTCGGGCATGAGTGACCGCCGATGATGATATATATATATATATGTATATATATATATATATATATATATATATATATATATGTGTGTGTGTGTGTGTGTGTGTGTGTGTGTGTGTGTGTGTGTGTGTGTGTGTTGTTATGAATGCCCCTCCATTGAGAACGACGAAGGAGGATTACATAACAAAAAAAAAAATTTTGGTCCTTGTGTTCGAATGCATGTGGTATATCGAACAAGAGGGAAGGGGAACACCCTTTTCAGACCAGTGATATAAAATAAAATAGACACTGAACAAAGTTAGAGAAAACGAAGGCAAACGTGGTCTTAAATTTTAAATTAATTTTATTACAAAGAAAATAATAGGCTAAGGAGGGGGTGAAAAAAAGGATTAATTAAACAACAAAAGAGAAACAAATTATGAGGATGGTGGGTGGGGGGGGGGTCTTATGCTAGCGTCCAAAAATGGCAACAAAAAAAAAATGGCAAAATAAACAAGTCGCCAATACGTCGCAGGAAGAGATATATATAGAGAGGACTTACAGTTCATATTTGTTTCTTATGTGAGGCTTCTTCGGCAGTCTGTTATTTAGGATTCCTTTTTTTTTTTTTGTCTTTTGGGCAGATGTCTTCAACAATCATTTCCTCGTTAGTCGATAATTCGAAAACCTATCTTTCTTTCTTGCTTTTTTTATTTGTCCCCCAATCTTCGTTTCACCTCCCCCCCTCTTTTGCTTCATCTTTCTGTCTTTCACACTCTGACTTCGATCTTCAAGTCTTCGGCTTCTTTTCTTTTCCAATTTGAAGCCTTCTTCAATTATATCTCCTAAGTCTGACTCGAGAGAAAAAGCATATCAAAGAAATGCGCAATGATTAATTATTTGTACGGTGAACCAAATCAAAATCATTTAGTACTTGCGGAGTCGACAGATCGATTTTTAAAAAAATATGTCGTTTTAAGCAAAACCAATTTTATGTACCCAATTGTCATGTCGAAAATAGTAATATATCCAAAAAGTATGAAAATTCATCAAGTAGAAAGTTATTTATAGTTAAAAGTAATTTTTGCAAAAATTGGATAAAATTGCATTTTTCTTAGACATGTAGTGATCGCTGCATACTGCTGGAACAAATCTTCGGCAGATTTTTGTAGTAATCACTGTTTTCAATGCCCAAGTGTCTTAGAACATGTAGGCACACAATGTTGCGATTTGTCCATCTTCACACACGGAATGTATTACGTTTCTACACGTAGAGATACAGCAAACAGGCTGGAATGTTCGAGAACGTCCCTATATAAAGATTTGTCATGAAAATCAAATCAGTTTTTCCCTCCAAACCCGCAACCACAGCGTGTGCTGAAGGGAACTCCATCTTTGAGATGCTAAATTACCCATCATGGACTTTACGCGTTTTTCTCTATGACACATAAGTACATGATAATGTTTTCACCTGAAATGCGGTGCTTTAAATGATCATTTACTACAGCTGACTTTTAACTCTTCAAATGAATTAGTCTATGTACTAGCAGGACCCGTGTCTTCTTTTTTTTTGTCATTTCACCCCACACAAGGCAGAGCTACTTAGTCGTGAGGGGCTACTATTTGAGATCAGATTTGCAGGGATGCTATTTAGGGAGTTGGGCAGCAAGATGTCTGTTCACATTACATTTGAATTTCTGCGTGTCAGTACAGTCAGGAAAACAGGGGCCCAGGAGGGAATTCCAAAGTACAGCAGTCCGAGGGAAAAATCTGCTTCCTTGACTGTAAAATGAATTAAAATAAACTAGCGGGACCTGTGGAAATTCCACAGGGGACTCATTCACATGTAATATATGGATGTTGTCATTCTGTAGATGTTCAGTGTAAATGAAGACGCTCTGATATTATTGTAGCTTTTTTGTTAAACTGCAAAAGCATTTATCTAAGCTAGCATGAATGCCCGGCAAAGCCCGGCCATAAAGTACGCTTAAATATGATATTTTAATTCTTGCAGATTTCGTATATATTATTATAGAGTTGATGTTCTATTGACTTTTATCTATATAATTATAAAGCTCAAATGACCTTGTAACAGGTGTTGTAACCCAACACCCGGTTTACGACTTCCGATTGCGCATGCGTACATAAACATAGACCCATAACGTAATACGGAAATGAATGAGAAGCAGAAACATAGACCCATAAGGTAATACGGAAATGAAAAAGCAGAAAGTATTAACAATTGTTTATTTGGATAATTTAAATGCAAAAAAAATTGGGACGCTGAAAACGTATACAGTAAAACAATATGTTTTATTGTCGCGTTGATTATTTTTTGTAATATTTTTTACATTGTCCATTTTTGTATTATTAAAGCCAAGTTATTTTAATGCAATTTTCTTACAAATAAATCTACTTTAACCCGTTGACAACCATAAGAGCATTTTACAATGGCGATTTATCCACCACCTTCCTTTTTTTAAAAAATTTATTCTCCATTTTTTAATACACCTTTCTTAAAAAAACGTTCATACATTTTCTTCTACACTACCAACATAAAAAAAACAAAACAAAAACAAACAAAAAAATAAAAATCAACAAATACTTATTTTGTAACGTTTTACATATTTTCTTATGCACATTAAGTATATGATGAATAAAATAGGTTTTGCCGTTTGTATTTCAATCTGAGTATGTTTGCCAAGCCTCTAGCAGTTCAGCCCGGTTTTGTTTAGGCCTTATGTACTATTCGTAACTTTATGTGCATATTTATATATATATTAAAAAGTTTGACTCTTGTCCCAGTAACCTACATCTAAAATTTCAAGTGTTTACACCTAAAATTGGCAGAGGAGTTTGGTAGAGTCTGCAAAAGCCAACTCTTTCAACTTTGACGTCTTGGCAGCCAAATTTTTGGCCAAAAACCAACTAAAAAGCTTCCCCTATGTCGGAAAACACTTTATGTAAAATTTCAAATGTTTAGACCAAAAATTGGCTGAGTAATTTGGTAGAAACCGCAGAGATCAAATTTTTAAAAACTTTGACCCCAATTTTAACCTCTTAACATTTATTGTTTTGGGCTCAAATCAAGTTAAAAAGTTTGATCTATGTCCAAGTAATCTACATTTAAAATTTCAAGTGTATTGACCCAAAATTGGCGAAGGAGTTTAGTAGATTTTTCAAATGTCAAATCGTTGAACTTTCACCCCCTGACAGCCAAATTTCTGTCCGAAAAACGATTAGAAAGATTTTCCCAACTCTCAATACCCCTTATGTCAAATCTCGAGTCTGTAGATTAAAAATTGACAGAGTAGTTTGGTAGGAGAATGCACACACACACATACACACAGAGACAATTTCACTTCTATAGATATACTAGTATTTCAACCTGGCGTTACCCGGGTATTTGGAGGTGTATGTTGAGCAAAAAAAAAAGAAAAAAGCGGTCAATTTTTTAAAACTTTGACCCCTATTATGACCCCTTAAATTTTATTGTTTTGGGCTCAAATCAAGTTATTAAGTTAGATCCATGTCAAAGTAGAGTTCTCAAAGGTCAAATCGTTGAACTTTGACCCCTTAACAGCCAAATTTCTGACCGAAAACCGATCACGTCGATTTTCCCAAAATCTCAGTACCCTGTATATCAGATTTCGAGTCTGCAGACTAAAAATTGACAGAGTTATTGCGTAGGGAAATGTACACACACAGACACACAGAAAGACACTTTCACTTTTATAGATATATAGATAGATAGATTTAAATATCGATTTAATCAGATGAGTCATTTAACACATTCAAATCTTCTACCTTTAGATTTTATCAGTCTCTCATTAACACCATCAACAATATTTTTCAATTGTTCTTCTGGAACTTCTCTGCAGGCTTTGCAAACAGCTTCCTACAGGACTAGTACTTGCCATTCTCATAAACCTTCATCTTTATCAGCGACTACATCATTTCAGTTGGGTTCAAATCAGGGCTATTAGGTGGCCAGATCATTAGCTTCAACCCATCAATGCCATGAGTGCTAAACCAAAACCTGGAAACATGTGAAAGGTTTGCATGAAAACCAAGATTTCTATTTCCTCGTCCGATAACTTTTCATACCACATGAAGAAGTTTCTTGTTAGTAGTTTTCATTTTTACATTTTTTGTTGAACTCTAAAAAGGCCAACAATAGTGTTTCCAAGCAACAAAACATGACACCTCCATCATCTTGTTGCCTTCTCATCTGAATCCGGGATTAAGTTTTGAGACATTGTGTTGAACAAAGATGGAGGCGTAGTTCAGATCAGTAACCAAGATGGCGGCCAAGAATCAAATGCGGTCCGGGGCGTAGTTAACCTGTTAAGTTCTGAGATATTGTGTTGAACAAAGATGGCGGCGTAGTTCAGATCAGTAACAAAGATGGCGGCCAAGAATCAAATGCGGTCCGTGCCGTAGTTAACCCGTTAAGTTCTGAGATATTGTGTTGAACAAAGATGGCAGCGTAGTTCAGATCAGTAACAAAGATGGCGGCCAAGAATCAAATGCGGTCCGTGGCGTAGTTAACCCGTTAAGTTCTGAGATATTATGTTGAACAAAGATGGCGGCATAGTTCAGATCAGTAACAAAGATGGCGGCCAAGAATCAAATGCGGTCCGTGCCGTAGTTAACCTGTCAAGTTCTGAGATATTGTGTTGAACAAAGATGGCGGCGTAGTTCAGATCAGTAACAAAGATGGTGGCCAAGAATCAAATGCGGTCCGTGCCGTAGTTAACCTGTTAAGTTCTGAAATATTGTGTTGAACAAAGATGGTGGCGTAGTTCAGATCAGTAACCAAGATGGCGGCGAAGAATTAAATGCGGTCCGTGACGTAGCAAACAGCGAACTGATTGAATCCAAAATTCAACAATTTTTATAATAATTTTGCGACGTTTTCATTGGTTGTTTATAAAAATGATTGGCGAATCCATTCGTCTCATACCCCCATTACAAGTCAAAAACTTTTTACAGTCTTCCATTCAAAACTTGCATTTATGAAATTCACCAGCTATGACAATTAGGCTTTAGTAGTGTGTATTCCAGTTCCTGCTGTAGCTGTTCATTTGAACATGAAATCATAAAAATTTGTCAGTCATCTCATAAGATGTATAGCAATAACATAATGAATTTTCAAGAGTCTATGATAATTTTAAATGCTTGTACAAAAAAAAAAAAATCTGGAAACTTATGGAAGGCACATCGTATATATAAATTTTATGCCTTCATAATGTTGAGCTTATCTTGATAAGTTTTGCTTTGTTAAAGATTTATTCTTTGCTAACATAATTGTTTTATAAACCTTCTGTAAGAATTCCAGAATATTGCAAATTAATTGCTTCCATTTATTTATAAATTAAAATAGGGTTTGCCAAACTTCAGGACAGCATGAAGCTGGAGCAGAGCAAAAATGTTTTTACGGAGCACTAACAAGACAAATTTCTAAACTAAATATGAAAAACATTAATTTAAAATTTTAACTTATATTTGTTCATTAATTGTTCGTAATTTTATTATAATTTTGTGTTTACAGCCATTTTTTTTGATTAATGAAAAATTGCGGCATTTTTTTCTAACTTATTTTTTATTTTCTTTTTCATGAACCATTCTAAAACTCTTTACACCTGTAGTTATGTATCATATCTTTTTCTAGTAAAAAAAAAAAATATTAAATGTCTGCAGCCATTTAAGTTTTTAATATAAAGCATGTGGTTCTCTTTAAGAAAGAAAAAGTTTCTGGAACCCTTCAGCCTCGCTTAGAGCGATCCGTGAAGCTCTGAGTTAAAAAATACCCCAAACTGACTGTATGTATTTTGAAATTGTAACTGAAGTGTTACTTATTGGAGTGCTATTTATAGGAAATAAAGCCGAACAGAGGAGCGAGTAAATCGACATTTATTTTGGCATGAGAGCTAGGCCGGTAAGGTTACGTCTGGGCCTATACAAAGGGAGGTAATTGGTTTAGTGCATTACTACAACCCCCTCCCCTGTTTAGTTCATTGTGTATATTTGTGTGCGTGTGTGTGTGTGTGTGTGTTTTGTGACAGTTCATATCATTGGTTTGTGAAGTGGGGGTCAGTCTTTATATTGTGAGGGTGTTCTTATAGTTCTGCCAGATTTGCTTTGGAGTAGGCCATACCTGCTTTTGCCCCGTAGGGTTGTGTTACTGTTTCTTTCGTTGGTTTTGTACTCAGCCTTTGTTTCCTCTGGCTTGGTCATATCATGTGGGATATCAGGTTCAGGGATTTGAAAACATGCTTTCTTAGTTGCTGGTATGGCACGCAGGTGGGTGTAGCTGCGACGGAGTCTTGCGCGATTAGGCATTTCGACTATATAACTAGTGGGTCCCTCATCATTTTTGAGGATGGTCCCCGGGTGCCATGTGTGATCTGTTCTGTTGAGTATCCGCACACATTGGCCTGGATATAGTGATGGTAGCGGTCTGTCTCCGCTGTGCTGATCATGGTGGGTCTTCATGTTTGACGACCTTGCCTGTAGTTGGTCGCGATGGTCTTCTTTGCCTGGTTCTGACCGGTTGGGTAGAGTGGTAGGTATTGACCTGCCAAACAGCATTTCGGCTGGTGAAGGGAGTTTACTATCTATTGGTGTTGCCCTGGCTTGAAGCAGAGCAAGGTGGATGTCAGTTCTCTCCCTTTTGCACTTCTTTATGATCGACTTGATATGTCTCACATGTCTTTCCACAAAGCCATTGCTTCTGGCATAGTGGGGTGAGCTTGTCACATGTCTTATGCCCCAGGATTTTATGAAGTTTTGGAAGGCATGTCCAAAGTACTGGGGGCCATTGTCGACCAAAAAGTGAGGCATAGTATTTGATTTTGTCTGCCACTGCCTTGCTGGTTATAGGCAATGTTATTTCATCGACGATGGGATATTTAGAATATCTGTCAATGGTGAGTAGGTATTGTTGTCCATCAATTTCAAATATGTCGGATGCGATGAGCTTAAATGGCTGGGATGGAATGTCGTATGGGAGTAGTGGCTCATGCCGGTGCGCATCCTGGTACTGTTGGCATAGTGTGCACGACCTGCACATCCTTTCAATGTCCTTATTGATATTGATCCAGTACACGCATTCTCTGGCAAATCAGCGTGGTTTTTCAATAACTTGGTGGGCTTGGTGGAGCTGGTGGAGAATGTCTTCTCTCATGGTTTCTGGGATGAGAACTTGTCTGCCTTTAAATAAAATTCCCGATTCAACAGCAAGTGCATCGCAGAAAGACCAGTATGGGCGGATCTCTGTAGGTAAATCACGGATGTTGTCAGGCCATCCTTGGTGTATGCCCTCCTTGATGAGATTTATGGTTGGGTCTCTGATAGTTTCCATCCATAGCATCTTCTGCTTTTCCTGTGAGAAGTTGATGGTGGAGATGGTTTGGTCTTTGTTGACCTCTGTGTTTAGGTTGTCAACCCTCTCAGCCAGCTCAATTGATTTGTTGTTGTCAAGGTTGGGTAACCGGCTTAGGGTGTCAGCGAGGATCACTTCACTGCCCGGTCTATACATGATGTTGTAGCTGTACCCTTGGATCTTTAGCAGTATGTGCTGTAACCGGTGTGGCGCTGAATGCAGTGGCTTGGCGTAGATTGTTACCAGTGGCTTATGGTCCGTGATGATGGAAAAGGCTTTTCCGTGAAGGTATGGATGGTACCGTTGAATACCATGCACCACGGCCAACATTTCCTGTTCAATGCTGCTGTACTGGGTTTGGGCATCGGTAAACGTCTTTGATCCAAATGCAATCGGTTTGCCATTCTGGATCAGGGCTACTCCCAGACCCTTCTGCGAAGCGTCCACCTCGAGCGTTATAGGCTTGGCCTGGTCATAGTATGACAGGCATGTGTCCTGGGAGATCATCACTTTAAGCTGGTTGTAGCACCTTTGGTGTCCAAGGTCCCAAACCCATGGTGCTTGGGATTTTAGAAGACCGCGTAGTTGGTGTGCCTTCTCAGCATAGTTGGAAATGGTCCATTTTTGCTTGGAAAATATCCTGGGAGATGTTAAGGCCAAATGGTAAGCATTTCCAGCATACCCGTCCAAAAGGTGTCCTGCAGGTTGTCAAGAGCTGTGACTCTTCATCCAGGTGTATCGACCAGTATCCAGCCTTGGCATCGAGTTTGCTGAATACTTTGGCTTTTGCAAAAGCTGGGTTCAGTTCCTCCATGGTGGGTATTTTGTGTGGGCACCTCTTGAGACTTGCGTTAAGCTTCTGTGGATCCATGCATATTCGAAGTGACCCATCTTTCTTTGTGCTGTACACGAGCACCAATCTGTGTGTTCTTCGACCTTCATGAGTACATCTTCCTCAATGAGTTTATTGATTTCCTCCTTTATTTTGTCCTTGAGGTGAATGCTGCATTTCCGTGGAGGATCAATGAAAGGCTCGGCACCTTCCTTCAGTAGGAGTTTGGTAGTCCCACTAAAATTTCCTATCCTGTCAAACTGATTTGGGAAATCGGACATCAGTTGGGCGATGGACATGATGGGTTCAGCTGAGCATCTTTTGAGGGTGTCGACATGAATTGTGATAAATCCTCCGCCTTTCACATGTTGGAAGCCCCACAACTGTAGGTCCTGGTACTTCTACAATGTAGAACAATGTGTTCGTCCATTCCTAGTCCTTGTGTTGACATGGGAAGCTAATAGTTCCGAGGCATCAGATATGCTCGCCTCCGTATGAGGTCAGTTAAAGATGTGGATAGGGTTTTCAGATGGACAGGGCTTCTTGAGATTTGCCATACATCTGCTGAAAAGTTTGCAGTGGCAGAGTGTTGCCCGATGCCCCAGAATCGATTTTCATTTGTAGGGTGTGGTGCGTTTTACACTTTAGGTGGAGTGGCCTGATGTTCAGGGTTGTATAGGCCTCATCCCTAGGTCTCTTAATGATGCTGTGCATGCATTTTGCACTGACGGTGATGTAGTGGAAGTGCTGCAGGTAAGCGTCCTCACCACTGCCGGTATCTATATGATCAAAACTTTTCCCATATGTCCTGCCTTCGGTTCTCTTGGGGTTTGGTTTCGGTGTCGGCGAGAATTGCTTCGATGTTTGCCTTTTCTTCTGTGGTCTTCGGTTTTTACCTTTCTGCAGCATCTCACACATGCAGAACACTCATCATTGCCGGCGCTTGTGGCTGGTATTGCAGTTCCCACACTTCCTGCCTCGGTTGACGTTGTCGATTCTTTCAGTTTTCGGTATTCCAAGCTGGTTTAGTTGCTCGTTCCCAGCGGTGAGGGCTTCGTACTTCCGACCCTCGGTTAGGATGTTGGCTATGCTATACCTCTTTGGTTTGCTATAGAGCTCATTTCTGAAGGCTTCGTATGGTGTTGAGAAAATAATTAGTTCTATTAATCACTCGCTCAGCTCCTTGTCTATAAAATCACATTTATGTGCTAAGGTTCTGGCTCATGTAACAAAGTTGTCCAGCATCTCGTTTTGTTTCTGACGGTACTGCATTAGGTGGAGTCTGTGGATTCAGAAGTTTACATTCACTCGGAGTTGACTTTTGAAGAAATTCCACAGGTGTTCTGATGACTTCTTTTCCTCGTCAGTGAGTCCACTGGCGTTTAGGCGTCTAAGGCCTTGGTCGCCTATACTGCAACATATTTTCCTAGTTTGCTTTGTGCATTCAGTAATTCCTTCATCCTCTATATAAAGGTTCATTTTCTGTTTGAACAGGGACATAGCTTCTCTGAGGTCTGGGTCTGACCAGTTCATAGTCAGTAGGAGGTGTGCCATAATTTATTGTTTGTTGATGTTTTCGACGGCAAATAATAATATTATTATTGTTATTATTTCTGTTTTTTTTTTTTTTTTTTTTTTTTTACAAGAGTGGGACTCTAAGAGGTGTAAATAATACGTACTCACACTTTTTTTTTTCCAATATGGCGTCGTTCGTATCCCCATGCAGTCACTGGCCGACTGTGCATGTGCAAAGTTTTTTTTTTGTCTGTTATTTTCTTTTCTTTGTTGCCGTCGTAGTGCTGTTCTTTCTGTATATATTTATTCATGGCTATTTAATCCCACCGCTGCCACCATGAAGTGTTACTTATTGGAGTGCTATTTATAGGAAATAGAGTCGAACAGAGGAGCGAGTAAATCAGCGTTTATTTAACATGAGAGCTAGGCCAGTAAGGTTACATCCAGGCCTATACAAAGGGAGGTAATTGATTTAGGGCATTACTACAACAGTAACAAAACCAAATAGTTCGTTTTCAACAAAGAAAAAAAAAAATGTCCAAATTTCATACAAAAACACTTCTCTCCTAATTGCATTACCCTCTCTTTCTTTCTCTTTCTTTCTCTTTCTATCCTCTTCTCTCACCTTTCCTTTTCGCACGTATCTTGACAGGTACAAGATAAATGTGACATTCTATGGCCTTTTACCTGAGATTAAAGTGTAGTATCTGCTCTCATACTATTGACCTCCATCTTTTCTATCTTCGGTCACTGAAGCAGAAATACATCTATGCATGTCGTGGTGCGCTCACATCGTAGCTTGTGTTTTTGCCGGCCATTTTTTTACACCCTTCCTTGCCTACAGGAAGCTTCAACATATTTTGACATATTAAAAGAAAAAAAAAAAGTTTTATATTTTTTTTTCAATCTGGGGGGAGTATTTGTACAGTCACTCACGCACACACACACACACACTCACACACACGCACACACACTCACACACACGAAAACACATACACACTCACGTACGCACACACTCACAGACACACACACACACACACACTCTCACACTCTCACACACACACACTCTCACACACACACTCTCACACACACACTCTCACACACACACACACACACACACTCTCACACACACACACACACACACACTCTCACACACACACACACTCTCTCTCGCACGCACGCACACACACACACACACGCACACACTCTCACACACACACATACACTCTCACACACACACACACTCTCACACACACACTCTCTTTCACACACACACACACACACACACACACACACACACACACACACACACACACACACACACACACACACACACACACAAATAACAAAAACTATTCATTCCATTTTTCTTCGCTTTTTTAGAAAAAACATATTCTCTCAGCAACGGCTCAAATTCAAATACGCCCACACACTTTGCTCAAAATAACAAAAGTAAAAAGAACATATTTTTGGCGGACGTAGTTGGAAGCACCATCACGTGACACAACCAGCCAATGAGAAAATTTAGAATATAATTTCTTTTACAATTTTCAGAAACGCCAAAATATCAGCAGAAGCTAATGTTCTCTGGAGCCGGTCGGGGAGGTATAAAAAGGGCATTTTTGTGCTTAAACAGGAGTTGACCTTTGAGCACCGTGGCGTAAACATAAACATCAACCTGTCCACGTTTGGACGTTAAACATGCACGTGCCCTACGGTTAATTCCTCCACGTGGATACGGACTTGCAACCCTAATGGACTTTTTATTTTTACTTTTTTCTATCTCTCCGCTAAGTAAGCAGTGGACTTTTTTATATATATATATATTTTTTTTTTTTTTTTACACAGTGATCACCACTTATCAAGGCCCGGAAGCCACTCAGGGATAAGGGTTATTGCAAGTACATTACGTTAGTGTGGAGATTTGATGAAGTGTTTACTTAAGGGGGCGGTTCATTAGGAATTTGTTAACATTGGACTTGAAGACATCCAAGTTGTAGTCCGGTGGGAAGCAGGTAGACGGAACAGAGTTCCACAGGCGTGCAGTTCTAAGTTTTACGTATATGTGCTTCGGTCAACAAACTCAAAGAATAAATAAAAACTTTACCAGAATCCAAACAGCAGTTCTTCCTTCAGTGAGATTTTTGTTTTTTACGGCCGTTATGAGGAAGCCGGAATTCGGACGTTGGTTGCCGATGTGTACATCCCAAAAATATGTCACGAACTGACTTTACCCACCAATAGCGTTTCTTTTATATGAGTTTTTTAAGAATTTCCTGGAACCTTCTAGAGACTCCAAAAAAGAACAAAAAGGCGTTCTACGCCTTTTTATATTTATAGACGCCGATTATTATTTATTTTTACGAATAACGACATTCTAGAAACGTCTTTATGTTTTAATTAATATATCAATAAACATATTTATATTATGAGAAATATTTATATATTTCTTAATCCAATCATAGGAGAAAATATGTTCTCCCATGACATAAGAAAGAAGCTTTGTTCATGGAATCCACGTTTTGATTTAGGCACAGATAAAGAGTGGGGGAAATTTTTCACAGTGGATTCGGCTAGATGGGTGTTTTTCGTGAAAGATTGGCGAGGGGGGACCAGAGATTGGAGTTCAGACGAGCACCTGCCATGGAAATAACGATAAAACAAGGATAGGCTCGCAACGTCTCTTCTGTGGGAGAGAGGTTGCAGGGTAGAGAAAAGGGCACCCCCCACTAAGGCACGAAGTCTATTTTGTAATTGTTTAATTCTTCGTAAAAAGACTGGTTATTTCTAACCCAAAACTTTCACTTTTCTACATCTTTTCATTCAATCCCCTCAGTCGCAGGAAGAGACTTTAATTAAGAAGAAACTTTCTTATTTTCTCTTTTCATTCATTTTCAATCTTTTAAAATAATTTGTATTTAATGTATCCATCTGCCTGCAGTCATCTCTATATTGGTTGTCAACTCTCCATATTTTTATCTTTGTTTCCATTTGTTGCGAGACTGTGGGTGTCAACGTTAGCTACGCAACGTGCATAAAAAAAAAAATGTTTATTGTTGCTTTTCGAGAAGTTGAATTTTCACCCGCATTAAAATCGACTTTGTGTTCAATTTGCTCATCCTGTGGAACGAAGAAAATAAGGGCAACTTGGTTTAAATATTTAATAATACCCTGCCCGCCCCGAAAAAAAATCTTTAAATCTCGATTCTCATATTTCCCTTTCACTATTTATAAATATTGGCAATAATAAACGGGAAAATATTTGTTACTTGTTAAGATAGCGTCAACAGAGCGATTTCTAAAAATATATCGTTATAAACAAAATCAATATTACTTAATTGTCATGTCGAAAATAGTAATATATCCAAAAATTACGAAAAATCATCGAGTAGAAAGCTATTTATAGTTAAAAGTAATTTTTACGGAAAATTGGGTAAAATTGCATTTTTCTTAGACGTTATGAAGTAGACAATAGTAGTCTAAACACAGGGGAAATAACTCCGAAAGGAATAGTTTAGATTATTTGTTTTATGACTGCAATGGTTGCAATATTTGTTGTGTATATCGATATATATATTTTTTTTTCTCATAAAAACACATAAGCAGTTGTTCTGTATTTTCGTAATTTTTGGATATATCACTATTTTCGACAAGATAATTAAGTACGTAATCTTGTTTTTGCTTAAAACGATATATTTAAAAAATCGATTTGTCGACTTTATCTTAACAAGCACCAAATTTTTAATTCCTATGTTTCTCTTTCACTCAGATTCCGTTGTCTTCTTACTTCCAACATCTTTTAATGTTTCTTAAATTGTTTATTTCTTATTATACGTTCTTTAGTCAGTAACGGGCAATGATAAAAACACCAAATTTACATAAGAAAAAAAAAAAAAAAAAAAAAAAAAATTAGAATACAAGGGAGATAATAGCACTGTAAAAGATGCAGAATTACCTCCCTTGAAAACATCGAAAATATTAATTGAGAAAAAAATTGGATTAAAACAGTGAACATCCAACATTTTTTTTTTTTTCATCTTGGGTTCATTTTCTGCACTAACGTTCAATAGGTACCTCCGACGCGCGCCACAGTTTTAACCCCCCCCATGTGTAACACGATGTAATTGTAATTTAATATTATCATCCTAACTTTTTTCAAAAATAAACTGCTAATATTTTTTAAAAATATTTTACAGCATACAAAAATAAGGAAAATGCGAGACAAAAATCGTGTTTACATTATCGACGCTTTAAAACAACGTTCCTATGTAGTGACGTTTTTTAAGCCGTAGGCATACCCATGTTTTAAAAATCTGGTAAAAATCAAATAATAATCATATTTTCCTGAAATTTTCGATATTCAATCATTATTAAATAAACTTACATGTTAAAAGTAGGTTTCGATAAATATATTAGCTGAAATATATTTTTTTCGGTGTTCTACCTCCCTATATTTCATGGTCCGAAAACTAAGCAAAATAAATGTGGGTTGATAAAAGTTTCAACATTTTTTAAAGCTGAAAACATCAAATAATTAAAAAATAATAATTTATATATATATATATATATATATATATATATATATATATATATATATATATATATATATATATATATATATATATATATATATATATATATATATATATATATATATATATATATATATCCTGTTATTTATTTCACTTACCTCAAAGTTGTAAATATAATTGGACATGAATTCAATATTATGTTAAAACAAAAACAAAAAAAAACTTTCTTGATAATTTTTTTCTCGGTAACATAATTATTCGAATTACAACAACAAAAAAAAAAAACAAACAATTCTAAAAATAATTATTTTTAAACAAGCTTTAAATGATATTAAATTCAAATATTACGCGATATGAAGTTTTTTTGGTGTTTTTTTTTTTACACAGGTATCACCACATTATCAAGGCCAAGAGGCCACTCAAGGATAAGGGCTAAAGAGTGTACAGTAGAAATTGGACAATATAGTAATCATTAGTAATGAAAATTTGTTAAATTTGATAACTTATATGGAACGGCTCATCAAGAACTTATTTACGTTAGACTTGAAGACAACCATATTGTAGTCAGCCGGAAAGCAGGAAAACGGAAGACAATTCCGCAGGCGTGTAGTTCTAAGAAAGAAGCTTTGTTCATGGAATCTACGTTTAGGTTTAGGCACAGATAAAGAGTGGGGGAAATTATTGATAGTGTTTTCAGCTAGACGAGTGTTTCTTGTGAAAGTTTGGCGAGGGGGGACCATAGTAGGAGCTGCTAGAAAGGACTTGTCCTGCCTTGATAGAGTTCAAAATAGACTTCGTAGCCTCGTAGGAGATGTCCTTTTCTCCTCCTTACAACCTCTATCTCACAGAAGAGATGTTGCGAGTTTGTCTCTGATGTATCGTTATTTTCATGGAAAGTGTTCAACTGAGCTTCAATCTATGGTCCCCCCTCGCCAAACTTTCACAAGAAACACTCGTCTAGCTGTAAACACTATCAATAATTTCCCCCACTCTTTATCTGTGCCTAAACCTAAACATAGATTCCATGAACAAAGCTTCTTTCTTAGAACTGCACGCCTGTGGAATTGTCTTCCGTTTTCCTGCTTTCCGGCTGACTACAATATGGTTGTGTTCAAGTCTAAGGTAAATAAGTTCTTGATGAGCCGTTCCATATAAGTTATTAAATTTACCAAATTTTCATTACTAATGATTACTATATTGACCAACTTCTACTGTACACTCTTTAACCCTTATCCTTGAGTGGCCTCTGGGCCTTGATAACGTGGTGATGCCTTTGTAAAAAAAAAACAAAAAAAAAAACTGTAAGTTGAACTTAACAATCAAAATTTATTGTTCGACTGAATACTCCAAAAAAATAAATTTTGATTATAAACTTCAATTTACACTTTTAATTTTCTTTCTCTTATAATAAACTCTACTTTCTTTGCGTATTGAGCTTTGTTATTCGGTTGGGATTAAATTCTCTCTATATAAATACTGTATTTATATTAAATTGAACTTAGCCATTGCGTATGTCAGGTAAACACTACATCCTTTTGATTTCATTACTATATATATATATATATATATATATATATATATATATATATATATATGTACCCGTTCACATAGACCTTTCATGATAGAGCTAGAACCCAGAATTAGATAGAATCGAGCAATTGCATCAACAACGGACAACGTCAGACTCAAAGTGGGTTTCGATGTACTGCATCTCATCAGTGACATGCTCCGACATAGGTTCGAATCCAGGAAATCGTGTCTGGGGAGTCGGCTAATTTCAGTTAATGTTTGTAGATGTGATATCTACCGCCTGCATACCAGCAGTAACTATCTTAGTTGTATAGGACGCGTTGCTTGTCACATCGTAGAATGTAGAACTGGATGAAAATATAAGAATTTAAAAAATCGAGGCATAGCCAATAGATTGCGCCGTAGCCCATATGGTTAGGTCGTCAGTATTGCACACTTCATGAGTGCGACGACCTGGGTTCGCGCCTATGTCGGAGCACGTCACTGATGAGATGCAGTACATCGAAACCCACTTTGGGTCTGGCGTTGTCCGTTGTCGATGCAATTGCTCGATTCTATCTAATTCTGGGTTCTAATTTTATCCTGAAAGGTGTATGTGAACAGGTATTTATATATCTATCTATAATCTCCTCTTAATGTCTAATATATATATATATATAGTTTACAGAAAGTTTTTAGATGAGACGTCATTGGTACCGTCGGTTTCAAATCCGATAATTGATACTCATATCAAGATACCCATATTTTAGATGCCCATACTATGAGTATTGGTTGAAGAGAGCTTTATA
Source organism: Euprymna scolopes (assembly GCF_053919585.1). NCBI lineage: Eukaryota > Metazoa > Mollusca > Cephalopoda > Sepiida > Sepiolidae > Euprymna > Euprymna scolopes. Next base: position 67,926,418 of record NC_136526.1, read on the forward strand.
TGGGTATCTAAAACGGTCTTAATTATCGGGTTTGAAACCGACGGTACCAATGACTCGTCTCATCTAGTGCGCCATAATTATTTGTATGATGAATTAAATTAAATTAAATCAGTTTGAACAAATCAATATAACTATTTGCAATAAAAAATGTCAAAATCTTTCAATTCCAATTCTTTTTTTTTCCTTTCAATCAGACTCCGTTGTTCTTTTTACTTTCATCATCTTTTATTGTTTCTCAAAATTGTTTTCATTATTGTCCGTGCATTCGAACAATAGTATAAGCGTCATTTTAAAAATTTCTTTCCCAGAACTGCTAGACTTTGGAACTTCCCAGCTGTACTGACATGTAAACGTTTAGGTGTAATGTGAACAAACATCTTGCTGCTCAACTCCCTATATATCATCCCTACAACTTATGTTCCCGATAGTAGCCCCATACATCAAAGTGGTGCTGTGCCTTTTTTTGGGTGAAAATTGAATAAAGCAAAAAAAAAAAAAAAAAAAAAAAAAAATTGCATAAAGAAAGAAACGTAACAGAATACAAGGGAGGTAATATCACTTTAAAACGTAAAGAATTACCTCCCTTTGAAATATCTAAACCATGAGAAAAAGTTTTGCTCACAAGTCGAAGAACCATACGTATTACTCAGAACATCTTGAGGTGAAAAATTTGCATACCGAATCTTTGATTGTACGTGTTGTTTCAAACGAAAATCCAATCTTCGGATGTTCTGAGTATGGTTCTTCGATTTGCGATCACCTCATAAATAACCATGTGTGTGCCACAAATTTCAGTGCTGACATGTTTACGATCATGATAAGTCGCACTCACCCTTTCATCTAAAAATTTTAGAAACTATTTTTATTAAGTCTTTGAGACCTTCTCTTTGACAGCAAAAAAAAAAAAAAAAAAAAAAATCTTTTAGGACTTAATTTATTTTTTATGTAATTTTTTTTACCGGGCTTATTTTCTGTTCTTCTTTTTTTTCTACCCCGTAATGACTATTTTTTTCCCTCGATTCAGCTCTGTTGAGCGAGGAACGAAACCTGGTTAGCTAACCTTTATTCTCACTTTTAATTTTTTTAATCATCATGTTGATTGGTCTGTATTAAGCCATAATTCACCCCCCACATATATATATATATATATATATATATATATATATATATATATATATATATATATATATATGTATGTACGTATGTATGTATGTATGTATATATAATAAGCTATAAAAATATATGTGGCAATTAAGCTACACAGAATATTCCGCGTTTCATCCATGCTAGGATTCGGCAGGCTTACGTGAAGAATTGTTGTAGTCTCGCGTTTTTATATACGCATATTCTATTGAGATTTTAATTAGCCAATCAGCTTCCTAGTTTCCACCGCTCCCTTCCTAATCAGCCAATGGGCAGGCACTTACAGAACAAAGGCTCAGTTGACCTTATGTTGAACCCTTGCTTTGTGTGTGCATTTTTAGCAGGGAGTGTAGATATCTAGTAATTGACCTATTTGAAACCTATATGTAGTTAAATGTGTGTTATTTTGGTATTATGTTAGTTTATATATATATATATATATATATATATATATATATATATATATATGTATATATATATATATGATAAATTATGTATATGTATGTCTATTTTATTTATATATTTTATATTGTTATTGTTAATTTAAAAATTATTTTGTATCACTATCTGGATATTCTTACAGGACAAAGACCCAGTTGACCTTGGGTTCAACCCTTCATTTGTGCGTGCTTTTTTAGCGGGTAGCGTTGATATCTAGTGATCTGACCTATTTTAAACCTAGGTGTAGTTAAAAGTGCTTTTTTATTATTATGTTAGTTAATATATATATATATATATATATATATATATATATATATATATATATATGATAATTTATGTATATGTATGTTCATTTAATTTATTTATTCATACTGTTATTGTTAATTTTAAAATTATTTTGCATCGCTATCCTGGAGTATAGCTTATCCTGTGAACACAGTTGTTCGCTATTTATCTTCTACAGTTTAATAGATTTTGGGGTTCTTTAAAGTATAGGATAGCAAACTTTTCATGAAAGCATAATCTACATGGATCGTCAAAGTCTCTGCACGTGTTTGCTTGTCTTACTATTTTCCATTTGACTACCGGCGAACCTCCGCTTTCTTTTAGTCCCCAGTATTTGTTTGCTAATGCTGTTTTCATTCGGTGTTTTTTTATTTTTTTATTATTGAACGTACTTTTGTGGTCATACTATCGGGTTTTGAAATCTAAGGAAGTCATACCTACGTAATATTTCTTGGTATTCGGGTTTTCTTTTTTTTTTTTTTACACAGTGATCACCACTTATCAAGGCCCGGAAGCCACTCAGGGATAAGGGTTATTGCAAGTACATTACGTTAGTGTGGAGATTTGATGAAGTGTTTACTTAAGGGGGCGGTTCATTAGGAATTTGTTAACGTTGGACTTGAACACATCCAAGTTGTAGTTCGGTGGGAAGCAGGCAGACGGAACAGAGTTCCACAGGCGTGCAGTTCTAAGAAAGAAGCTTTGTTCATGGAATCCGCGTTTTGATTTAGGCACAGATAAGGAGTGGGGGAAACTTTTGACAGTGGATTCAGCTAGACGGGTGTTTTTCGTGAAAGATTGGCGAGAGGGGACCAGAGATTGTTCTTTCGCAAATATTGTGGCCTGGTAAACTATGCTTTTGGTTAGACATTTATTTTGAAGTGGGCAAAGAGTGTGCTGTTTACAGTTGCATTTATCTTGTTCATTATTAGTATTTTTATGTATGGTATGGTTGTTCTTGTCCAGGGTTGGTTTGTTTTATTATTATTATTATTATTATTATTACTATTATTGTTATTATATTATTGTTTTTGTTATTATTATCATTTTTACTAGTTACATATGTGTTCTTTATCTTAGTTTTATTCTTACCCACCCAGCAGCCATATAGCGCAATGTTGAGAAGCCTTGACTGTCATTTGGGTGGTCGGGTTTCGATCCTGGCTTGAGGCAGTTGCCTGTCTAGTCGCACTGAAGAGCTGTGAAACTGCAAAACAGTACTGCATGTGGATGACGATATACATAATTTTTGTGTCCCTTTCTCTCTCTCTCTCTCTCTCTCTCTCTCTCTCTCTCTATATATATATATATATATATATATATATATATATATATATATATATATATATCGTTCAATAGCGGTAGTGTGCGAATATATGGTTTTACTCATTTAGAACTGCTTTGAAGCTTCATTGCTCGCTCATCTTATGACCTAATTTTAAACTAATTTCATATGTAACCTTCTCAGCTTGAAATGAAAAAAAAAATTCAATTTTCGTCCATTAAAACAAAAGTTATAATAAAATTTCTGGTGTTCAAAAGTCCTCAGAATTAGTAAAGAATGTGAGAGACGGTTTCTCCTGATTGGCTGTTGGTTACCATGGCAACTTTTTCGACATTGACGTTTTAGAGACGATAACTTCTGACTGACTGTTAGTTACCATAGCAACTTTTTCGTCGTCGACACCTTCATATTATATATAGTGGGAATGCCGCTTGCATGCTATCTTACGTGGGTTATATATAGATGTTACATGCAAGTAAGAAGAGAGACTAGATACGTGAAAATGATATTAGGAAAAGGCTAGAATCGAACCCTGTAGGCAAGTGTTAAAAGATAACGGATAATTGAAATCTTAGGAATGCAGTCCATTGTTAATTCTTTTAGAAATAACTAAATATTATTTATGTAAGAAAAAGAGCGATTGTCCATTTTTTTGAAATAACTGGATATTAAATATGTCAGTTAATAGAATGGACAATAACAAAGTTGAAAAATTATGTCACAAATAGGTTACATGATACAATTTAATTTACATATGTCTTTTGTTTATCAGAGGTATGTTAGGTAAATGGAAACGTGATAAAGTCTCGTTGGTTGTCAGCAGGCCTCTGACGTCATAAACAAAGGAGATTCTCAATATATTGAAACAGGTTCGAAGTAAGAAGATAATCAGAGAGTCACACTCACAGACAGAGAGAGGGGGGTCAGAAAGTAAAGCTGATGCCTTTAGAGGCGAAGGGTAGAAGAGTAGACCATGTAGTCGAAAAGGTTTGAATCCCCGACATCATCAATCGGCTGGCAGGGTAATAAATAAATCACCATCTATATTTTGTAACAGTTTGAAAGGTAAATGTGTTTTATTATCATCATTAACGAACTTTGTATAACCCTCCTCCAAGTAATATGTCCCGCCATCATCAATAATGGATTTCCCCTCTGTGTTAACAAGAATTGTTGATTAATACCTCAGCTTTTACTTTTCTAAGTTTAATCTTAACCATATCACTTTTCATGCTCACATTATTTATGTAACACACACACACACACATATAAATATGTACATATATATATATATATATATATATATATATATATATATATATATATATATATATATATATACTTTTTATTTGTTTTACATACGGGAGGGGCGTGCAATAAGTAATGCCCCTGACCTACTTCCAGTAGTCTGATCTGGCTGAAATTTTGCATGTGCAATGATTTATATCTCTATGGGTTATGTGGCAAATTACAGCTCTGAACTAATTGGGATTTCTGTTTTACAGGTGTTTGAACTGAGTCAGGTGTGAAATGGAGCCTGTTGAATGCCGAGCAGTTATCCGGTTTTTGTATTTAAAAGACGCACACCACAGGAGACTTTTGATGAAATGAAAGAAACTTATGGTGATAATGCCCCATCATATGACCTTGTAAAACGTTGGCATAGTGAATTCAAACATGGACGGAAGTCTGTGGAAACAGCTCCCAGATCTCGTCGCCCCCCCTTCTGCCATTGGTGAGGCATCTGTCTGTCAAGTTAAGGCTGCCATTTTGGAAGATCGGCGCATTACTATTTGCCAAATAGCCCAAGATGTCAAGAGAAGTACAGGGTCTGTGGAAACTATCATTCATGACCATTTGCATATGCATAAGGTGTCTGCGAGATGGATTCCTGGGTTGCTCACACTATTCCAGAAGCGAGAACGCGTCAAGTGCTCGAGGATAAATTTGGAGTTTTGCCAAGAAGATGAGTCAAAGTTTTTCAAAAGACTGATTACACAGGATGAAACCTGGGTCCATCACTATGATCCAGAGACCAAAGCCTAGTCAATGCAGTGGAAGCACTTGGACTCACCACCTCCAAAGAAGGCAAGGGTGCAGCCCTCCGCTGGCAAGGTCATGCTCACAGTCTTCTGGGACCAGGACGGAGTTGTGATGACAGATTTCCTGGTAAAGGGTACCACAATTCCAGGAGCCTATTATGCTTCACTTTTGACGAAATTAAGGGAAGCTATCAAAATCAAGAGGCGGGGCAGGATCAGCAAAGGTACCCTCCTCCTGCAGGACAATGCTCCGGTCCACAACTCGCATGTCGCCAGATCAGAAGCACGGGCGTGTGGTTATGAAATCCTCCCCCATCCTCCCTACTCTCCTGACCTTGCACCCTTTGAATTTCACCTCTTTTCAGCCATGAAGTTATTTTTGAAAGGAAAGCGTTTCCCAGCTGATGCAGTCTTGATTTCTGAAGTCACGTCATGGTTGGACGACCAACCTGGGGTGTTCTACAAAAACGATCTCCAGAGCTGCATCAAACGATGGGAGAAATGCATAACTCTGGGTGATTCCTATGCAGAGAAAGACTAATAACTGTGCCAAGTTTTGTTGCTCTACTGCTATGGGAAGTGGGTCAGGGGCATTACTTATTGTATGCCCTTCGTAAGCATCAATATGTCGCCACACAATCATGAGAATGTTTTGGTCAATCAGCTATAAATAATTAGTCTTCTACAAATATTAACCTCGAATTATATATATATATATATATATATATATATATATATATATATATATATATATATTCCTTTAAATTCGGTTTTCTTTTGTGTGTATCGATATTCATATTAAAACCCCCTCTTTTCTATTTATTTAAAAAGAAAATACCATTTTCTTATACATGGGTTGTGGAATTGCATTCACTAGCAAACGATCTAGCTAATTTGAATATTCTTTTAAACATTAATTTTAATTAATTCTCTATTAGTTGCTTCGGATTTTTAATGGGATGATCATCTTTAGTTAACTATTACATGCAATTATATTCATGCAGATATTCTACATGATTTATACTTGCATAATATTTGCGTAAAACATTTATAGTAAACACAAAATTGTTTCCATATATATTATGTATACATATATATTTTTGTTTATAAAAGTGAACGTGTCTGTGTATCTGTTTGTGTGTCTGTCTGTGTGTCTGTCTGTGTATATTTCCCTACGCAATAACTCTGTCAATTTTTTGTCTGACTAGAAATTCGATATACAGGACACTGGGATTTGGGAAAATCTATGTGATCGGTTTTCGGCCAGAAATTTTGCTTTTAAGGGGTTCAAGTTCAACGATTTGACCTTTGAGAACTCTACCAAACTCCTTCGACAATTTTGGGTCTAAACACTTGAAATTTTAGATATAGGTTCCTTGGAGATTGATTTAACTTAATAACTTGATTAGAGCCCTAAACAATAAATGTTAAGGGGTCATAAAAGGGGTCAAATAAAAAAAAAATTGACCGTTTTTTTAATTTTTTTTGGTTGCTCAGCATACACCTCCAAACACCCGGGAAACGCCGGGCACCCATGCTAGTCTATCTATCTATAAAAGTGAATGTGTCTGTGTATCTGTCTGTGTGTTTGTGTGTGTACATTTCCCTATGCAATAACTCTGTTAATTTTAAGTCTACAGTCTCAAAATTTGATATACAGGTTACTGAGATTTGGGAAAATCGACGTGATCGGTTTTCGGCCATAAATCTTGCTTTTAAGGGGTCAAAGTTCAACGATTTGATCTTTGAGAACTCTACCAAACTCCTCCGATAATTTGAATTCTTAAATACAGGGCATACTGATAAGGTTTTCCAGGGTGTTGGGAAGCACTTCTCCTTAAGGCAACGCTTAAACAGTTTTGTAAGTATGGAGGCAAGTTCAGGTTGAAGCTTTTTCAACACTACAATTGGAATGCCCTCAGGGCCAGTTGCTTCACTGGAATCAAGGTTCTTGATTAGCTTGGCGATCTCACGCACAGATATTTGTATGTTGCATAGCGTGTTGTCTGTTATAGGAGGAAATACGGGGAGTTGATGGCCTTCGTCGCATAGGGTAGAATTAGCTGCAAAGTTCTTGGCAAATAGTTTGGCCTTGTCTGATGCTGACGAGATGACCTCAGGTCCATTGATAATGGTTGGGATAAAACGCACACTTCTGTTCAGGATCCTGTTTGCTATTTGCCAAAACTGGTGGCAGCAGCACATTCAGGGGAGAACCATGGCTGTCTGTTAGGTTTTTGTTGGAATTTTTTGGATAGTATGAATCGGTCTATGCCTACAATTAACCATTCGGTCAGGTCTGATACTATAGAGGACACATCCTTTTTAAACATGGAATGCAGAGGTAGATCAGATATAAATGTACGGAAGCTATCCCAGTCCGCCATAGAGTATTGATATATAGTACGGTGGAGAGGTACATCTGAAGACTTATTGCATTTCATTTTTATCTTAACTGATACAACCGCGTGGTCGGAAGATCCCAGAGGAGATAGAACTGAACATGAACATAGCTCAGGGTCAAGTCCAGTTGGATATTTGTTTTCGTCTGATTCCTACGTTCATTCATTTGTAAAATAATGGTTGGTATTTGCCGTCATCATCATTATCTACAGCAGAAGTGTGTGTCTTGTAAACAAACATTTTATTAAAAAAAAGAAAAAATTCCAGGCGTTCAGTTGGATGTTTGTTTTTGTTTGATTTCTACGTTTTTTTTTTACATAGGCATCACCACTTATCAAGGCCAAGAGGCCACTCGAGGATAAGGGTTAAAGAGTGTACAGTAGAAATTGGACAATATAGTAATCGTCCATTTATTTGTAAAATAATGTGTGAAATTTGTCGTCATCATCATCATCATCATCATCATCATCATCTACAGCAGAAGTGTGAGTCTTATAAACAAACATTTGATTTAAAAAAAAAAGTCCGGCCGTTTTCGTACTCATCTGTTGGATTTTGTTTTCATCTGATTCCTACGTCCATTCCTTTGTAAAGTTGCACAAACTCTTCAACGAGTGACTGTCTCTTCTACAAATTGTTTGTTTTGGATTCTTTTTCTTTTTTTTTAATTCATATCAAACTCATGTATGTGTGTACGTGTGTGTATGCATATGTAAGTACATGCTTAGATGTGTGCCTTTATGTGTGTGTACATGCATATGTATGTTTGCGTGCATTCTGTGTGTATGCATGTATGTGTGCATGCATGTGTGTATTTCCATGTGTATGTGGGGTGGAGAAGGCTCCCGTAAGCCATGGTGAAGGCAACCCCTCTAGAAGAAGCAAATCTCTTATTTAAAAACCATAAAGCGGGAGACCAGCACCCGTATTAAGCTGGTCTGCAGATTAACCTGTTGCTGGCTATCTTGCTCTTGCTTGTTGCTGGATCTCAACATTTTGAACTGAGAAAGAGAGTTATCGTACAAAGCTAAAACATGTAACATCATCTTTGTATAGATACTCCCTCAGGCATTTGGGCTCATGGATTTTAAATGTCTGAGGGAGTAGCACTCGTCTGACAAGACGTTGTAATCATCATATATGTATGTATATATATGTATGTATATGTATATATATGTATGTATGTATGTATGCATATATATATGTATGTATATATATATATATATATGTATATATACTCTCTCAGGCATTTGTCTATAAAAATAGTCCTGTGGCAATGGAAAAGTTGTGACACGTGTAGGCTTGAAATGCTGGAAGCATGTAATAATTGATCTGTGTCATTATATGTATCTGTGTGTGTGTGTATGTATGTATATGTGTATATATGTTTATTTATGTTTATTTGTGTCAGGTCATGTTATATGCTACTGGTACCATGTAACCCAGTACTACCTGCCTCATGGTTGGGTCACCGGCGACTAAACTGGTTCCCCCACCAGACTTGTTTGGTGAGGAGGGCGGCTAGTTTCCCTGAAGGATTAAAAACAAGACCTTTCAAAGGGCGAATGAACCCTTTTTCGGGGTCAACGACCAACTAGCACCGTGTGTATTTGTGTGTATGTATGTGTGTGTTGGGGTGGAGTGGTGAAGGCAACCTTTCTAGGAGAAGCAAATCTCTGATTTAAAAACCATAAAGCGGGAGACCAGTACCCGCATTAAGCTGGTCTGCAGTTTAACTTGTTGCTGGCTATCTTGCTCTTGCTTGTTGCTGGATTTTGAACCGAGAGAGAGACTTAGCTGTTGTACAAAGCTAAGACTCTGTAACATCATCTGTGTATAGATACTTCCTCAGGCATTTGACTATAAAAATGGTCCTGTGGTGATGAAAGTCATTTTTGGGCTGATGGACTTTAAGCGTCTGAGGGAGTGGCACTCGTCTGATAAGACGTTGCAATCATCATGTATGTTTATATATGTACATGTGTATGTATATGTATGTATATCTATGTGTATATGTATGTACATATGCATGTGTGTATATATGTTTATGTGTGTTTGTATGTATATATGTATATATATGTTTGTGTGTGTATGTATGCATATGTATTTGTATATATGCATATGTGTATGCATGTGTATAAATGCATATATATGTACGCATATGTATATGTAGTTAAATGTGTGTGTATGTATATGTGCACATATGTGTACATATTTGTATGTGTGTATGTGTGTATTTGCATGTTTGTATTTGTATATCTGTGTGTATATATGTTTATGTATATGTGTATGCATGCATGTGTGTATGTATATGTATGTATGTGTATTATATATTGTGTATGTATGTATATATGCATATATATGTGTATTTTTTATAGATTTAGGTGTGTGTATGTGTATATATGTATGTGTGCGTGAATGAATATATATGTATGTATACCAACGACCGTCTTAAGTGTCATGAGTGTATGAATTTGCTGGTAGGACTAAAAAAAAGTCATTTTTGAGCCCATGGACAATAGTCCCAGTAGTGTCTGAGGGAGTGGCACTCGTCTGACAAGACGTTGCAATCATCATAAATATGTATATGTATGTATATATATCTTTTCAGTAAGAATTGCGCCACTTGTTTTAAAAGCTTACATATGTTGATGCGATAACAACATTTACCATTATTATCCTCATCTTTTCGGAAATGTTTACGCATGTGAGCAATCAGGATGCGAAACGTCAAAGAGTGTGTGATTTGCTGAATGCACACGTCTCACCGAAGGAGATATCTGGAATAGTGGGAGTGTCCGAAAAAGCAGTTTACAATGTAAAGACGAAAATGACTATGAGCAAAACTATTACTAGAAAGACTGGAAGTGGAGGAAGCAACAAAAAACGTAATAAAAACATTTATCAAAATTCTCGAATCTAAGATTCCAAAAGATCCAACGAAACCCATGCCAAAAATGTCACGTGAACTTTAGGTAGACAGCAAGACAGTTAGAAATGCAGTAAAATACGATTTGAACTTAAGATCATATACAAGAATGCCGAAACAATTGTTGACAAATAAGAGAAAAAGACTTGAAAGGTGCAAGAAAATTACTACATGGCTTAAGAAAATTACTACATGGCTTAAGAAAATTACTACATGGCAAGAAAATTACTACATGGCGTAAGAAAATTACTACATGGCGTAAGAAAATTACTACATGGCTTAAGAAAATTACTACATGGATAAAGACAATTACTACATGGCTTAAGAAAATTACTACATGGCTTAAGAAAATTACTACATGGCTTAAGAAAATTACTACATGGCAAGAAAATTACTACATGGCTTAAGAAAATTATACATGGCAAGAAAATTACTACATGGCGTAAGAAAATTACTACATGGCTTAAGAAAATTACTACATGGCGTAAGAAAATTACTACATGGCTTAAGAAAATTACTACATGGCTTAAGAAAATTACTACATGGCTTAAGAAAATTACTACATGGCTTAAGAAAATTACTACATGGCGTAAGAAAATTACTACATGGCGTAAGAAAATTACTACATGGCTTAAGAAAATTACTACATGGCTTAAGAAAATTACTACATGGCTTAAGAAAATTACTACATGGCGTAAAAAAATTACTACATGGCGTAAGAAAATTACTACATGGCTTAAGAAAATTACTACATGGCGTAAGAAAATTACTACATGGCTTAAGAAAATTACTACATGGCTTAAGAAAATTACTACATGGCTTAAGAAAATTACTACATGGCAAGAAAATTACTACATGGCTTAAGAAAATTACTACATGGCAAGAAAATTACTACATGGCGTAAGAAAATTACTACATGGCGTAAGAAAATTACTACATGGCGTAAGAAAATTACTACATGGCTTAAGAAAATTACTACATGGGTAAAGAAAATTACTACATGGCTTAAGAAAATTACTACATGGCTTAAGAAAATTACTACATGGCTTAAGAAAAATTACTACATGGCTTAAGAAAATTACTACATGGCTAAAAAATTCTACATGGCAAGAAAATTACTACATGGCAAGAAGATTACTACATGGCTAAAGAAAATTACTACATGGCTTAAGAAAATTACTACATGGCTAAAGAAAATTACTACATGGCAGGAAAATTACTACATGGCAAGAAAATTACTACATGGCAAGAAAATTACTGCATGGCTAAAGAAATATCCTTCTATTGTAATGATCTTTTCCAATGAAACGATTTTCACTGTCGATACTGTTCTGAACGGTTAAAATGACAGCTACATCACAGCATCAACAGCTGAGGTTAAAGGGAAATTCAGGACAAAACATCCTGCTCAAGTTATGGCTTTTGGTGTTGTAGCTTCTGATGGAAAGAAGATGACCATAAAATTCTCCAAACCTGACGAGAAAATCAATGTTGACACTTACTATAAAACTTTGAGATATCAGGTATCGCCATGGCTCAAAACAAACTATCCAAATGGAATTTATGTATGGACACAGGATGGTGCTCCGGCTCACACAGCTAGAAAAATACAAGATTTCTGCAAATCAAATTTCAGTAATTTTTGGGAGTCATGTTTATGGCCACCTTCTAGCCCAGACCTAAACCCTCTGGATTATTCTATTTGGAGCGTCTTGAAACATATTATCAGTAGAACATCGCAAAGCAATGTCGACTTTCTCAAAGATACTATTAGAATAAGTTGTCTCCCGAGTATTTGAAGAAGATATGTGCAAGTTTCAGGAGACGTGTGGCAGCAGTTATTGAGAAAGAAGGAAGCCGCATTAAATAAATCATTTTCTCTTATCCATTTTTGTGTGGCAAATTAATTGTCGTAACCATCTAAAAACGTAATTAGTCATACTTTGTTGTTAAGGTCTTGTCATAAAATATTGTAAATTTTAGTTCCCCAACCTTTATATATATATATATATATATATATATATATATATATATATATATATATATATATATATATATATATACTAGCAAAAGTACCCGTCGTTGACTGGGTTCAAAAGCAGCCTACATCAAAAGGGACTCTGATTTATGAAAGTATGATAGGTTATGAAAAGGAAGGGTTGTAAAGAGATAGCTTCGAATTTGGGGGTATCAAAACCAAAGCAAAATATGATGAAAGTAAAAATAAAATAGATAAACCCCATAATTTATTATACCATACCTGTTCACACTGAAACACTTATCACAATATTCTGTGGATCTATATTAAAAAACCTTGTTAAACTTTGTGACATATTTCCATTCTATGGAGGTCAGGCGCGAACGAACACCCCATAATTTTATTATACCATATTTCTTCAAACTGAAACATAATTATCAAAGTATACTTGCGCAGATAGATATGAAAAGTCTTTATTAAAGTTTGTGCCTATTTTCATTCTACGGAGGCCAGGCGCGAATGTAGACCCCCACAATTTTATTATACCATCCCTATTTAAGTTGAAACATACTTATCAAAGTATTCTTATGTACATCTATATAAAAACCCCTGTAAACGTTTTTTTTTAATTTTTTAATTTTTTATTTCCATGCTTTGTGGACCAGGCGCGTATGCAGACCCCACAATTTTGATGAACCACCGTTCTGCCAGATCAAACATACCCATTCCTGTGTCTTGATACATCTTCTATCATTATATGTAATCAGTTTTTTAAAATAGTCAACCATATAGGAGCCTATTCGTGACCAGACACACATACACACTCAGAAATTCAGCTTTATATATATATATATATATATATATATATATATATATATATATATATATATATATATATATAAATTTAAAAGAGATTAGAATAATAGTCTAAAGAGCTAAGTGTATTTTAATGTAATAGTGAAATTACTAGTTTAATTAAAATACAGGAAATGCTCGTTGTAATTTAGATATATAATAAGCTCGATAGTTAAATGTCCTTGAGCTAATTCAATATTAAATAATGTGATTTATAATTTAAAAATGTTAAACATTTTTAAAAATTTAAAAATCAAAATTTAATTAAATTAAAAATCAGTTTCATAAGAAGGAACAACAACAAAGTCAATTATCTGTACGATCGTTTCGGAAATCCGTGCTTTTTATTTGTGGTATACATGAAGTCACGTAGAACAATTATACATAGTTTTTTTGGTAAGCACGGTCTCCTCATCAGCAAATTTAGGAGGATTTCTATTGAATTGAAAAGACACCAAAAATAAACCTAGCATTAAAAGTAAGGCAGATGAATCTGAAAAATTGAAGTAAAAGGTTTGGATTTAAAATTTATAAGAAAATTAATAAGAAAATTGGTATAGGTTAGAGATAGAAATGAGTAGAAAAAATATATATTTTTTTGAATTTACATAATAAATTTGATTTAAAAATATATAGATATATAATTACCTTTTGGTTTTTCTTTTTTTGAAATCAGGAACTGTATTTAAAGAAGTCATTTAGATGTTTGCTATAGCTTTTTATTTTATTGAATGATGAATTTTAAAAGGGCGACGCTCGTGCAGTAAATTGTTTCCGTTAGCGTATTTTAATTTAAAGACGTTACAGTTAATATCTATAGAGAGAGAGTATTCATTTTGCAAGTTATTAAGGGGAGATAATTGTCATGGCTTTATTTATTATTTGATTTACGAGTCTAAGGGCGGTAATTGGTTTAACTTAATTTATTTAAAACTTCTTTAAATACAGTTCCTGATTTCAAAAAAAGAAAAACCAAAAGGTAATTATATATCTATATATTTTTAAATCAAATTTATTATGTAAATTCAAAAAAATATATATTTTTTCTACTCATTTCTATCTCTAACCTATACCAATTTTCTTATTAATTTTCTTATAAATTTTAAATCCAAACCTTTTACTTCAATTTTTCAGATTCATCTGCCTTACTTTTAATGCTAGGTTTATTTTTGGTGTCTTTTCAATTCAATAGAAATCCTCCTAAATTTGCTGATGAGGAGACCGTGCTTACCAAAAAAACTATGTATAATTGTTCTACGTGACTTCATGCATACCACAAATAAAAAGCACGGATTTCCGAAACGATCGTACAGATAATTGACTTTGTTGTTGTTCCTTCTTATGAAACTGATTTTTAATTTAATTAAATTTTGATTTTTAAATTTTAAAATTTTTTTAACATTTTTAAATTATAAATCACATTATTTAATATATATATATATATATATATATATATATATATATATATATATATATATATATATATATATATATATATACGGGTGTATAGATAACAATGTACGGCACAATCACGTTGACACACCGGTCCTCGCCAGATCACCGAAGTTAAGCAACGTTGAGCCTGGCCAGTACCAGATAGGTGACTATTTGGGAAGGCTAGGCGCTGTATGTACCATCTGGGAAGGTTGGGCGTGGGGTCAACACCCTCACCCCATAAAAAAAGAACTCAGTCGCTACAAAAGCATCTACAAAGTTGAAGATGGCCTATGCCCCTTAGGGGCTCAAGGCTATGGATAGATGGATGGGTATATAACAGATGTGTATTTCTATAATGAGTCACTTTTAATTTATGAGTGTATTCTCTATTGTGTGTTGATGTGTGTATGTATAAATTAACAGTTTTATAGACATCGTTGTCGGTTGGAACACCAGCAAAAATGTACCACAAATCTTCCTTCCATGCGTCCATATGAGGTTACGATCAGGATTCGGTTCTGGGGTTCGGGAAGGAGTGAGTCTACTCGCTCGACAACAGCACGTTTCTGCTTTTCCAATCTACCACACCTGGCCTCTCGCCACCAATGTCAGACCGCACAATCTGAACGCCAGCAACACGAAATACTTTTCAAGAGAAGATGTTGACGACTCTTTTCTTTTTGTGTTTTTTTGCAGGGAATATTTTCCGGCTTTTATATCCTCCTATCAAAAAAAAAAAAAAAAAAAAAAAAAAAAAAGGAAGCGACAAGAAAAAAATAGCTTCTCTCATCATGCCCTGCCTTCCCAAGATGCCCTTCGGGTATATAAATGAGCTAGTCATCCTTTCCTTCTTCTTTCCCAAAGAGCCTTTTTTCCCCTTTCGCATATACCCCACACGCCCCCCTGATCTTCAAGATCAATAAGACACTTCATAATCCTTCGTCCAAGCAGGCCTCCTTCTCTCACGTTGAGGCCTCTGGGGGACAACTTCTTGGGGGTTGACGTTTTCAGGTTCATTACAGACATTCTCGTCCAGTTGTAAAGAACCGCAATGTGGGGCTAAGTCGAATTGGGGTGCATCGTTAGCTTCTTGGTGGATATCGACTTCCTCCTCTTCACTGCCATCACTGCCCACCGCCAGGGTCACACGACGCAGGTCTAGGATATACTGGGGAACGCCATTCACCATCACATTGTTCTTGTACTGCATTCCCGTTACGACTCCGCTCCCCCAGCGAGTGGTACATTTTTCATTGGAGGGATTCACTCACACCTCATCACCCACTTTAATGGTAGCCTCTTCACCCTCAATTCCTACCGTTTTGTTGCACGGATGCCGCCTCTTATATGCGAAGATGGCTCTATGAAGCACACTTGTCTCATCTCGTCTGGTTTTCGGTGAGATGTTGTACCAAAACACCGCCTCCATGGGTGAAATGTTGTTCTTTTCTGCAGCAGCCTTGATGGTGCGATGATTCCTCTCCACTATCCCATTGCTACTCGGCCGATACGCTGTCCTAAAAAGTTGCCTTACTTCCAACTTATCAGACACCTCTTTAAAGGCTTCTGATCGGAAAGCGGGGCCATTGTCCATTAACAGTTCCTCAACCGGCACTCTCTCCAAAAATATTTCTTCGATGACCCCTCCGATCGCCCATGCAGTTTCTGCCCTGATCTCTCTCCATATGGCAAATTCCCCGGTCCACAGTCGACCATCGAGAGATACAGCTTATGGCGATAATGGGTCACAACAATGGCCAATCGCTTCCAGTCCTCTGCAATGTGTAACTCTCCTGCTTCATGTCTGGACGATCCGGGGTCTATCGAGTGGCACTCATGACTGTGCTCCACTACCTCCATGACCTCCTTCTCGGTAGTTTCCGGGTTAACCTCTCTTGCCAGGAATAACGTCTGTTCTCGACCAAAGTGGTGCATTTCATGTAACTCTTTAACTTCCTCCCTGCACAGCATACCGAGGAAATCTCCTTTCCTTCTTGCAGCCAGGCCTTCTTTACCCGTGTCATCGAATCCGCCTTGTTCTTTTCTGATGGGACCAGCACAACAGATACCCTCAACTGGAATTCTGCTATCAGATCTGCGAGTGCTCCGAGCTTGCACTTGATCAGCATTTCTGCAGCACCTCTGGTCCTAACTCCCTTATCGCCAGTCACTGCCGACCTGATCCATGAAACTACCATTGGATTTGATTTCAATTGTTTTCAATCCCCACTTAAGTGCCAGATTGATTCCTTTCATAGCGGCCTCCAGTTCGGCTACATTGATATGGGAATAGTCGTTTTTCTTTCTTAGCCACGCTGCATCTTCCACAGTTACACCTCCCATCTAATACGACACCCAATGCCAGTCTGCTGGCATCACACCAAATCATCCTTTCTTTCTTCTTTCCTAAAGAGCGATGCAGATACGCCCGGTACGTCGTATATTATTTATTTATTTTTGTTTTTGTTTCTAACCATAACCCTAGCCTTAAACGGTACTTTTTTTTCCTTTCGCATATACCCCACATTCCATGCGTCCTGAAATTAAAGATGCTTCTCCCCGAAAGTGAAAACGCTCAGATGGGAATTATATTCTGACATAATCATTTATTCTTTGTTGGCTTCTTTTTCAGAGTTGGCACGCTTTGTATGAAATTACATTTTTTTCTAAGTCGCCCCCTTTCTGACTTTCATGAGCGTCCAGTCATAAACCCCATCTGTCTACTAACGTGTTGTGTATCGAACTGATCTCCCTCGTAACTACCTAGACATCTCAAACTCTATATTTTTATGACGTCATCTCTACACGTAGCCTAAAGATCCTTGTTGGGTTTTTGTCACGTATATTTGCTTATATTACGGTTAGCTTAAATTCCATCTGTGAAATTAACATCAAATTAACGTCCCTGACAACTATTAAATGTAAATATTTCAAGCTAACATGACTTTTCATTCATAAATATTTCAACCTAACATGACTTTTCATTCATAAATATTTCTAACTAACAATTATACTTTTACCAACCATAATAATCGACTATTATGATTTTACCATAGTAATCGACCAGGAACAACATAACATTATTGATGGAGGTAAAAAAAGCTGCGTAAGAAATCCAGTCATGGAAATTTTGAAATGATTCTTAATAACGAACTCGTGTTACGAACAATTGGAACCATATATGATTTTGTACAGTTGAATGTAATAATCAAAGAGGAAAGCGACCCCGTGTGTGTGTGTGTGTGTGTGTGCGGTCATACAACTTACCTTTGGATGGGATCTGAGAGAAAGAGAAATTAAAGATGGCAGCCATGGATTTATAAGGTGTAGTCTCGTGGAATCTCACGAGATCTCATCTTCCACTGCACATGTATGCAAATGGAATGGGTCAGTTTTCTGATAAAATGTCTGTTGGCAGAGGCAGTGGGGAGAGACGTGCTGGAAGTTGAGAGAGAAAGTTGTCAGTGACGAATTCTAGCTGGACCTTTGCGTATTGTATTTGGTTTATTTTGTTTTGCTGTTTACCAGCCCATTGAACGTCAGATTTTTTAATGTGTGAGAATTCCCAGCCAACGGGTGATCAGACACAAAACGGTACTCCCAGGCTAACTCGATTGTCGCCCTTTAACTCTGGTAACCGGAGAGCGATACAACCACGTCATTTCCAGTTTCTTATATTTCTGTCTCTTTCACGCTGGACCATCAACCAGTCAACATGTAACAAAGAGCCGCTCCAGTTGACATGGCCACTCAACCAGCCCTCCTGACCTATCGTCAGCCTCTCATTAATCGAAAGTAACGTCACTTACTTCCTTTTTCTAGCTAACGAACTCTTATTCTTTCTATATTCATTTCTTTACATGTATATTTATGTAAATGAATCTACATTCTTTCACTATCACAAAGTTGCTATGTTGGTACTTTGTCTACATATTGTATACTCCCCTAATTTGGTTTTATACCTGGGCAAAATACTAGTGGCGCCATATTTATGTGGGGATTGAAATTCCCAGCCAATGGATACGCACACAAAACAGTACTCCCAGGCTAACTCGATTGTCGCCCTTTAAATCTGGTAACCGGAAAGCGATACACTCACGTCACTTCCCGTTTCTTATATTTCTGTCTCTTTCATGCTGGACCCTCAACCAGTTAACATGCAACGAAGTGCCATCCTGATTGGCATAGCCACCCAACCAGCCCTCCTGACCTATCATCAGCCTCTCATAAATACTAAGTAACATTACTTAATTCTTCCACTCATTAACGTTTTCTACTTTATCCTTCTTCTCTATATATTTGTTTTTATTACATTTTCACCCCAAACAAAGCACACTGCCACTTTGACGTAAGGGGCTACTATCAGGGGCTTAAGCTACAGGGGTATTATGTGAGGAGTTGTGCAGCAAGATGGCGGTTCACGTTAGACTTGAACGTCTACATGTCAATACAGTTGGGGAAGCAGGAACCCGGAAGGGAATTACAAAATCTAACGGTTCTGGGGAAGAAACTACTGGAGTAGAAATCTCTCTTACATCTAGGAATCTCAACTGTGAAGGGGTGGGATTTAGCTGCTTGTCAGGTTTGTCGGGGGTATTTACGTCGACGGGGTACAAGTCCTTGCGGTTCGTCGGATCATTCACCGTTAAAATACTTGTAGAACAGGCGAAGGCATGCAACATTTTCTCAATTTCTATTATGTATATTTATGTAAATAAATCTACATTCATTTACTAGCATAAATTGGTATAATGAAAACGAAACATACAAAATTATGACAATGAAAACGATACATACCAATTTATGATAATTAAAATTATGTTTCGTTTTAATTATCATAAATTGGTACGTTTCGTTTTCATTATCATAAATCGGTATGTTTCGTTTTCATTATCATAAATTGGTATGTTTTGTTTTCATTATAATAAATCGGTATGTTTCGTTTTCATTATCATAAATCGGTATGTTTCGTTTTCATTATCATAAATCGGTATGTTTCGTTTTCATTATCATAAATCGGTATGTTTCGTTTTCATTATCATAAATCGGTATGTTTCGTTTTCATTATCATAAATTGGTATGTTTCGTTTTCATTATCATAAATCGGTATGTTTCGTTTTCATTATAATAAATTTGTATGTTTCGTTTTCATTATCATGAATCGGTATGTTTCGTTTTCATTATCATAAATTGGTATGGTTCGTTTTCATAATCTTAAATCGGTATGTTTCGTTTTCATTATCATAAATCGGTATGTTTCGTTTTCATTATTATAAATCGTTTCGTTTTCATAATCATAAATCGGTATGTTTCGTTTTCATTATCATAAATCGGTATGTTTCGTTTTCATTATCATAAATCGGTATGTTTCGTTTTCATTATCATAAATCGGTATGTTTCGTTTTCATTATCATAAATCGGTATGTTTCGTTTTCATTATCATAAATCGGTATGTTTCGTTTTCATTATCATAAATCGGTATGTTTCGTTTTCATTATCATAAATCGGTATGTTTCGTTTTCATTATCATAAATCGCTATGTTTCGTTTTCATTATCATAAATCGGTATGTTTCGTTTTCATTATCATAAATTTGTATGTTTCGTTTTCATTATCATGAATTGGTATGTTTCGTTTTCATTATCATAAATTTGTATGTTTCGTTTTAATTATAATAAATTGGTATGTTTCGTTTTCATTATCATAAATTGGTATGTTTCGTTTTCATTATCATAAATTGGTATGTTTCGTTTTCATTATCATAAATGCGTATGTTTCGTTTTCATTATCATAAATCGGTATGTTTCGTTTTCATTATAATAAATTTGTATGTTTCGTTTTCATTATCATAAATTTGTATGTTTCGTTTTCATTATCATAAATTGGTATGTTTCGTTTTCATTATCATAAATTTGTATGTTTCGTTTTCATTATCATAAATCGGTATGTTTCATTTTCATCACCATAAATCGGTATGTTTCGTTTTCATTATCATGAATTGGTATGTTTCGTTTTCATAATAATAAATCGGTATGTTTCGTTTTCATTATCATAAATCGGTATGTTTCGTTTTCATTATCATGAATTGGTATGTTTCGTTTTCATTATCATAAATCTGTATGTTTCGTTTTCATTATCATAAATTGTTATGTCTCGTTTTCATTATCATAAATTGGTATGTTTCGTTTTCATTATCATAAATTGGTATGTTTCGTTTTCATTATAATAAATTTGTATGTTTCGTTTTCATTATCATGAATTGGTATGTTTCGTGTTCATTATCATCAATCGGTATGTTTCGTTTTCATTATCATAAATCGGTATGTTTCGTTTTCATTATCATAAATTGGTATGTTTCGTTTTCATTATCATAAATCGGTATGTTTCGTTTTCCTTATAATAAATTTGTATGTTTCGTTTTCATTATCATAAATCGGTATGTTTCGTTTTCATTATCATAAATTGGTATGTTTCGTTTTCATTATCATAAATCGGTATGTTTCGTTTTCCTTATAATAAATTTGTATGTTTCGTGTTCATTATCATCAATCGGTATGTTTCGTTGTCATTATCATAAATCGGTATGTTTCGTTTTCATTATCATGAATTGGTATGTTTCGTTTTCATTATCATAAATCCGTATGTTTCGTTTTCATTATCATGAATTGTTATGTTTCGTTTTCATTATCATAAATTGGTATGTTTCGTTTTCATTATCATAAATCGGTATGTTTCGTTTTCATTATCATAAATCGGTATGTTTCGTTTTCATTATCATAAATCGGTATGTTTCGTTTTCATTATCATAAATCGGTATGTTTCGTTTTCATTATCATAAATTGGTATGTTTCGTTTTCATTATCATGAATTGGTATGTTTCGTTTTCATCATCATAAATTGGTATTTTTCGTTTTCATCATCATAAATCGGTATGTTTCGTTTTCATAATCATAAATCGGTGTGTTTCATTTTCATTATCATAAATCGGTATGTTTCGTTTTCATTATCATGAATTGGTATGTTTCGTTTTCATTATAATAAATGGGTATGTTTCGTTTTCATTATAATAAATGGGTATGTTTTGTTTTCATTATCATAAATTTGTATGTTTCGTTTTCATTATCATGAATTGGTATGTTTCGTTTTCATTATCATAAATTGGTATGTTTCGTTTTCATTATAATAAATGGGTATGTTTTGTTTTCATTATCATAAATTTGTATGTTTCGTTTTCATTATCATAAATCGGTATGTTTCGTTTTCATTATCATGAATTGGTATGTTTCGTTTTCATTATAATAAATGGGTATGTTTTGTTTTCATTATCATAAATTTGTATGTTTCGTTTGCATTATAATAAATCGGTATGCTTCGTTTTCATTATCATAAATTGGTATGTTTCGTTTTCATTATCATAAATCGGTCTGTTTCGTTTTCATTATAATAAATTTGTATGTTTCGTATTCATTATAATAAATCGGTATGTTTCGTTTTCATTATCATAAATTGTTATGTTTCGTTTTCATTATCATGAATTGGTATGTTTCGTTTTCATTATCATAAATCGGTATGTTTCGTTTTCATTATCATAAATCGGTATATTTCGTTTCATTATCATAAATCAGTATGTTTCGTTTTCATTATAATAAATCGGTATGTTTCGTTTTCATAATCATAAATCGGTATGTTTCGTTTTCAGTATCATAAATCAGTAAGTTTCCTTTTCATTATCATAAATTGGTATTTTTCGTTTTCATTATCATAAATCGGTATGTTTCGTTTTCATTATCATAAATTGTTATGTTTCGTTTTCATTATCATAAATTGGTATGTTTCGTTTTCATTATCATAAATTGGTATTTTTCGTTTTCATTATCATAAATCGGTATGTTTCGTTTTCATTATCATAAATTGGTATGTTTCGTTTTCAGTATCATAAATTGGTATGTTTCGTGTTCATTATCATAAATCGGTATGTTTCGTTTTCATTATAATAAATCGGTATGCTTCGTTTTCATTATCATAAATTGGTATGTTTCGTTTTTATTATCATAAATTGGTATGTTTCGTTTTTTATTATCATAAATCGGTATGTTTCGTTTTCATTATCATAAATCTGTCGGTTTCGTTTTCATTATAATAAATTTGTATGTTTCGTATTCATTATAATAAATTGGTATGTTTCGTTTTCATTATCATAAATCGGTATGTTTCGTTTTCATTATCATAAATTGGTATGTTTCGTTTTCATTATAATAAATCGGTATGTTTCGTTTTTATTATCATAGATCGGTATGTTTCGTTTTCATTATCATATATCGGTATGTGTCGTTTTCATTATCATAAATCGGTATGTTTCGTTTTCATTATCATAAATCGGTATGTTTCGTTTTCATTATCATAAATCGGTATGTTTCGTTTTCATTATCATAAATCGGTATGTGTCGTTTTAATTATCATAAATCGGTATGTTTCGTTTTCATTATCATAAATCGGTATGTTTCGTTTTCACTATTATAAATCGGTATGCTTCGTTTTCATTATCATAAATCGGTATGTTTCGTTTTCATTATCATAAATCGGTATGTTTCGTTTTCATTATCATAAATTGGTATGTTTCGTTTTCATTATCATAAATCGGTATGTTTCGTTGTCATTATCATAAATCGGTATGTTTCGTTTTCATTATAATAAATGGGTATGTTTCGTTTTCATTATCATAAATTGTTATGTTTCGTTTTCATTATCATAAATTGGTATGTTTCGTTTTCATTATCATAAATCGGTATGTTTCGTTTTCATTATCATAAATCGGTATGTTTCGTTTTCATTATCATAAATTGGTATGTTTCGTTTTCATTATCATAAATCGGTATGTTTCGTTTTCATTATCATGAATTGGTATGTTTCGTTTTCATTATCATTAATTGGTATGTTTCGTTTTCATTATCATAAATCGGTATGTTTCGTTTTCATTATCATAAATCGGTATGTTTCGTTTTCATTATCATAAATTTGTATGTTTCGTTTTCATTATAATAAATGGGTATGTTTCGTGTTCATTATCATAAATGCGTATGTTCCGTTTTCATTATCATAAATCGGTATGTTTCGTTTTCATTATCATAAATCGCTATGTTTCGTTTTCATTATCATAAATCGGTATGTTTCGTTTTCATTATCATAAATCGGTATGTTTCCTTTTCATTATCATAAATCGGTATGTTTCGTTTTCATTATCATAAATTGGTATGTTTCGTTTTCATTATCATAAATCAATATGTTTCGTTTTCATTATCATAAATCGGTATGTTTTGTTTTCATTATCATAAATTGGTATGTTTCGTTTTCATTATAATAAATTGGTATGTTTTCTTTTAATTATCATAAATTTGTATGTTTCGTTTTCATTATCATAAATTGGTATGTTTCGTTTTCATTATCATAAATCGGTATGTCTCGTTTTCATTATCATAAATCGGTATGTTTCGTTTTCATTATCATAAATTGGTATGTTTCGTTTTCATTATCGTAAATCGGTGTTTCGTTTTCATTATCATAAATCGGTATGTTTCGTTTTCATTATAATAAATGGGTATGTTTCGTTTTCATTATCATAAATGCGTATGTTCCGTTTTCATTATAATAAATCGGTATGTTTCGTTTTCATTATCATAAATCGGTATGTTTCGTTTTCATTATCATAAATCGGTATGTTTCGTTTTCATTATCATAAATCGGTATGTTTCGTTGTCATTATCATAAATCGGTATGTTTCGTTGTCATTATCATAAATTGGTATGTTTCGTTTTCATTATCATAAATTTGTATGTTTCGTTTTCATTATCATAAATTGGTATGTTTCGTTTTTATTATCATAAATATGATAATGTTTTCGTTTTCATATATATGTTTCGTTTTAATTATCATAAATCGGTGTGTTTCGTTTTCATTATGATAAATCGGTATGTTTCGTTTTCATTATCATAAATCGGTATGTTTCGTTTTCATTATCATGAATTGGTATGTTTCGTTTTCATTATCATAAATTGGTATGTTTCGTTTTCATTATCATAAATCGGTATGTTTCGTTTTCATTATCATAAATCGGTATGTTTCGTTTTCATTATCATAAATTTGTATGTTTCGTTTTCATTATAATAAATGGGTATGTTTCGTTTTCATTATCATAAATGCGTATGTTCCGTTTTCATTATAATAAATCGGTATGTTTCGTTTTCATTATCATAAATCGGTATGTTTCGTTTTCATTATCATAAATCGGTATGTTTCGTTTTCATTATCATAAATCGGTATGTTTCGTTTTCATTATCATAAATCGGTATGTTTCGTTTTCATTATCATAAATTGGTATGTTTCGTTTTCATTATCATAAATCAATATGTTTCGTTTTCATTATCATAAATCGGTATGTTTTGTTTTCATTATCATAAATTGGTATGTTTCGTTTTCATTATAATAAATTGGTATGTTTCCTTTTAATTATCATAAATTTGTATGTTTCGTTTTCATTATCATAAATTGGTATGTTTCGTTTTCATTATCATAAATCGGTATGTCTCGTTTTCATTATCATAAATCGGTATGTTTCGTTTTCATTATCCTAAATTGGTATGTTTCGTTTTCATTATCGTAAATCGGTGTTTCGTTTTCATTATCATAAATCGGTATGTTTCGTTTTCATTATAATAAATGGGTATGTTTCGTTTTCATTATCATAAATGCGTATGTTCCGTTTTCATTATAATAAATCGGTATGTTTCGTTTTCATTATCATAAATCGGTATGTTTCGTTGTCATTATCATAAATTGGTATGTTTCGTTTTCATTATCATAAATTTGTATGTTTCGTTTTCATTATCATAAATTGGTATGTTTCGTTTTCATTATCATAAATTGGTATGTTTCGTTTTATTATCATAAATCGGTATGTTTCGTTTTAATTTTCATAAATCGGTGTGTTTCGTTTTCATTATGATAAATCGGTATGTTTCGTTTTCATTATCATTAGTCGGTATGTTTCGTTTTCATAATCATAAATCGGTATGTTTCGTTTTTATTATCATAAATCGGTATGTTTCGTTTTCATTTTTTAATTTTTTTTTTATTACATTTTCACCCCAAACAAGGCAAATTGCCACTTTGGTGTAGGGGGCTACTATCAGGGGCAACAACTACTGGGGTACTATGTAGGGATTTGGGCAGCAAGGTGTCGGTTCACGTTACACTTGAACTTCTGCACGTCAGTACTGTTGGGGAAGCAGGGACCTGGAATGGAATTGCAGAGTCTAGCGGTTCTGGGGAAGAAACTATTGGAGTAAAAAGATCTTTTACATCTAGGGATCTCTACAGTGTGGGGGTTGGATTTAGCAGCCTTTCGGGTTTGTCGAGAGTGCTCACGTCGTGGGGGGACGTGATTGCAGTTCGTCAGAGCATTCACCACTAAAATACTTGTAGAAAAGGCAGAGGGATGCAACATTTCGTCAATGGGACAGAGGCTGAAGCTTAGATGCCAGTTCAGGGCCTATCAGGTTTGCGACTCTCTTTTGAACCTTGTCAAGGAGCGAGAGACTAGTAGCAGATGCACCAGCCCAGATGTGGCAGCAATACTCTATACATGGGCGAATGGTGGCCTTATAGAGGTACAGGATACTTTCGGGTGTTAGCAGTTTTCTAGCACGGTAGAGAGAGCCCAACTTTCTTGCAGCGGCCCTGGCAATGCCTTCAATGTAATTGTTCCAACTCATGTTTCCTGTGAACGTTAGGCCAAGGAGTTTGAAAGATGGACTCTCAGATAAAGAGTCGTTGGCCATTGTTATAGGTGGTAGAAAAGGTTTATTTTAATTATTGAATGAAACTAGTTTAGTCTTGGCAGCATTGAACGTGACCATCCA
Source organism: Euprymna scolopes (assembly GCF_053919585.1). NCBI lineage: Eukaryota > Metazoa > Mollusca > Cephalopoda > Sepiida > Sepiolidae > Euprymna > Euprymna scolopes. Next base: position 67,953,130 of record NC_136526.1, read on the forward strand.
TTTTTGTCCCCATTCCACTACAGATTGGAGGTCTTCCTCTAGTGTTTCTGCCATTTCTTTAGAAATGTGTTCATTCGTCTTCCTGTCGTGTCTGCCATAGAATGTAGTGTCATCAGCATATATACCCATCTCAGAGGCAATGTTGTCGGGGAGGTCATTTATGAATATCAGGAACAATAGAGGTCCAAGGATAGAACCCTGGGGCACCCCCGCATTTATATCATATTGTTTAGATGTACGACCGTCGAGGACAACCTGGATTTTTCTCTTATCTAAGAAGGATTTAATTATGTTAAGTATTCTACCAGTGATACCGTATGATCCGATTTTACTGAGGAGACCCTCATGCCATACCCTGTCAAAAGCCTTAGATATATCTAGAGCTACCGCTCTGCCCTCCCCCGCTTTGTCCAGTGAATGGTATATACGTCCAGAGATCACAGTTAGGATGTCTGCTGTGGAACGGGCTTGTCTAAATCCATATTGTTTGTCAGTCAGTAGTTTAGTATCTGTAAGATGATGGACTAGAGCATGGTTAATTATGGTCTCAAATATTTTGGCAAAAAGTGGGAGGAGGCTAATGGGGCGATAATTTGATGGGTCTGTCCTTTCGCCAGAATTCTTGAATACTGGTACAACAGAAGCAGTTTTCCAACAGCCCGGAAAGCAAGCTTCATTAAGGCATTTGTTGTAGAGTTTGGAGAGAACTGGAGCTACTTCGGCTGAGCACTTTTTTAATAGCACAGCTGGGATAAGATCGGGCCCACATGCTTTTGAGGTGTCAAGGTTTTTTATGATAGCATGCACCTGAGCAGGGGTGGTTTTCAGATCGTCTAGTGTGGCGTCTGTCCGCATAGGAAAGTCAGGTAGGGGGTGGTTGGAAGGGTCCAGTGTGGAGTTTGAGGCAAACCGACTGGCAAGCATGTTAGCCTTGTCGGTTGCTGAGGAGACAACCTCGTGATTGTTGGTTAGTGGGGGAATTGTTGATTGCCCATTATTTACTACACTGTTGTAGATTTTCCAGAAGTCTAGAGTTCCTAGTTTTTGTGCTTCGATGCGCTTTTTAGTGGTTTCCGTAAATTCTCTCTTAGCTGTCGCTATTTCTTTCTTAACGTTATTTCTAGCTTCTATATACTTCAGTCTGTTTGAACTGGACTTATGTCGGTTAAACCTACGGTATGCATGCTGCTTTTGAGCAATGGCAGTTGCACAAGTCGACGTAAACCATTGGGGAGAGTGGGGCTTACTATAAAATTTCCGCATGGGAACATGCGCTTCGATTGCAGTTTTGAACCAGTCATTATGCGACTTTTTGCTTCTCAATCACCTTCCATTCAATTTATTTAAGAACAACATCGAGGATACTTTCTTCTCTTCTTTGTAATCTCTTTCTCACAGAAGAGACGTTACCAGCTTGTTTCTGCTCTATCGTTGTTTTCATGGCAACTCCTCGTCTGAGCTCCAATCTATGGCCATCCTTTCCAAACTTTAATAAAAATTAACTACAACTATATCAACAATTTTTCTCACTTTCTATCTGTGCCTAAAACTAAACGCAGATTCCATGAACAAAGTTTTTTCATAGAACTGCCGCATGTGGAACACTGTTTCACTGGACTGCTTACCTGCCGATTACAATATGGTAGCCTTGAAATCCCCTTAAATACTAAAAATTCTACCAATTGTACACCATTAACGATTACTACACCATCACCTTACATTCATTAACTCTTATCCTCGAGTGGCCTTCGGGCCTCATAAGTGGTGACATACTTGTACAAAAAAATCCTCCTAACCTTCGGTTCTTGTAAAAAAAAAATTAAGGAGCAATGAAACAAAATTTTGTTAACAGACTTGAAAGCAATTATGTTATAGCCACTCAGGAAGCAGTTTCGTGTTATTGTTTTTTACAGATGAGTAGCTCTTGAAAGGAACTTTACTCAGTTACGTTTAGTTTTTAATATACAGAATATCAAATGAAAATAATTTTTAGTGGTTGTAGCTAGACAAGTGTTCGTTGTGAATGTTTGACACGGTTAAGAAGAGTTTGGTGTTCAGTAAAGCACCTGCCATGAAAATTATAAAAAAACAGCGCTTCTACAGAATTGGGACAGGATTTTCGGAAATCATAATACGTAATTTCAAATGAAAACAATGGTATCTACGTATTCCTTATATATTTAAGATGGTTATATCTAAAAAATTAGGAAAATCGATAAGGTAGAAAATTATTTCTTAAAGAAAATAAAAATAAAATTTTATTAAAACGATCGTAAAACACAGGAGAGTTCAAAAGCGAGATAATTTTCAGTTTCGATTTAAACAAGATGGCCGCAAATTTTTCACCTACTAAAACGATTAAAGTTGTTTTTTTTTTAAAATAGTTAAGTAATATTCATGTAATTCCAAATTGCATAATTTGGAAGCTACCATTGTAACTTATTAGAATTGACAAAAAAAATCAGTTGAAACCATTTTTTTTTTATCTGAAAATTTCATTTATCGACTAGAAAATCTCCCCCCAATAGTGTAGAAACACACACAAAAAAACTAATTCAAGAGGTATAACATGCGGGTTTGATTAGCAAAGAACATTCCAGAAACGTTCCGGAAATCAGAGTTACATCATAAAAGAAAAACAAATAAAAACAAAAAGAAAACAAAAATGAAAAAAAAAAAAAAACAGAAAAAAAACAACAAAAAACAACAAATTGTGAAAAAAAAAATGTATTTTTAGTGCCGATTAAATGATTTTTTTTTTTCAAAAAAAAAAAAAAAATATTTTTACAATTTTGTAAAATTCCGTAGAAAAAATTGTCGACATTTTTTTTAAACGTTTTTTGTTTTTTTGTTTTAATATATAAAAAATCGGGTAATATTATTTTCGTATCTTTTTTACCCATTAATGTTTTTTTTTTCTTCCGAACAATTCCGGATTTTTGAATATTTTCTCTTTTACACGAAGAAACTCAAGAAACCG
>NC_136526.1:67971109-67978609 GCF_053919585.1 Euprymna scolopes
TTAATGGATTGCTATTTAACATATGACTTGTAATGGATTTCTATTTTAAAATTTAATTTTTAATGGATTGCTATTTAACATATGACTTGTAATGGATTGCTATTTTAAAATTTAATTTTTAATGGATTGCTATTTAACATATGACTTGTAATGGATTTCTATTTTAAAATTTAATTTTTAATGGATTGCTATTTAACATATGACTTGCAATGGATTTCTATTTTAAAATTTAATTTTTAATGGATTGCTATTTAACATATGACTTGTAATGGATTGCTATTTTAAAATTTAATTTTTAATGGATTGCTATTTAACATATGACTTGTAATGGATTGCTATTTTAAAATTTAATTTTTAATGGATTGCTATTTAACATATGACTTGTAATGGATTGCTATTTTAAAATTTAATTTTTAATGGATTGCTATTTAACATATGACTTGTAATGGATTGCTATTTTAAAATTTAATTTTTAATGGATTGCTATTTAACATATGACTTGTAATGGATTGCTATTTTAAAATTAGACTTGTATTCAGTTGCTATTTAAAGATTAGATTGTAATGAATTGTTATTAAAAATTAGACCATTAATGAATTGCTGTTTAAAAATCTGACTTATATTGGATTATTATTTTAAAAATTAAATTTGTAATGAATTTCTATTTAAAAATTAGACTTGTAATGGATTGCTATTTAGAAATTAGACCTTTGTAAATTGTTATTTAAAAATTAGACTTATAATGTATTGGTAGTTAAAATAGACTTGTGATGAATTTTGCTATTTAAATATGAGATTCGTATTTCAAAATCAAACTTGACACAAATTTAGACGTTTACACATATAGGACATAATCCAGAAGTTATGGCATCGATTTTTATAAAGCATATTCACAAACAATTCATTAATATTAACAGTTTTCATAACCGAACAGAAAGGGTTGCTGTTTAATTTGCAGATAAACCCAGCATTACAAAAAACAAAACAAAACAGAAAACAATCAAAATACAGCAAAGAAGCATTTGCAATTTTTCAAGGAAAAACATTTTTTTATCAATTTTTCAAGGAAAAACATTTTTTATCAATTTTTCAAGGAAAAACATTTTTTATCAATTTTTCAAGGAAAAACATTTTTTATCAATTTCTTTTAAAATTCCAAATTTTCATCGTTTTGTTTAACATTGTTGCTCTGATTTATCTCTATTTTATTATTATTTTTTTTTATTACAATTGAAAGTTTTCATCATGGACATTTTTCGTTCAAAATTGCGTGATTTTTTTTTATTTTATTAAAATCCTGTAGAGAATATTGGTTCGTGATTAAAACTGTTTGACACCAAATGGAGGCAATTCACCCGAGGGAAAAGGAAAACATTTCTTTTTTTTTTCTTATCATTTATTTATTTTTTTTAACAACCCATTCAACGTGACTCAGAATAGTATGTATGGGCTCATATTTAAATGCAGCTCGGCGCTGTAAACAGAATTTTCCTTTCAACTCTTTTCTTATTGGACATTATATATATATATATATATATATATATATATATATATATATATATATATATATATATATAATGAAATAAAAAATAAAAATTACAATTAAATTTATCAAAATGATCCAAGATGGTAAAACTAAAGTATATTATAAATATTAAAGAATTAATATTTATAAAGTAATCTCAACCAGATGTAAAACTTCGAGCTCGATAAAACTTAACTATTTGCTCTTATATATATATATATATATATATATATATATATATATATATATATATATGTGTGTGTGTGTGTGTGTATGTATATATAGTTATATATATGTATGTGTATGTATATATAGGTATATATATATGTATGTGTATGTATATATAGGTATATATATGTATGTGTATGTATATATAGGTATATATATGTATGTGTATGTATATATAGGTATATATATGTATGTGTATGTATATATAGGTATATATATGTATGTGTATGTATATATAGGTATATTTATATGTATGTATATATAGGTATATATATGTACTGTCAGGTCTGTCATATGCTACTGGTACCATGTAACCCAGTACTACCTGCCTCATGGTCGGGCTACCGGCGACAAAACTGGTTACCCCACCAGACTTGTTTGCGGCTAGTCTCCCTGAAGGATTAAAAACAAGACCTTCTAAAGGGCGAATGAACTCTTTTTCTGGGTCAACGGCCAACTAGCACCGTGTATATTTGTGTGTGTGTGTATATGTGTATTGGGGTGGAGAGGGCTACCGTAAGCCGTGGTGAAGGCAAACTTTCTAGGAGAAGCAAATCTCTGATTAAAAAAACATAAAGCAGAAGACCAGTACCCGCATTAAGCTGGTCTACAGTTTAATTTGTTGCTGGCTATCTTGCTCTTGACATTTTAAACCGAGAGAGAGAGAGAGAGAGAGAGAGAGAGAGAGAGAGAGAGAGAGAGAGAGAGAGTTAGCTGTCGTACAAAGCTAAGACTCTGTAACATCATCTTTGTATAGATACTCCCTCAGGCATTTGGGCTCATGGATTTTAAATGTCTGAGGGAGTGGCACTCGTCTGACAAGACGTTGCACCCATCATATATGTATGTATATATATGCATGTATATGTATATATATATGTATGTATGTATGTATGCATATATATATGTATGTATGTATATATATATATGTATGTACGTATATATATATATATATATATATATATATATATATATATATATATATATATATATATAAATTCAAAATGTAAGTTTAGTAAGCCAATTCCACACAGATTAAAAAAAATAAACGAACATTTATTTGTTTATGATTCAAACTTTTCGACGTCATACTGTCTTTCGTCAGGTGGACACATTTTTTCCCTCTTTTTTCCCTAGTAGCAAACAACGCTTTTATCAAAAAAAAAAAAAAAAAAAAGTCCTAAAAAAAAAATAAAAATCCTAATATTAAATTTCACGCGCGAACTCGCGCAACTTCTGGCTTGGACACTGGTTTAAAAATCACTGCTCGGATATTATTTTTCTTAACTTGCACGAGCGAAGAAAAAGAGGTGAAGAAAAAAAAAATCTGCGTACTAAATAATGCATTTTGAATTTAAACTTAAAAAACGGTTTTATCATGGAGAAAAAAAAACCTTCATCACACACACACACACACACGCACACACATGCACACACACACTCATATGTATATATATATATATATATATATATATATATTATTCAGATTATTCATTGAACTTTTGAATAGTCAAGTCGCTGCCTGATTATATCTGTTGTTTGATTGAAACAAGTGGCTATTTGTAGCAGCGGGATGTGAGCATGTTTATATAACAATAAACAAGTATTATCAGCTCTTTTTATTGAGCACTATCTAACAACCTCGTTGAATTCATTAGTCCGCTACTTCTGAATATAAAAAACCCGAGTATATATATGTATATATATATATATATATATATATATATATATATATATATTTATATATATATATACATATATATATAATTCTTGGTTTCGTTGGGTGTAAGAAGTACATTATAGTGCTCTATTATTAATTAAGAAGTTAACATTAATTAAGTTATAAACTTACAGAGGTTATGATGAACACGGTATCATAGGTTTCAGGCTGGGTGCGAACCTACGCTTGAGTTTTAATAATAAACGTCTCCGATGTTGTCGTCAAAATATCAAACAATAAAAATATTTTCAAAAAATGGATGACTCCTATGATATTGGATGACTCCTATGATATAAGCAACTGGCATATAATATATATATATATATATATATATATATATATATATATATATATATATATATATATATATATAAGAAGTAAAAAGGAGAACGGCCACCTAAAACCACTAACCTAGCTCTAAAACAGATCCTTTGTTTGATAAAATGCATGCCCATTGGCTGATAGGAAGGGGCGCGGTGGATACTAGAAAGCTGATTGGCCAACTAGAAATCCTCAACGACGGAATTCGCGCATAAGCCTGACGAATCCTATAGTTGGATGAAACGCAGAATATTAAGTGAGCTTAATCGCCATATATATTTTATAAATTACTAACTAGCTCTACCTACGTATTGAGCACTTTTGAAGTAAATACTTAAAGTTTACGCATAAATCTATAATTTCGTATATTAAATTTATGTGAATAAATTAAGTAGTTATATATATATATATATATATATATATATATATATATAAATGTCTAGAATTTTATTTACCTTTTTATTTACCTTATTATATATATACATATATATATATGTATATTCATATATATAGGTATATACATATATATATATATATATATATATATATAGATGTGCGTGTGTGTTTGTTAAATGGATTTACAAGAAAAAAATCACAATATCTGTGGTGTAAGAAAAAAAATAATAATGATAATGTCGTTCATCAAATTCCGTCTGTGTTTGATTAATACCCTGGAAAAGTCACTTCTGATTAATTTTTAGTTTTCAAATATGCAAACGAAGAAATGATTTGCGGCGATTTTAAATGGTTCCTTTTCTTTTATCGTAAATTTAACTCATTAATAAGAAAAAATTAAAATAAGATATTGAGGCACACCCGAACTTGAACAGGGGATCATTTGATCTGTAGTTGAATGCTTTACCACTAAGCTGTATCTCCAGATTATAATAATCTGCTTTTTTTTAAAAAAAATTATTTCCTGAAATTTTCTTATCTCCCTTGCCGGTGTAACATAAATATATTCCCCTATAAAAATTATTCTTTTAAGAGAGAAACGCTATTTTTAATATCGGATTTTTTCGATTTTCGATATTTATTGGATGAATTTCTGTACAAAACATACATAAGAACACTGCCAGACATATAAATTACCTTTGTGTGAAATTTGCTAAAAAGAAAGGCTCAGCCGGGTCGGAACCTACGAGGAAGGAAGGAACACACACACACACACACACACAAACTGACTTTATATATATTAATCGTTACACTATGCATTGATGATTCCAAAAAGGACGAAACCCTAGTGTCCGTAGGTATTTAATAATTATATATATAGTGTTTATACCGTATAAAAACAACACTAGCGAATAAATACTGGGAACTCAAAGAAAGCGGACATTCGCCGGTAGTCGAATGGAAAATAATGAGACAAGCTACCACGTGCAGACATTTAGACGATCCATGTAAATTATGCCTCCATGAAAAATTTGCTATCCTGTACTTTAAAGAACCTCAAAATCTATTAAACTGTAGACGAGAAATAGCAAACAACTGTGTTCACAAAATAAAACTTACTCTAGGATAGTGATACAAAATAGCTTTAAAACTAACAATAACAATAGAAAACAAACAAATAAATAAATTAAATAAACATGAATATACATAAGCGATCACACATATGTGTGCATGTGTGTGTGTACACATAGGCATATTCATATATATATATATAAAAAGGAGGGAAAAGATCTATCTTAAACCACTAACCTAGTTCTAAAACAGATCCTTTGTTCGATAAAATGCATGCCCATTGGCTGATAGGAGGGGGCGCGGTGGATACTAGAAAGCTGATTGGCTAACTTGAAATCCTCAACATATATAAAAACAAGAAGCGACCACAAAATTCGCGCATAAGCCTGACGAATCCTACAATGGATGAAACGCAGAATATTCAGTGTAGCTTAATCGCCATATATATTTTATAAATTACTAACTAGCTCTACCTACGTATTGAGCACTTTTGAAGTAAATACTTCTAGTTTACGCATAAATCTATACTTTCGTATATTAAATTTGTGTGAGTAAATGAAGTAGTTATATATATATATATATATATATATATATATATATATATATATATATATATATATATATATATATATATATATATATATTAATTCCAGGTTAATATTTTCCAGAAGTAAAGTAACCAATGATGAAGTTTTAACGAGGATAATAAAAAGAGTGCTCAATACCGAAACATGCAGAATTCAAGTGTAACGTGAACCGACATCTTGCTGCCCAAATCCCTACATAGTACCCCAGTAGTTGTTGCCCCTGATAGTAGCCCCCTACACCAAAGTGGCAATGTGCCTTGTTTGGGGTGAAAATGTAATAAAAAAAAAGAAAAAAAGCGGGTCAAGATATACTTTCTATTTTTTTTTTACATAAGCATTAATATGTCGCTACACATTCATGAGCATGTTTCGGGCAGCCAGTCACTAGTAACTAGAGACCTCTTCAGGCGATATTGCTTATACCAAAAACTTAATCCGTAATAATGTAATTTCAGACTAAACTTTTATATAAGCAATATCGCTTGAAGTGGTCTCTAGGTATTAATAACTAACTGACCGAAACATGATCACGAATGCGTAGCGACGTGCTTATATAAAACAAATAAAAAGTATATATACGTAAATATATATATATATATATATATATATATATATATATATATATATATATGTATATATGTGGATGTGTGTGTGTGCATGTGATGAAATGTGTGATTTTCTCATATCATATATTTGTATGTATGTGTACGTGTTTAATGCTCATATTCACATATGCGTCTGTGCGCGCGTTTCCCTTCTTGTGCGTGAGTGACCCCCAAATCGCAAACTACCTTGCTTTTATACACGCTTCTATAGGACGATTATGGCTGGCATAGTTGCTCGCTGCTTACACAACTTTCTCTAGCAATCGCACATACACATACACACACAAACACAGACAGACGTACACACACACATATATGTATATATATGAATATGTGTTTCTGTGTGTGTATATATGCAAGTGTGCGTGTATGTGCGTATATAAATAAGACATTGAAGTTGTTTAACTTTATTTTGATTTAGTGCGTTCCTTTTGGCAATGTAGATATTTGTAGGTTGAATAGGCAATATGGCCGACCGATGCTGACGTCATTTGCAGATTGAAAATTTTGAAATGCGGATATAAGAACGAAATGCATATTAATAGTTTTGGACGCAAATAAAAAATAAAATGAATAAAAAAGAAATAAATAAACCACATTTTTTGCATCTTCTCTTTTTCAAACGATTTTTATTTACCGAAATCTTTTGAAAGTGATTCGTTCGTTTCATTTTAATTTCATTTATTTTAATCATTTTTAATTACATTGCACAATCTTTATTTCATGTATTGTGAAATACAGAAACTATCAAAACGTATTTCGTTCCTATATCCGCATTTCGCAATTTTAATTTTCCAGGTGACGTCAGCAGCGATCGTCTATGTTGCCTATTCAATCTACGGATGTCCATATTGTCTCCTTTTTAAAATTAAGATCATTGTATTTAAATCAATAATAATAATAATAATAATAATAATAATAGTAATAATAATAATAATAATAATAATAATAATAATAATAATAATAAACCCTCGAATAATAATGGTCATGAATTGCAGGATACAAAGCAGACAAAAAAAATAAGTTGAAGCACAACCCCATAATCTG
>NC_136526.1:67981109-68033609 GCF_053919585.1 Euprymna scolopes
ACAACACGCACACACGGACACGCACACACACGCACACACACACGAACACACAGACACGCACAACGCACACGCACACACACACACACACGCACACACGAACACGAACACACACACACACACGAACACACACACACACACACGAACACAAACACACACGAACACACACTCACACACACACACGCACACACGCGCACGCGCGCCGCGCGAAAGTAATGGGACGATTCTAATATTTTCTCGATTATGATACAATTGCCGACTCCGATTCCTTAAAAAATCTCTAAATATTTAACCATAAAGGGGTTAATATTCATTCCCAATCATAGTAAAAACATACGTTAAATTTGGGGATATTTTTTTTAAGCGCAATGAGAGAATGATCTACCGATTTTAGCTTCAATAAATTTACTATTTTATCATTACTACCTACAGTGGAAGATTTTATTTTTAAACAAAATCACATAAGAAAGATATCAAAAGAATCGTTTTTAGCATCGGAAAAGACCGATTGCCCCCAAATTCCAATTTTTCCGATTTCCGATTCCGAGTAATCATCCCATATATATATATATATATATATATATATATATATATATATATATATATATATATATATATATATATATATAGCAAAAATGGTAATTAGCAAAAACCTGAACAAAGTGCTCAATAATATTGCAGAGCAAATATATATATATTTTATTAACTTTTTATCTGCTTAGTTACATATGTTTCGGTTATCGAATCGTATCAATGATCCAGCAACTTCGTCAGACTTTAACTTCTGTTAAAGTCTGACGAAGTTACTGAATCGTTGATACGAATCGGTAACCGAAACATGTGTAACTAAGCAGATAAAATAGTAATATATATATATATATATATATATATATATATATATATATATATATATATATATATATATATATATAGCCTTTGAGCTATCGCTTCGGTCAAAATCCGACCTATATTCCCGCGATCACTTAAGGTCTAGCTTTTAATCCAACCGGAAGTATAGATCATCTTTCGATATATTATTTTGACCAATAGATCTGTTATCGTGTGACATATGTAATTTGTCTACTGAAAAGTAAATGAAACATTGAGCACTGTCACTAACCTCGTTGGATACCTAGAACTATATATATATATATATATATATATATATATATATATATATATATATATCTTATATATATATATATATATATATATAAATCCAATGAAACGCGCGTGATTAATAAAGACTGCTCACTACAGGACAGAGCTGGTGTATAGTTTGTTTATGTATGAAACATTATTGGTTACATATTTGCATACATGTTTCAGTGGAATAACACGTCATCACACCAAAAACATTGCAATATCGATTCTTTTTAAGTCTGATCATCTTACAATTGTGATCAAGCTAATGAAAACTGCCAACGCAAAATAATAAACTTTCCCCAACATAAGACTTTCATGTAATTTCACGGTTAACCCGATCGTCAGAAGACTATTACTGGAATTTTTTTCTTCAGTCTATTTACAAATTTCTATTCAAATTTATAAATACCGTAAGATAAGCCAATTCATCATTGATTATAATTAGATAGCTCTATCTTGAAGAATATTGAGAACTTTGTACTGTGCAATTTCTAACACCTGTTCCATTCAGGTTTGGCGAACCTGCTTTTAAAACGAAATATATATACACACATATACAGACAGACGCGAACTCACACACGAAAACACACACATATAAACACACACACATACAAACACACACACACAATATATATATATATATATATATATATATATATATATATATATATATATATAACGTGTGTATCTGTGTTTTAATATTAGAATTCCGACCAATTATATATATATATATATATACAAATATATATATATACAAATATATATATACATATATAAGAAACACACATATACATACATACATACATACATACATACATACATACACACACACAAAAACATATACATACATATATAACTATAACGTATGTGTCTATATTTTTATATTCGAAATAAACTTTCGACATCATATTATATATATATATATACATATAGGAAAAACACACACATGCATAAACATATATATATATATATATATATATATATATATATATATATATATATATGTTCTTGGAAAACCGCTTTTGGAGAAATGAAAAATTCAATATTGACATAAAAATAATGATTGTTCTACGTAAAATGTATTCAAGTTTTAAAACATTAATTGTTTAGATGAATAAATACTTGGATCTTGGAATATAGCTCAACATTTTTTCATATATATATATATATATATATATATATATATATATATATATATATATATATATATATATATATATATATATACGTAACGACCAGTGTGCTCAGTTTCGTAAGTCAGAGCCAATATTCTTTAATGTTAAATGAACACCGTACATCAAATCGGTGGTCCATCGATAATTTTAGTTTAACGAAAAAAAAAAAATCATCCATATTATACCAAGTGTACTGGACAAAAGGTATACTTGGTAATTTCAGCTCTGCTGATTTTCCAATGCTTTAGTGAAACGGAAGGTATCGATGGACGATATATATATATATACGTACATATTCGAGGGTTTTTATTATAAATTTAAATAAACATAAAACAAAATAAACAAAGACGAAAATAATTGAATTATATTTAAAATTATATCATATATATATATATATATATATATATATATATATATATATATATACATATATATATATAATCAACTACCGACGCCCGAAGTTAAGAATTCGTCTGTCTTTTTGCCTTTTTTTCCTCAATATTTCGGGCCAAATACTCGACGGCTCTTTTTTTTTTTTTAGTTCAATCAATGATTGTTTTCTTCAAATTTTCAATTGTAGTGGTCCAATCAGATGCAATAACCGTGCTGCGGTACCCGAGCTGCAGCAATCGACTCACAATTGTAGTAGTAGTAGTTGTAATAAAATAGTAGTATTAGTAGGAGTAGTAGTACCAGTAAAATGTCGTTATGATCAACAGGTATTATTAAGCAGCCAATGAGTTCGTATTTCCGGTCACGTGTCAAAGATGGCTGCCAAGTGTAAGAAATGTGGCCCACGTGACTAGCAGACAGTTGGCCGTGGTAATCTGAGCTATGGATACACGTTCGGACATTTTTAGGGTGACTTGCGTCTGCGAGGGCAACTTTTCGGTCGAGCTGGTCACTGTCGAGCTGGCCCCAGCAACATCATGTCCAGTAGCTTCTCCTTGATTGCTACCTGCAACGAAATAAAACGAAACATGTTTATTCAGATGAAACAAGAAATAAATATTATTACTACTAGAGGGGGTGGGGGTGGACGCTCCCGGCCTTGCTGGATCGTAAAATACGCTTAAATATATTTTAATTCAAGCAGATTTCCTATTTATGATTACAGAGCCAACTCACTATTGAATATCATATTGTGACTAATATATAGTAGCGATTTCAAAAGTTTGATAAAAATATATAATAATATTTACAAAACTAAGATGTTAATCGCGTGTTATCCATTCTTATATCGCAATGTCGTTAATATTATTTTTCTAAGAATTTACAACTGGTTGAATTACAATTTGTTCAAAATTTAATCATGATAAGTTAGAAATTATATTTTTATGATTCCCTAGTAATTAAATTATCGTTATAATTCGTGTAAATTTATTTCCAACTAGATCCCAAAATTCGAAACTTATAGTGCAGAGGTAACCCCTTGTTACATGGAAAGGGTTAGGGTTAGGGTTAGGGTTGTCCCCTTCCCATGTAAATAAGAAGAATACTAGATAAGTGAAAATGAGATTAGGATAAGTCTAGAATCGAACCCTGTAGGCAAGAATGTTAGAAATCAAGTCTATTCTTAATTCTTTTAGAAATCTGAATATTAAATATGTCAGTTAAAAGAATGGACAATGCAAATTAAAAATATATTCTTTAAAAATAGGTTTGATATTAGAATTGAGGATTCTTTTGTTTGCCAAAATTATCTTTGGACAAACATATGTAAAGCCACGTGAAAATTAGTCACGTTTGGAAACACTTCTGATGTCATAAACAAGGGACATTTCTCAATATAGGATTCTATGAATTCGGAGTCAGAGTTCAGAGTCAGTTAATCAGCCAAGAGTTGACATGGTCAGTTGGAGATGAGAGTCCCTTAGAGGCGAAGGGTAGAAGATTTAGACCATGTAGATCCAAGCTGGATTCCAGACTTCATATGTTGTAACTGTTCTCTGTGTCATCCTTCATCACGAACGAAAGGTAATTGTGTTTATCATCTTATAATGAACATTTTGTAACCCTTCGAAGATTGTGTATCTTCCCTCCTCTGTGTTAAGAACTTACTTCATATATCACCCACTTCGTATTAATACGAAACCCCCAAGAATTTTCACAGTCGTCATGATGTAATATATATATAAATGTCATAACAATTCTAATATCTGTGTTATAAGAACTGTTATATATATGAAGTCTCAAAGAAGCATCATCAGAACTGTATAAATGTCTCCATCATCATCATCATCATCATCATCATCATCATCATCATCATCATCATCATCATCATCATTACATCTGCATTACATGTTGTCCCCAGCATGAACCCCTGTCATCCCCAATATGCCCCCGCTACACAACACCCTTTTTTCCTGCCAAAACATGGCGACTTTTAAACCTGACGAAGGTCGGAAGTTACATCAACCGAAACGTTGTGCAGGTAAAGATGACAATATTTGTCCGATCAATCTAAATAATACTAACATTCATACCTTTGTATAAAAAAAATCAGGACTTTAAGCGAAATTTGGTTTTTGAGTAAAGTTTTTTTTTCGTCTTTGGAATTATCCGTATCTGCTTTCTCTTCTAAACAACAACAACAACAACAACAACAACAACAACGACGACGACGACGACAAAATAATAATAATAATAATAATAATAATAATAATAATAATAACAATAATAATAATAATAACAACAACAATAATAATAATAATAATAATAATAATAATAATAATAATAATAATAATAATAATAGTAATTTAAAAAAAAAAGGCTTTAAAAAATATTTAGTGTAAAAAAACTGCGCCAGGATCGTGATGAAGTCTTTGCCATAGTAACGGGGGGTAATCTCTCGAGCTGAACATATGAACCGGTTCTCACCAAGATCTTTGCTCACTCCTGCGACTTTCGTGTTTAGTCCGGAATCAGATTCAGACGCAGCCAACACAGTGATTACAATAAACACAGTGATTACAATAAACACAGTGATTACAATAAAAGCATGCAAATGGGTACAAAACACTCACGCACTTTCTACCTAACTCATCTTTCGGCCCTGTCGGTGGGGCATTAGAATACGCCGACTGCCCCCCCCCTGCAGAGGGTAAAAGTCCCTCAATGGGGGTCCTGGATATGACCTTAAACTATATCCAGTGGTGAGGGCCCCAGCTTGTGGGCTTTGGGGAGTGTGGAGCCACCCTTTAATTACCATTGCTCCCAGGTCCACTCTGACCCGGAGTGGTAGTACCTGTTAGGATCCCAACTATGGGTTAAATAGAAACCAACTTGAAAACAACAAATATATTCTATTAAAATTTTTTTTCTTCAAAATCTTTGGATTCGGCATTAAATAACCCGAAAAGGGTTGATATGTCGTAAAACAAAAACAACCAACCAACTCATCTTTCTTTCTATTTCAGAGTAACAACACATTCTTGCACTCTCTCCTAACCTGTCTCTCTTTCCATTACACAGTACTCTGAGACCTTTACGTAACCTAGCGTTCTCTATCCAAAAATATAAAACATTTCTATACTCTCTCCTAACCGATCTCTCATTTTCTTTCCATTACAAAGGAGTACACAGTGCTCTGACATTCTTACCCAACATATTCCAGTTTTGACGTTTTTGAATTTTTGAGATGAAGATTAGTTATTCGTATTATTTGGATTCATCGGACTACTGTTCTCATCTTGAGTGTCATTTTCACAACGTTTCGGTCGATGTAACCTCCGACCTTCTTCAGGTGTATTTTGTCGAAATCGGGAATTTAGACGAAATTTCGAGCGGAACCCTTTATTTACTTCACGAGGGTAGCATGCTCTTGTTCCGTCAGCCATGACTGGATAGAGGTCCTAAGTAATTCACAATTGTATTTTTCGGTCGCCCACACTGAGGATTGAACCTTCAACCTTCAGGAGGATATCACTTTTTACAATTGATTTTTCCAAGCACTCTAACTACAGTGTCATGGGTCCTTGCAGAAAAAAATACAACTTAGGAATTCTATCCAGTCATGGCTGACGGAACAAGAGCATTCTACCCCCGTGATGTAAATAAAGGGGTCCGCTCGAAATTCCGTCCAAATTCCCGAGTTCGACAAGATACACTTGAAGAAGGTCACATCGACAGAAACGTGTGAAAGTCACACTCAAGATAAGAACAGTGGTCCGATAAATCTAAATAATACGAATATACTCTTTTCTCTTTCAAAGGAGTATAAAAATATTTACGCTCTTCCGTAACTTAAAGGAATACACAGTACGCTGAAATTCTTTCCTAACCTATCTCTCTCTTTCAAAGGAGTAAAAAACATTTTTACACTCCCTAGATGAGTTGGCCGAAACATTGTGAAACAATAAAGCAACAATAAAGATGAGGATAACAGTCCGCAAAAAAGAATAATAACACAAGTTATGAAGCATCATCTCTAAGGATTCTAAAAACAACAATGCAACAACGTACATATATGCAATTATAATCTATAATATAAATTTCATCTGTCTGTTTAAATGTGTGTGTGTCTGTCTGTCTGACTGTCTGTATGCCTAAAACTTTCGACAGTGGCGACGAATTTTCACGAGATCAGTATCGTTTTGAAGCTCGACCCTTCCGATGAAAAATATCGAAAAATTGGCTAAAAACATTAATTCACCCTCAACTGAGTACTTTTCTACAGAGAGGGGTCGCTTTTTTCGCCGATATTTTCGAAAGTGATCTTCTCTTTTCGATTGTCTAGGCTTAGTTTAAACCTTCGACACTTCTGGTTTGGCGATGGACGCAAGAACAAAGATGTCACGTTTTTTTTCACGTTCTTTTCCTCCTTGCGTACGGGTTCGAGCCTGCCTGCCTACTACCACTTTTCTTTTTAGCTCAACATACACCTCAAAACACCCGGGAACGCCGGGCACCCAGGCTAGTCAGAAAAAAAAAAACTCACTACTTCAAACCTAAACGTTCTGTTGTCAAAACTCAACTAAAAAACTCGACACTATACTGTCAAAATTCAACTCTAGAACACGACATACTGCTGACAACCCTTGCTACTCTGACTTCCAAATTAAAAATCCCTCAAGTTATTTGAAAAAATTAGGCTTTTAATATCTAACCAAAAGCATATCATTTGCATATTAGGTGACAATATCGCAAGCATATAAAGAGAAAAAGCGGCCATTTTTTGTTCTTTTTTTCTTTTTGTCTACACAGAACTCTGCAGGCTGCATACAAACAGGTTTGTACTAATTTATCAAATGTTTAGTTAATGGTGGATGCTTCGACGAATTACAAGATTTTGTACACCCTCAACGTAAATACCCCCGTCAAACCCTACATGCAGCAAAGTCCCACCCCATACACAGTGAAAATCACTAGATGTAAGAAAGCCTCCTACTTTAATAGTTTCTTCCCTAGAACTGCTAGCCTCTGGAATTCCATTCCGGGTTCCTGTTTTCCCAACTGTACTGATATGCAGAAGTGCAAGTGTAAGGTGAACAAACATCTTGCTGCTCAACTCCCTACATAATGCTCCTGTAGATTATGTGTCTGATAGTAGCCCCCTACATCAAAGTGGCACTGTGCCATGTTTTGGGTGAAAATGTAATAAAAAATATTTTAATGGAAACATCAAACTCTGGGTGGGAAAAATTTAGTTGGAACAAAATAGGAATAATCATTTATGTGCCATTTTACCGCTACTCCATAGACTGTAAAACATGAAAAGAATTATAAAATAAATAATTTTACACATTAAATTTAACTTATACTATATTTTTGTGTATTGATATTCATATTAAAAACCTTTTTTTCTATTGGAATTTATTTGCTTCTCCACGAAAGCAACATGTGACACAAGGTCGTTTTTAATGTGGAGTTAAACCAGCTCCTCAAAAGAAGGGCAAAAGGGCACTCTGGTTGGGACCCAAAATAATAATTGTCACAGTATGGAGGGGTTCTCCTCCCTTGACCAAGGACAGATTACTTAAGTGCAGCATTAGAACAGATAGTTGATGGGCAGTATTAATGCTGGAGTCCCTCAGGGGTCCATACTGGGCCCAACTCTCTTCCTGATCTACATCAATGATCTCCCTAAACACATACTAAAATCTTTCGTTGACATCTATGCTGATGACACGACCATCTATGGCAACACATCAAAGGCTTTAAATGATAATGTTCTCTCTGATTCACTCTCCTCTGATCTTGAGCGCGTGGTACAATGGGGAAAGAGGTGGCTGATTACCTTTAATGCATCTAAGACCAAGCTCCTATCTCTACATCATAAACGCTCTGATCCCCATCTGACATCAATTGAAATGGATGGCTCTCGTCTAAGGGAGGCCCCAGGCTTTGATAAGCTCCTGGGTTTGACCTTTACACCTGATCTTAAATGGAACACATACATCAAGTCTGTGGCCAAGGTTGCTGGGAAAATGGTGGGATCCTTCTATCGCTCCAGAAGATATCTCACTAATGATGCAATTCTCTATCTGTATAAAAGCCAAGTACGTCCAAAGATGGAGTACTGCTGCTACATCTGGGCGGGGGCTGCTAAAAACAGCCTATCTTGCCTTGACAGAGTACAAAATAGACTCCGTGGCTTGGTGGGGGATGCCCTTTTCTCTACCCTGCAACCTCTTTCCCACAGAAGAGACGTAGCGAGCATGTCATTGTTCTATCGTTATTTCCATGGAAGGTTCTCGTCTGAGCTCCATCCTCTGGTCCCCCCTCGCCAATCTTTTTAAAAAAACACCCGACTCGCTGAAACCACCGTCAATAATTTCCCCCACTCCTTATCTGTGCCTAAATCAAAACGTAGATACCATGAACAAAGCTTCTTTCTTAGAACTGCACGCCTGTGGAACTCTGTTCCGCTTGCCTGTTTCCCTCCCGACTTCAACCTGGATGTCTTCAAGTCCAACACAAACAAATTCCTGATGAACCGCCCCCCTAAGTAATGACACCTCACAATTTCTCCAATACTATTGCTACACTATCCCTTTGATTACTGTACACACAATACCCCTTATCCCTGAGTGGCCATTGGCCCTTGAAAAGTGGTGAACTCCATGTAAAACAAAAGATACTACACTTTAATCCCGGCTCGAAAGCCAAGAACAATAGAAAAAGGCAAGCATTTTTCCAGTTATTGTATTTATTTGCTTCCTCACTGAACAAATTTCCAAAGCATGTGGACCCGACCTCATCCCAGCTGTGCTATTAAAAAAGTGCTCAGCCGAAGTAGCTCCAGTTCTCTCCAAACTCTACAACAAATGCCTTAATGAATCTTGCTTTCCGAGCTGTTGGAAAACTGCTTCTGTAGTACCAGTATTCAAGAATTCTGGCGAAAGAACTGACCCATTAAATTATCGCCCTATTAGCCTCCTCCCACTTTTCGCCAAAATATTTGAGACCTTAATTAACCATGCTCTAGTCCAGCACCTTACAGATGCTAAACTTCTGACCGACCATCAATATGGATTTAGACAAGCCCGTTCCACGGCAGACATCCTCACTGTAATCTCTGAACGCATATACCATTCACTGGACAAAGCGGGAGAGGGCAGAGCGGTAGCTCTAGATATATCTAAGGGTTTTGACAGGGTATGGCATTAGGGTCTCCTCAGGAAGATTAGATCTTACGGTATCACTGGTAGAATACTTAACATAATTAAATCCTTCTTAGAAAAGAGAAAAATCCAGGTTGTCCTCGACGGTCGTACGTCTAAACAATATAATATAAATGCGGGGGTGCCCCAGGGATCTATCCTTGGTCCTCTGCTGTTCCTGATATTCATAAATGACCTCCCCGACAAAATTGCCTCTGAGATGGGTATATATGCTGATGACGCCACACGCTATAGCAGGCACGACAGGAAAACAAATGAACATATATCTAAAGTAATGGCAGAAACACTAAAGGATGACCTCAAATCAGTAGTGGAATGGGGACAAAAATGGATGGTAACGTTCAATGCCACCAAGACAAAACTGGTTTCATTCAATAATTACAAGAAACCTTCTCTACCACCTATAGCAATGGCCAACAACTCTTTAGCTGAGAGTACGTCTTTCAAGCTCCTTGGCCTAACGTTCACAGGAAACATGAGCTGGAACAATTACATCGAGGGCATTGGCAGGGCCGCTGCGAGGAAGGTGGGCTCTCTCTACCGTGCTAGAAAACTTCTAACACCCGAAAGTATCCTGTACCTCTATAAGGCCACTATTCGCCCATGTATGGAGTATTGCTGTCATATTTGGGCCGGTGCATCGGCTACTAGTCTCTCGATCCTTGACAGGGTTCAAAAGAGAGTCGCAAATCTGATAGGCCCTAAACTGGCATCAAAACTTCAGCCTCTGTCCCATCGTCGAAACGTTGCATCCCTCTGCCTGTTCTACAAGTATTATAATGGTGAATGCTCTGAAGAACTGCAAGCACTTGTGCCCCCACGACGTGAACACCCTCGACAGACCCGACAAGCTACAAAATCCCACCCCCACACTGTAGAGATCCCTAGATGTAAAAGATCTTTCTACTCCAGTAGTTTCTTCCCCAGAACTGCTAGACTTTGGAATTCCATTGCAGGTCCCTGCTTCCCCAACTGTACTGACATGCATAAGTTCAAGTGCAACGTGAACCAACATCTCGCTGCCCTAATCCCTACATAGTACCCCAGTAGATGTTTCCCCTGATAGTAGCCCCCTACATTAAAGTGGCAATGTGCCTTGTTTGGGGTGAAAATGTAATTAAAAAAAAAAAAAAAAAAAATTTGGCATGAGGCCGTTTTTTAATGTGGAGAGTGAGGGAAGGGAGACCAATTCTCCCCGAGGGTCAACTGGATAGTGACAATTGGCATGAAGGGTTTCCCCTACTTTGACAAAAACTGATTGCTCAAAAGCAATGGTCTGACATGTGGAGTTGCCCCCACATATGGTCTTTGATTGCAGTATCTGCCGGAACAGATACTACATTTTTATAAGAGAAAAAAAGATCTTGGCCCGAAGGCTAAGAAGTAAAAAAGCGAACATTTTTTTCTGTTTATTTAAAATGAAAATACAACTTTGTTATGTATGAGTTGTGGAATTGCATTCACCTGCAAAAGATCCAGCTAATTTGCATATTCTTTTAAACATTCATTTTAGTTAATTCCCTAGTAGATTTTTCGGTTTTCTTATGGAATGATCACCTTTAGTTAACTATTACGTGTAATTATAGTCATGCAAATATTCTACATGATTTATACTTGCATAATATTTGCGTAAAAAGGTTATAGTAAACACAGACCTCTTTCTATATATATTTATGTATGCGATATATATTTGTTAAAATTTTTTTTGCCTTTGTTAAAAAAAGTTTTTAGTCTATAGGAGATGAAATTTAATATATAGGGTATTCGAACCCATGAGAAACTTTATATTTAGGTTTTAACCGTGGAAAATCGGTGCAAAAGTGTGAAAATAAAGTAAAAAAATTGAATTTGCCAGGTGAAGGTCGAACGACGGCATTACGAATATGCATGCGTAACGTAATAGCTATTGGTTCATGTTTTTATTTTTAACCGTGCAGCAAACATGTCTCATAGCTCAGTCATTAACGTCAAAGGAAAAAGTAAATCGTCAGCTAAACGTTTTAGTTTCGATTCTCGGTGATGGTGCACGAGTCAGTTTTTTTAAATTTTTTAAATAATTACTATATATTGGGTCCAATATAATATAATAATGAATACGAAATCTGCATTAATGAAAATATTATATTTAAGCGTATTTTACGACCGGGCAATGCTGGGAGGTCTGCTAGTATTAAGATATTTTTTTTATATTTCAAATATAACTCTAACCCATTAATTATAGCATGTTGGATTAAAAAAAAGTTAAAAAGGCTGCGTACGTACAATATAAGAACCAAGCTGAAATAATAAGGTTATTAATTTTATTTTTATTGCGGACTATTTTCCTCATCTTTTCTTAGTTGTTTCACGACGTTTCGGCCAACTATTCCTCCGGCCTTCGTCAGGTGGTAACCGCGACGGATAGAAACTCTGAATCTCCTGACAGCATTCACTGCCTTCCATAGTTGTTGTCGTCTCACCACGTTTTGGCCAAGTAAGCCTCTGGTCGGCTTTGGGTAGGATTGAAACCGCTATCTTCAGACAATTCTCACCTGGAACCGTAGAGATTCAACTTATCTATCAACTGCACCACGGGCCCCGAAGGGCGATCAAGGTTGAATTTTTGGTCTTACAAATTCATGTTTTTTTTAAATCTGATCTGCCATGATTGGGTCCGTACCGAATTGGATAATGCTACGCAATAAATAAAACATATAATAAAATGATATGTACCGAATGCCATATCATTTTATTATAACGTTATTATTTGAAAAACAATTCTTCACATGTGGAGGGGAGGATGTTTTGTTAACTACTCTGTACTTTCATCTAACAATTTAATAAACAAAACGGTATTTATGCAGAATACGGACCATACTGAGCATTATTTTGAAACCGCTTCTTTTAATGTTATATTTGTTTTCAGAATTCCCGAAAACCTATAAAAGTCGTCATTGTAAATTTTTTTTTGTTGGAGTTGGAACGAATCTTGATATTAACCATGAAATCCAACAGAATCTGGTAAGCATTCAGCTTCCGATACAAAACCTAATTGTTTCGTAGATTTTTCTTTAGTTTATCAACCAATACTAACTCAATAGCAAGATGGCGATAATATCTGAGATGCTAAACGCAATAATTATGCCAACGTACAACGTAGATAATCAATTAACGTCATTTTGAAGATGCTGATTACGACGAATCAAATAAGAAATTCCATTTGTAATACCATTGAAGCGCGTTCTTCATCATTCATTACGCAATTTCTATCTTTCAGAGTGATGAAAATCTTCCGTCTCATACGACAAAGCCATTCTGCGCACTACACCATCTGATG
Source organism: Euprymna scolopes (assembly GCF_053919585.1). NCBI lineage: Eukaryota > Metazoa > Mollusca > Cephalopoda > Sepiida > Sepiolidae > Euprymna > Euprymna scolopes. The sequence continues at coordinate 67,994,369 of NC_136526.1, forward strand.
TGTCTACACAGTTTGAAGATGGAATTGGTTCTCCGGATGCAAGCATGGGCGGGTGATAGGGAGACCTAGGTTTGCCCAGTTGCCAGGATCACTCTCTCACGGCGTTGCAGACGCAAAGACAAGCCAATAAGGTTAGAGTGAGCGCAACTGGAGGAGCTGCCGGAAAGATTCATTATCTGCCTATCAGGGCTCCAAGCCGAATTTGTTTTTGTCGCAGTTAACTCCCTTAGCGTTTGCCTTTTGGCATCCACAAGGCAGTGGAGTTATTCGTCCATAAATCGTAAAAATTTGAAAATATTTCCAATTTTGACGAAAATAACGAAGATCCACATTGTAGTTATGATTGTATAAAAAAAAAAGATGAAAGAAAAAAATCCTTAAATGATTTTCCCTAAAAAGAGTGAAAGAAACGCGAATTCCATAAAAATTTACAAAATATTTCCAATTTTAATGTGAAGTAAATAAAGTGTTCCGTTGGAAATTCCGTCCAAATTCCCGAGTTCGACAGAAACATTCCCGAGTTCAACAAGATACGCCTGAAGAAGGTGGGAGGTTATATCGACCAAAACGTGAAAATCACACACAAGATGAGAACAGTAGTCCGATGAATCGAAATAATACAAATTTGTCTGTTGACAAAATTCGTCTGTGTTGATTTGATATAATATTAATTTGCATATGAGGAGAGTGTGTTGATTTGATATAATATTAATTTGCATATGAGGAGAGTGTTTTGATTTGATATAATATTAATTGGCATATGTGGAGAGTGTGTTGATTTGATATAATATTAATTTGCATATGTGGAGAGTGTGTTGATTTGATATAATATTAATTTGCATATGAGGAGAGTGTTGATTTGATATAATATTAATTTGCATATGAGGAGAGTGTGTTGATTTGATATAATATTAATTTGCATATGAGGAAAGTGTGTTGATTTGATATAATATTAATTTGCATATGAGGAGAGTGTGTTGATTTGATATAATATTAATTTGCATATGTGGAGAGTGTGTTGATTTGATATAATATTAATTTGCATATAAGGAGAGTGTGTTGATTTGATATAATATTAATTTGCATATGAGGAGAGTGTGTTGATTTGATATAATATTAATTTGCATATGTGGAGAGTGTGTTGATTTGATATAATATTAATTTGCATATGTGGAGAGTGTGTTGATTTGATATAATATTAATTTGCATATGAGGAGAGTGTTGATTTGATATAATATTAATTTGCATATGTGGAGAGTGTGTTGATTTGATATAATATTAATTTGCATATGAGGAGAGTGTGTTGATTTGATATAATATTAATTTGCATATGTGGAGAGTGTGTTGATTTGATATAATATTAATTTGCATATGAGGAGAGTGTGTTGATTTGATATAATATTAATTTGCATATGAGGAGAGTGTGTTGATTTGATATAATATTAATTTGCATATGAGGAAAGTGTGTTGATTTGATATAATATTAATTTGCATATGAGGAGAGTGTTGATTTGATATAATATTAATTTGCATATGTGGAGAGTGTGTTGATTTGATATAATATTAATTTGCATATGTGGAGAGTGTGTTGATTTGATATAATATTAATTTGCATATGAGGAGAGTGTGTTGATTTGATATAATATTAATTTGATATGAGGAGAGTGTGTTGATTTGATATAATATTAATTTGCATATGTGGAGAGTGTGTTGATTTGATATAATATTAATTTGCATATGAGGAGAGTGTGTTGATTTGATATAATATTAATTTGCATATGTGGAGAGTGTGTTGATTTGATATAATATTAATTTGCATATGAGGAGAGTGTGTTGATTTGATATAATATTAATTTGCATATGAGGAGAGTGTGTTGATTTGATATAATATTAATTTGCATATGTGGAGAGTGTGTTGATTTGATATAATATTAATTTGCATATGAGGAGAGTGTGTTGATTTGATATAATATTAATTTGCATATGAGGAGAGTGTGTTGATTTGATATAATATTAATTTGCATATGTGGAGAGTGTGTTGATTTGATATAATATTAATTTGCATATGTGGAGAGTGTGTTGATTTGATATAATATTAATTTGCATATGTGGAGAGTGTGTTGATTTGATATAATATTAATTTGCATATGAGGAGAGTGTTGATTTGATATAATATTAATTTGCATATGTGGAGAGTGTGTTGATTTGATATAATATTAATTTGCATATGTGGAGAGTGTGTTGATTTGATATAATATTAATTTGCATATGAGGAAAGTGTGTTGATTTGATATAATATTAATTTGCATATGAGGAGAGTGTGTTGATTTGATATAATATTAATTTGCATATGAGGAGAGTGTGTTGATTTGATATAATATTAATTTGCATATGAGGAGAGTGTGTTGATTTGATATAATATTAATTTGCATATGAGGAGAGTGTGTTGATTTGATATAATATTAATTTGCATATGAGGAGAGTGTGTTGATTTGATATAATATGAATTTGCATATGCGGAGAGTGTGTTGATTTGATATAATATTAATTTGCATATGAGGAGAGTGTGTTGATTTGATATAATATTAATTTGCATATGAGGAGAGTGTGTTGATTTGATATAATATTAATTTGCATGTGAGGAGAGTGTGTTGATTTGATATAATATTAATTTGCATATGAGGAGAGTGTGTTGATTTGATATAATATTAATTTGCATGTGAGGAGAGTGTGTTGATTTGATATAATATTAATTTGCATATGAGGAGAGTGTGTTGATTTGATATAATATTAATTTGCATATGAGGAGAGTGTGTTGATTTGATATAATATGAATTTGCATATGCGGAGAGTGTGTTGATTTGATATATTATGAATTTGCATATGAGGAGAGTGTGTTGATTTGATATAATATGAATTTGCATATGAGGAGAGTGTGTTGATTTGATATAATATGAATTTGCATATGAGGAGAGTGTGTTGATTTGATATAATATTAATTTGCATATGTGGAGAGTGTGTTGATTTGATATAATATGAATTTGCATATGTGGAGAGTGTGTTGATTTGATATAATATGAATTTGCATATGAGGAGAGTGTGTTGATTTGATATAATATTAATTTGCATATGTGGAGAGTGTGTTGATTTGATATAATATTAATTTGCATATGTGGAGAGTGTGTTGATTTGATATAATATTAATTTGCATATGTGGAGAGTGTGTTGATTTGATATAATATTAATTTGCATATGAGGAGAGTGTGTTGATTTGATATAATATTAATTTGCATATGTGGAGAGTGTGTTGATTTGATATAATATTAATTTGCATATGTGGAGAGTGTGTTGATTTGATATAATATGAATTTGCATATGAGGAGAGTGTGTTGATTTGATATAATATTAATTTGCATATGTGGAGAGTGTGTTGATTTGATATAATATGAATTTGCATATGAGGAGAGTGTGTTGATTTGATATAATATTAATTTGCATGTGAGGAGAGTGTGTTGATTTGATATAATATTAATTTGCATATGAGGAGAGTGTGTTGATTTGATATAATATTAATTTGCATATGAGGAGAGTGTGTTGATTTGATATAATATGAATTTGCATGTGAGGAGAGTGTGTTGATTTGATATAATATTAATTTGCATATGAGGAGAGTGTGTTGATTTGATATAATATTAATTTGCATATGTGGAGAGTGTGTTGATTTGATATAATATTAATTTGCATATGAGGAGAGTGTGTTGATTTGATATAATATTAATTTGCATATGAGGAGAGTGTGTTGATTTGATATAATATTAATTTGCATATGTGGAGAGTGTGTTGATTTCATATAATATTAATTTGCATATGAGGAGAGTGTGTTGATTTGATATAATATTAATTTGCATATGAGGAGAGTGTGTTGATTTCATATAATATTAATTTGCATATGTGGAGAGTGTGTTGATTTGATATAATATTAATTTGCATATGAGGAGAGTGTGTTGATTTGATATAATATTAATTTGCATATGAGGAGAGTGTGTTGATTTCATATAATATTAATTTGCATATGTGGAGAGTGTGTTGATTTGATATAATATTAATTTGCATATGAGGAGAGTGTGTTGATTTGATATAATATTAATTTGCATATGAGGAGAGTGTGTTGATTTGATATAATATTAATTTGCATGTGAGGAGAGTGTGTTGATTTGATATAATATTAATTTGCATATGAGGAGAGTGTGTTGATTTGATATAATATTAATTTGCATATGAGGAGAGTGTGTTGATTTGATATAATATTAATTTGCATATGAGGAGAGTGTGTTGATTTCATATAATATTAATTTGCATATGTGGAGAGTGTGTTGATTTGATATAATATTAATTTGCATATGAGGAGAGTGTGTTGATTTGATATAATATTAATTTGCATATGAGGAGAGTGTGTTGATTTGATATAATATTAATTTGCATGTGAGGAGAGTGTGTTGATTTGATATAATATTAATTTGCATATGAGGAGAGTGTGTTGATTTGATATAATATTAATTTGCATATGTGGAGAGTGTGTTGATTTGATATAATATTAATTTGCATATGAGGAGAGTGTTTTGATTTGATATAATATTAATTTGCATATGAGGAGAGTGTGTTGATTCGATATAATATTAATTTGCATATGAGGAGAGTGTGTTGATTTGATATAATATGAATTTGCATATGAGGAGAGTGTGTTGATTTGATATAATATGAATTTGCATATGAGGAGAGTGTGTTGATTTGATATAATATTAATTTGCATATGTGGAGAGTGTGTTGATTTGATATAATATGAATTTGCATATGAGGAGAGTGTGTTGATTTGATATAATATTAATTTGCATATGAGGAGAGTGTGTTGATTTGATATAATATTAATTTGCATATGAGGAGAGTGTGTTGATTTGATATAATATTAATTTGCATATGAGGAGAGTGTGTTGATTTGATATAATATGAATTTGCATATGTGGAGAGTGTGTTGATTTGATATAATATGAATTTGCATATGAGGAGAGTGTGTTGATTTGATATAATATTAATTTGCATATGAGGAGAGTGTGTTGATTTGATATAATATTAATTTGCATATGAGGAGAGTGTGTTGATTTGATATAATATTAATTTGCATATGAGGAGAGTGTGTTGATTTGATATAATATTAATTTGCATATGAGGAGAGTGTGTTGATTTGATATAATATTAATTTGCATATGAGGAGAGTGTGTTGATTTGATATAATATGAATTTGCATATGTGGAGAGTGTGTTGATTTGATATAATATTAATTTGCATATGTGGAGAGTGTGTTGATTTGATATAATATGAATTTGCATATGAGGAGAGTGTGTTGATTTGATATAATATTAATTTGCATATGTGGAGAGTGTGTTGATTTGATATAATATTAATTTGCATATGTGGAGAGTGTGTTGATTTGATATAATATGAATTTGCATATGAGGAGAGTGTGTTGATTTGATATAATATTAATTTGCATATGAGGAGAGTGTGTTGATTTGATATAATATTAATTTGCATATGAGGAGAGTGTGTTGATTTGATATAATATTAATTTGCATATGAGGAGAGTGTGTTGATTTGATATAATATTAATTTGCATATGAGGAGAGTGTGTTGATTTGATATAATATGAATTTGCATATGTGGAGAGTGTGTTGATTTGATATAATATGAATTTGCATATGAGGAGAGTGTGTTGATTTGATATAATATTAATTTGCATATGAGGAGAGTGTGTTGATTTGATATAATATGAATTTGCATGTGAGGAGAGTGTGTTGATTTGATATAATATTAATTTGCATATGTGGAGATTGTGTTGATTTGATATAATATGAATTTGCATATGAGGAGAGTGTGTTGATTTGATATAATATTAATTTGCATATGTGGAGAGTGTGTTGATTTGATATAATATTAATTTGCATATGAGGAGAGTGTGTTGATTTGATATAATATGAATTTGCATATGAGGAGAGTGTGTTGATTTGATATAATATGAATTTGCATATATGGAGAGTGTGTTGATTTGATATAATATGAATTTGCATATGAGGAGAGTGTGTTGATTTGATATAATATTAATTTGCATATGAGGAGAGTGTGTTGATTTGATATAATATTAATTTGCATATGAGGAGAGTGTGTTGATTTGATATAATATGAATTTGCATATGTGGAGAGTGTGTTGATTTGATATAATATTAATTTGCATATGAGGAGAGTGTGTTGATTTGATATAATATTAATTTGCATATGTGGAGAGTGTGTTGATTTGATATAATATTAATTTGCATATGAGGAGAGTGTGTTGATTTGATATAATATTAATTTGCATATGAGGAGAGTGTGTTGATTTGATATAATATGAATTTGCATATGTGGAGAGTGTGTTGATTTGATATAATATGAATTTGCATATGAGGAGAGTGTGTTGATTTGATATAATATTAATTTGCATATGTGGAGATTGTGTTGATTTGATATAATATTAATTTGCATATGAGGAGAGTGTGTTGATTTGATATAATATGAATTTGCATATGAGGAGAGTGTGTTGATTTGATATAATATTAATTTGCATATGTGGAGATTGTGTTGATTTGATATAATATTAATTTGCATATGAGGAGAGTGTGTTGATTTGATATAATATGAATTTGCATATGAGGAGAGTGTGTTGATTTGATATAATATTAATTTGCATATGAGGAGAGTGTGTTGATTTGATATAATATGAATTTGCATATGAGGAGAGTGTGTTGATTTGATATAATATGAATTTGCATATGTGGAGAGTGTGTTGATTTGATATAATATGAATTTGCATATGAGGAGAGTGTGTTGATTTGATATAATATTAATTTGCATATGTGGAGATTGTGTTGATTTTATATAATATTAATTTGCATATGTGGAGAGTGTGTTGATTTGATATAATATTAATTTGCATATGTGGAGAGTGTGTTGATTTGATATAATATTAATTTGCATATGAGGAGAGTGTGTTGATTTGATATAATATTAATTTGCATATGAGGAGAGTGTGTTGATTTGATATAATATGAATTTGCATATGTGGAGAGTGTGTTGATTTGATATAATATGAATTTGCATATGAGGAGAGTGTGTTGATTTGATATAATATTAATTTGCATATGTGGAGATTGTGTTGATTTGATATAATATTAATTTGCATATGAGGAGAGTGTGTTGATTTGATATAATATTAATTTGCATATGAGGAGAGTGTGTTGATTTGATATAATATGAATTTGCATATGTGGAGAGTGTGTTGATTTGATATAATATGAATTTGCATATGAGGAGAGTGTGTTGATTTGATATAATATTAATTTGCATATGTGGAGATTGTGTTGATTTGATATAATATTAATTTGCATATGTGGAGAGTGTGTTGATTTGATATAATATGAATTTGCATATGAGGAGAGTGTGTTGATTTGATATAATATGAATTTGCATGTGAGGAGAGTGTGTTGATTTGATATAATATTAATTTGCATATGAGGAGAGTGTGTTGATTTGATATAATATGAATTTGCATATGAGGAGAGTGTGTTGATTTGATATAATATGAATTTGCATATGAGGAGAGTGTGTTGATTTGATATAATATTAATTTGCATGTGAGGAAAGTGTGTTGATTTGATATAATATGAATTTGCATGTGAGGAGAGTGTGTTGATTTGATATAATATGAATTTGCATATGTGGAGAGTGTGTTGATTTGATATAATATGAATTTGCATATGAGGAGAGTGTTTTGATTTGATATAATATTAATTTGCATATGAGGAGAGTGTGTTGATTTGATATAATATTAATTTGCCTATGAGGAGAGTGTGTTGATTTGATATAATATTAATTTGCCTATGAGGAGAGTGTGTTGATTTGATATAATATTAATTTGCATATGAGGAGAGTGTGTTGATTTGATATAATATTAATTTGCATATGTGGAGAGTGTGTTGATTTGATATAATATGAATTTGCATATGTGGAGAGTGTGTTGATTTGATATAATATGAATTTGCATATGTGGAGAGTGTGTTGATTTGATATAATATGAATTTGCATATGCGGAGAGTGTGTTGATTTGATATAATATTAATTTGCATATGCGGAGAGTGTGTTGATTTGATATAATATTAATTTGCCTATGAGGAGAGTGTGTTGATTTGATATAATATTAATTTGCATATGAGGAGAGTGTGTTGATTTGATATAATATTAATTTGCATATGAGGAGAGTGTGTTGATTTGATATAATATGAATTTGCATATGCGGAGAGTGTGTTGATTTGATATAATATTAATTTGCATATGCGGAGAGTGTGTTGATTTGATATAATATTAATTTGCCTATGAGGAGAGTGTGTTGATTTGATATAATATTAATTTGCATATGAGGAGAGTGTGTTGATTTTATAAAAAATTAATTTGCATATGAGGAGAGTGTGTTGATTTTATATAATATTAATTTGCATATGCGGAGAGTGTGTTGATTTGATATAATATTAATTTGCCTATGAGGAGAGTGTGTTGATTTGATATAATATTAATTTGCATATGAGGAGAGTGTGTTGATTTGATATAATATTAATTTGCATATGTGGAGAGTGTGTTGATTTGATATAATATTAATTTGCATATGTGGAGAGTGTGTTGATTTGATATAATATTAATTTGCATATGAGGAGAGTGTGTTGATTTGATATAATATGAATTTGCATATGTGGAGAGTGTGTTGATTTGATATAATATGAATTTGCATATGTGGAGAGTGTGTTGATTTGATATAATATTAATTTGCATATGAGGAGAGTGTGTTGATTTGATATAATATTAATTTGCATATGTGGAGAGTGTGTTGATTTGATATAATATGAATTTGCATATGAGGAGAGTGTGTTGATTTGATATAATATGAATTTGCATATGTGGAGAGTGTGTTGATTTGATATAATATGAATTTGCATATGTGGAGAGTGTGTTGATTTGATATAATATTAATTTGCATATGTGGAGAGTGTGTTGATTTGATATAATATTAATTTGCATATGAGGAGAGTGTGTTGATTTGATATAATATGAATTTGCATATGTGGAGAGTGTGTTGATTTGATATAATATTAATTTGCATATGAGGAGAGTGTGTTGATTTGATATAATATTAATTTGCATATGAGGAGAGTGTGTTGATTTGATATAATATGAATTTGCATATGTGGAGAGTGTGTTGATTTGATATAATATTAATTTGCATATGTGGAGAGTGTGTTGATTTGATATAATATGAATTTGCATATGTGGAGAGTGTGTTGATTTGATATAATATTAATTTGCATATGTGGAGAGTGTGTTGATTTGATATAATATTAATTTGCATATGAGGAGAGTGTGTTGATTTGATATAATATGAATTTGCATATGTGGAGAGTGTGTTGATTTGATATAATATGAATTTGCATATGTGGAGAGTGTGTTGATTTGATATAATATTAATTTGCATATGAGGAGAGTGTGTTGATTTGATATAATATGAATTTGCATATGTGGAGAGTGTGTTGATTTGATATAATATGAATTTGCATATGTGGAGAGTGTGTTGATTTGATATAATATTAATTTGCATATGAGGAGAGTGTGTTGATTTGATATAATATTAATTTGCATATGTGGAGAGTGTGTTGATTTGATATAATATTAATTTGCATATGAGGAGAGTGTGTTGATTTGATATAATATGAATTTGCATATGAGGAGAGTGTGTTGATTTGATATAATATTAATTTGCATATGTGGAGAGTGTGTTGATTTGATATAATATTAATTTGCATATGAGGAGAGTGTGTTGATTTGATATAATATGAATTTGCATATGAGGAGAGTGTGTTGATTTGATATAATATTAATTTGCATATGAGGAGAGTGTGTTGATTTGATATAATATGAATTTGCATATGAGGAGAGTGTGTTGATTTGATATAATATGAATTTGCATATGAGGAGAGTGTGTTGATTTGATATAATATTAATTTGCATATGTGGAGAGTGTGTTGATTTGATATAATATTAATTTGCATATGTGGAGAGTGTGTTGATTTGATATAATATGAATTTGCATATGTGGAGAGTGTGTTGATTTGATATAATATTAATTTGCATATGAGGAGAGTGTGTTGATTTGATATAATATGAATTTGCATATGTGGAGAGTGTGTTGATTTGATATAATATGAATTTGCATATGTGGAGAGTGTGTTGATTTGATATAATATGAATTTGCATATGAGGAGAGTGTGTTGATTTGATATAATATGAATTTGCATATGAGGAGAGTGTGTTGATTTGATATAATATTAATTTGCATATGTGGAGAGTGTGTTGATTTGATATAATATGAATTTGCATATGTGGAGAGTGTGTTGATTTGATATAATATTAATTTGCATATGTGGAGAGTGTGTTGATTTGATATAATATTAATTTGCATATGAGGAGAGTGTGTTGATTTGATATAATATGAATTTGCATATGTGGAGAGTGTGTTGATTTGATATAATATGAATTTGCATATGTGGAGAGTGTGTTGATTTGATATAATATTAATTTGCATATGAGGAGAGTGTGTTGATTTGATATAATATGAATTTGCATATGTGGAGAGTGTGTTGATTTGATATAATATGAATTTGCATATGTGGAGAGTGTGTTGATTTGATATAATATTAATTTGCATATGAGGAGAGTGTGTTGATTTGATATAATATTAATTTGCATATGTGGAGAGTGTGTTGATTTGATATAATATTAATTTGCATATGAGGAGAGTGTGTTGATTTGATATAATATGAATTTGCATATGAGGAGAGTGTGTTGATTTGATATAATATTAATTTGCATATGTGGAGAGTGTGTTGATTTGATATAATATTAATTTGCATATGAGGAGAGTGTGTTGATTTGATATAATATGAATTTGCATATGAGGAGAGTGTGTTGATTTGATATAATATTAATTTGCATATGAGGAGAGTGTGTTGATTTGATATAATATGAATTTGCATATGAGGAGAGTGTGTTGATTTGATATAATATTAATTTGCATATGTGGAGAGTGTGTTGATTTGATATAATATTAATTTGCATATGAGGAGAGTGTGTTGATTTGATATAATATGAATTTGCATATGTGGAGAGTGTGTTGATTTGATATAATATGAATTTGCATATGTGGAGAGTGTGTTGATTTGATATAATATTAATTTGCATATGAGGAGAGTGTGTTGATTTGATATAATATGAATTTGCATATGTGGAGAGTGTGTTGATTTGATATAATATGAATTTGCATATGTGGAGAGTGTGTTGATTTGATATAATATGAATTTGCATATGAGGAGAGTGTGTTGATTTGATATAATATGAATTTGCATATGAGGAGAGTGTGTTGATTTGATATAATATTAATTTGCATATGTGGAGAGTGTGTTGATTTGATATAATATTAATTTGCATATGAGGAGAGTGTGTTGATTTGATATAATATGAATTTGCATATGAGGAGAGTGTGTTGCTTTGATATAATATTAATTTGCATATGAGGAGAGTGTGTTGATTTGATATAATATGAATTTGCATATGAGGAGAGTGTGTTGATTTGATATAATATTAATTTGCATATGTGGAGAGTGTGTTGATTTGATATAATATTAATTTGCATATGAGGAGAGTGTGTTGATTTGATATAATATTAATTTGCATATGAGGAGAGTGTGTTGATTTGATATAATATTAATTTGCATATGAGGAGAGTGTGTTGATTTGATATAATATTAATTTGCATATGAGGAGAGTGTGTTGATTTGATATAATATTAATTTGCATATAAGGAGAGTGTGTTGATTTGATATAATATTAATTTGCATATGAGGAGAGTGTGTTGATTTGATATAATATTAATTTGCATGTGAGGAGAGTGTGTTGATTTGATATAATATTAATTTGCATATGTGGAGAGTGTGTTGATTTGATATAATATTAATTTGCATATGAGGAGAGTGTGTTGATTTGATATAATATTAATTTGCATATGAGGAGGGTGTGTTGATTTGATATAATATTAATTTGCATATGAGGAGAGTGTGTTGATTTGATATAATATTAATTTGCATATGAGGAGAGTGTGTTGATTTGATATAATATTAATTTGTATATGAGGAGAGTGTGTTGATTTGATATAATATTAATTTGCATATGAGGAGAGTGTGTTGATTTGATATAATATTAATTTGCATATGAGGAGAGTGTGTTGATTTGATATAATATTAATTTGCATATGAGGAGAGTGTGTTGATTTGATATAATATTAATTTGCATGTGAGGAGAGTGTGTTGATTTGATATAATATTAATTTGCATATGTGGAGAGTGTGTTGATTTGATATAATATTAATTTGCATATGAGGAGAGTGTGTTGATTTGATATAATATGAATTTGCATATGAGGAGAGTGTGTTGATTTGATATAATATTAATTTGCATATGAGGAGAGTGTGTTGATTTGATATAATATTAATTTGCATATGAGGAGAGTGTGTTGATTTGATATAATATTAATTTGCATACGAGGAGAGTGTGTTGATTTGATATAATATTAATTTGCATATGAGGAGAGTGTTTTGATTTGATATAATATTAATTTGCATATGAGGAGAGTGTGTTGATTTGATATAATATTAATTTGCATGTGAGGAGAGTGTGTTGATTTGATATAATATTAATTTGCATGTGAGGAGAGTGTGTTGATTTGATATAATATTAATTTGCATATGAGGAGAGTGTGTTGATTTGATATAATATTAATTTGCATGTGAGGAGAGTGTGTTGATTTGATATAATATTAATTTGCATATGTGGAGAGTGTGTTGATTTGATATAATATTAATTTGCATATGAGGAGAGTGTGTTGATTTGATATAATATGAATTTGCATATGAGGAGAGTGTGTTGATTTGATATAATATTAATTTGCATATGAGGAGAGTGTGTTGATTTGATATAATATTAATTTGCATATGAGGAGAGTGTGTTGATTTGATATAATATTAATTTGCATATGAGGAGAGTGTGTTGATTTGATATAATATGAATTTGCATATGTGGAGAGTGTGTTGATTTGATATAATATGAATTTGCATATGAGGAGAGTGTGTTGATTTGATATAATATTAATTTGCATATGAGGAGAGTGTGTTGATTTGATATAATATTAATTTGCATATGAGGAGAGTGTGTTGATTTGATATAATATTAATTTGCATGTGAGGAGAGTGTGTTGATTTGATATAATATTAATTTGCATATGTGGAGAGTGTGTTGATTTGATATAATATTAATTTGCATATGTGGAGAGTGTGTTGATTTGATATAATATGAATTTGCATATGAGGAGAGTGTGTTGATTTGATATAATATGAATTTGCATATGTGGAGAGTGTGTTGATTTGATATAATATGAATTTGCATATGTGGAGAGTGTGTTGATTTGATATAATATAATTTTGCATATGAGAAGAGTGTGTTGATTTGATATAATATGAATTTTGCATATGTGGAGAGTGTGTTGATTTGATATAATATGAATTTGCATATGTGGAGAGTGTGTTGATTTGATATAATATTAATTTGCATATGTGGAGAGTGTGTTGATTTGATATAATATGAATTTGCATATGAGGAGAGTGTGTTGATTTGATATAATATTAATTTGCATATGAGGAGAGTGTGTTGATTTGATATAATATTAATTTGCATATGAGGAGAGTGTGTTGATTTGATATAATATTAATTTGCATATGAGGAGAGTGTGTTGATTTGATATAATATTAATTTGCATGTGAGGAGAGTGTGTTGATTTGATATAATATGAATTTGCATATGAGGAGAGTGTGTTGATTTGATATAATATTAATTTGCATATGTGGAGAGTGTGTTGATTTGATATAATATGAATTTGCATATGAGGAGAGTGTGTTGATTTGATATAATATGAATTTGCATATGTGGAGAGTGTGTTGATTTGATATAATATTAATTTGCATATGTGGAGAGTGTGTTGATTTGATATAATATTAATTTGCATATGAGGAGAGTGTGTTGATTTGATATAATATTAATTTGCATATGAGGAGAGTGTGTTGATTTGATATAATATTAATTTGCATATGTGGAGAGTGTGTTGATTTGATATAATATTAATTTGCATATGAGGAGAGTGTGTTGATTTGATATAATATTAATTTGCATATGAGGAGAGTGTGTTGATTTGATATAATATTAATTTGCATATGTGGAGAGTGTGTTGATTTGATATAATATGAATTTGCATATGAGGAGAGTGTGTTGATTTGATATAATATGAATTTGCATATGTGGAGAGTGTGTTGATTTGATATAATATTAATTTGCATATGTGGAGAGTGTGTTGATTTGATATAATATTAATTTGCATATGAGGAGAGTGTGTTGATTTGATATAATATTAATTTGCATATGAGGTGAGTGTGTTGATTTGATATAATATTAATTTGCATATGTGGAGAGTGTGTTGATTTGATATAATATTAATTTGCATATGAGGAGAGTGTTTTGATTTGATATAATATTAATTTGCATATGAGGAGAGTGTGTTGATTTGATATAATATTAATTTGCATATGCGGAGCGTGTGTTGATTTGATATAATATTAATTTGCATATGTGGAGAGTGTGTTGATTTGATATAATATTAATTTGCATATGTGGAGAGTGTGTTGATTTGATATAATATTAATTTGCATATGCGGAGCGTGTGTTGATTTGATATAATATTAATTTGCATATGAGGAGAGTGCGTTGATTTGATATAATATTAATTTGCATATGAGGAGAGTGTGTTGATTTGATATAATATTAATTTGCATATGAGGAGAGTGTGTTGATTTTATATAATATTAATTTGCATATGAGGCGAGTGTGTTGATTTGATATAATATTAATTTGCATATGAGGAGAGTGTGTTGATTTGATATAATATTAATTTGCATATGAGGAGAGTGTGTTGATTTGATATAATATTAATTTGCATATGTGGAGAGTGTGTTGATTTGATATAATATTAATTTGCATATGAGGAGAGTGTGTTTGTTTGATATAATATGAATTTGCATATGTGGAGAGTGTGTTGATTTGATATAATGTTAATTTGCATGTGAGGAGAGTGTGTTGATTTGATATAATATTAATTTGCATATGAGGAGAGTGTTTTGATTTGATATAATATTAATTTGC
Source organism: Euprymna scolopes (assembly GCF_053919585.1). Taxonomy (NCBI): domain Eukaryota; kingdom Metazoa; phylum Mollusca; class Cephalopoda; order Sepiida; family Sepiolidae; genus Euprymna; species Euprymna scolopes. The sequence goes on from NC_136526.1 coordinate 68,009,797, forward strand.
ATATGAGGAGAGTGTGTTGATTTGATATAATATTAATTTGCATATGAGGAGAGTGTGTTTGTTTGATATAATATGAATTTGCATATGTGGAGAGTGTGTTGATTTGATATAATATTAATTTGCATATGAGGAGAGTGTGTTGATTTGATATAATATTAATTTGCATGTGAGGAGAGTGTGTTGATTTGATATAATATTAATTTGCATATGTGGAGAGTGTGTTGATTTGATATAATATTAATTTGCATGTGAGGAGAGTGTGTTGATTTGATATAATATTAATTTGCATATGTGGAGAGTGTGTTGATTTGATATAATATGAATTTGCATATGTGGAGAGTGTGTTGATTTGATATAATATGAATTTGCATATGAGGAGAGTGTGTTGATTTGATATAATATGAATTTGCATATGTGGAGAGTGTGTTGATTTGATATAATATTAATTTGCATATGAGGAGAGTGTGTTGATTTGATATAATATGAATTTGCATATGTGGAGAGTGTGTTGATTTGATATAATATTAATTTGCATATGTGGAGAGTGTGTTGATTTGATATAATATGAATTTGCATATGAGGAGAGTGTGTTGATTTGATATAATATGAATTTGCATATGTGGAGAGTGTGTTGATTTGATATAATATTAATTTGCATATGAGGAGAGTGTGTTGGTTTGATATAATATGAATTTGCATATGAGGAGAGTGTGTTGATTTGATATAATATTAATTTGCATATGAGGAGAGTGTGTTGATTTGATATAATATGAATTTGCATATGTGGAGAGTGTGTTGATTTGATATAATATTAATTTGCATATGTGGAGAGTGTGTTGATTTGATATAATATTAATTTGCATATGAGGAGAGTGTGTTGATTTGATATAATATGAATTTGCATATGAGGAGAGTGTGTTGATTTGATATAATATTAATTTGCATATGAGGAGAGTGTGTTTGTTTGATATAATATTAATTTGCATATGAGGAGAGTGTGTTGATTTGATATAATATTAATTTGCATATGTGGAGAGTGTGTTTGTTTGATATAATATTAATTTGCATATGAGGAGAGTGTGTTGATTTGATATAATATTAATTTGCATATGAGGAAAGTGTGTTGATTTGATATAATATTAATTTGCATATGAGGAGAGTGTGTTGATTTGATATAATATGAATTTGCATATGTGGAGAGTGTGTTGATTTGATATAATATTCATTTGCATATGAGGAGAGTGTGTTGATTTGATATAATATTAATTTGCATATGAGGAGAGTGTGTTGATTTGATATAATATTAATTTGCATATGAGGAGAGTGTGTTGATTTGATATAATATTAATTTGCATATGAGGAGAGTGTGTTGATTTGATATAATATTAATTTGCATATGAGGAGAGTGTGTTGATTTGATATAATATTAATTTGCATATGAGGAGAGTGTGTTGATTTGATATAATATTAATTTGCATATGTGGAGAGTGTGTTGATTTGATATAATATGAATTTGCATATGAGGAGAGTGTGTTGATTTGATATAATATTAATTTGCATATGAGGAAAGTGTGTTGATTTGATATAATATTAATTTGCATATGAGGAGAGTGTGTTGATTTGATATAATATTAATTTGCATATGAGGAGAGTGTGTTGATTTGATATAATATTAATTTGCATATGAGGAGAGTGTGTTTGTTTGATATAATATGAATTTGCATATGAGGAGAGTGTGTTGATTTGATATAATATTAATTTGCATGTGAGGAGAGTGTGTTGATTTGATATAATATTCATTTGCATATGAGGAGAGTGTGTTGATTTGATATAATATTAATTTGCATATGTGGAGAGTGTGTTGATTTGATATAATATTAATTTGCATGTGAGGAGAGTGTGTTGATTTGATATAATATTAATTTGAATATGAGGAGAGTGTGTTGATTTGATATAATATTAATTTGCATGTGAGGAGAGTGTGTTGATTTGATATAATATTAATTTGCATGTGAGGAGAGTGTGTTGATTTGATATAATATTAATTTGCATGTGAGGAGAGTGTGTTGATTTGATATAATATTAATTTGCATATGAGGAGAGTGTGTTGATTTGATATAATATTAATTTGCATATGAGGAGAGTGTGTTGATTTGATATAATATTAATTTGCATGTGAGGAGAGTGTGTTGATTTGATATAATATTAATTTGAATATGAGGAGAGTGTGTTGATTTGATATAATATTCATTTGCATATGAGGAGAGTGTGTTGATTTGATATAATATTAATTTGCATGTGAGGAGAGTGTGTTGATTTGATATAATATTAATTTGCATATGAGGAGAGTGTGTTGATTTGATATAATATTAATTTGCATGTGAGGAGAGTGTGTTGATTTGATATAATATTAATTTGCATGTGAGGAGAGTGTGTTGATTTGATATAATATTAATTTGCATGTGAGGAGAGTGTGTTGATTTGATATAATATTAATTTGCATATGAGGAGAGTGTGTTTGTTTGATATAATATGAATTTGCATATGAGGAGAGTGTGTTGATTTGATATAATATTAATTTGCATGTGAGGAGAGTGTGTTGATTTGATATAATATTAATTTGCATATGAGGAGAGTGTGTTGATTTGATATAATATTAATTTGCATATGAGGAGAGTGTGTTTGTTTGATATAATATGAATTTGCATATGAGGAGAGTGTGTTGATTTGATATAATATTAATTTGCATGTGAGGAGAGTGTGTTGATTTGATATAATATTAATTTGCATGTGAGGAGAGTGTGTTGATTTGATATAATATTAATTTGCATGTGAGGAGAGTGTGTTGATTTGATATAATATTAATTTGCATATGAGGAGAGTGTGTTTGTTTGATATAATATGAATTTGCATATGAGGAGAGTGTGTTGATTTGATATAATATTAATTTGCATGTGAGGAGAGTGTGTTGATTTGATATAATATTCATTTGCATATGAGGAGAGTGTGTTGATTTGATATAATATTAATTTGCATATGTGGAGAGTGTGTTGATTTGATATAATATTAATTTGCATGTGAGGAGAGTGTGTTGATTTGATATAATATTAATTTGCATATGAGGAGAGTGTTTTGATTTGATATAATATTAATTTGCATGTGAGGAGAGTGTGTTGATTTGATATAATATTCATTTGCATATGAGGAGAGTGTGTTGATTTGATATAATATTAATTTGCATATGAGGAGAGTGTGTTTGTTTGATATAATATTAATTTGCATATGAGGAGAGTGTGTTTGTTTGATATAATATTAATTTGCATATGAGGAGAGTGTTTTTGATTTGATATAATATTAATTTGCATGTGAGGAGAGTGTGTTGATTTGATATAATATTCATTTGCATATGAGGAGAGTGTGTTGATTTGATATAATATTAATTTGCATATGTGGAGAGTGTGTTGATTTGATATAATATCAATTTGCATGTGAGGAGAGTGTGTTGATTTGATATAATATTAATTTGCATGTGAGGAGAGTGTGTTGATTTGATATAATATTAATTTGCATATGAGGAGAGTGTGTTGATTTGATATAATATTAATTTGCATATGAGGAGAGTGTGTTGATTTGATATAATATTAATTTGCATGTGAGGAGAGTGTGTTGATTTGATATAATATTAATTTGCATGTGAGGAGAGTGTGTTGATTTGATATAATATTAATTTGCATATGAGGAGAGTGTGTTGATTTGATATAATATTAATTTGCATATGAGGAGAGTGTGTTTGTTTGATATAATATGAATTTGCATATGAGGAGAGTGTGTTGATTTGATATAATATTAATTTGCATGTGAGGAGAGTGTGTTGATTTGACATAATATTCATTTGCATATGAGGAGAGTGTGTTGATTTGATATAATATTAATTTGCATATGTGGAGAGTGTGTTGATTTGATATAATATTAATTTGCATGTGAGGAGAGTGTGTTGATTTGATATAATATTAATTTGCATATGAGGAGAGTGTTTTGATTTGATATAATATTAATTTGCATATGAGGAGAGTGTGTTGATTTTATATAATATTAATTTGCATATGTGGAGAGTGTGTTGATTTGATATAATATTAATTTGCATGTGAGGAGAGTGTGTTGATTTGATATAATATTAATTTGCATATGTGGAGAGTGTGTTGATTTGATATAATATTAATTTGCATATGAGGAGAGTGTTTTGATTTGATATAATATTAATTTGCATATGAGGAGAGTGTGTTGATTTGATATAATATTAATTTGCATGTGAGGAGAGTGTGTTGATTTTATATAATATTAATTTGCATATGTGGAGAGTGTGTTGATTTGATATAATATTAATTTGCATATGAGGAGAGTGTGTTGATTTGATATAATATTAATTTGCATATGTGGAGAGCGTGTTGATTTGATATAATATTACTTTGCATATGAGGAGAGTGTTTTGATTTGATATAATATTAATTTGCATATGAGGAGAGTGTGTTGATTTGATATAATATTAATTTGCATATGAGGAGAGTGTGTTGATTTGATATAATATGAATTTGCATATGTGGAGAGTGTGTTGATTTGATATAATATTAATTTGCATATGAGGAGAGTGTGTTGATTTCATATAATATTAATTTGCATGTGAGGAGAGTGTGTTGATTTGATATAATATTAATTTGCATATGAGGAGAGTGTGTTGATTTGATATAATATTAATTTGCATATGTGGAGAGTGTGTTGATTTGATATAATATTAATTTGCATATGAGGAGAGTGTGTTGATTTGATATAATATTAATTTGCATATGAGGAGAGTGTGTTGATTTGATATAATATTAATTTGCATATGCGGAGAGTGTGTTGATTTGATATAATATTAATTTGCATATGAGGAGAGTGTGTTGATTTGATATAATATTAATTTGCATATGAGGAGAGTGTGTTGATTTCATATAATATTAATTTGCATGTGAGGAGAGTGTGTTGATTTGATATAATATTAATTTGCATATGCGGAGAGTGTGTTGATTTGATATAATATTAATTTGCATATGAGGAGAGTGTGTTGATTTGATATAATATTAATTTGCATATGAGGAGAGTGTGTTGATTTGATATAATATTAATTTGCATATGTGGAGAGTGTGTTGATTTGATATAATATTAATTTGCATATGCGGAGAGTGTGTTGATTTGATATAATATTAATTTGCATATGCGGAGAGTGTGTTGATTTGATATAATATTAATTTGCATATGAGGAGAGTGTGTTGATTTGATATAATATTAATTTGCATATGTGGAGAGTGTGTTGATTTGATATAATATTAATTTGCATATGAGGAGAGTGTTTTGATTTGATATAATATTAATTTGCATATGAGGAGAGTGTGTTGATTTGATATAATATGAATTTGCATATGAGGAGAGTGTGTTGATTTCATATAATATTAATTTGCATGTGAGGAGAGTGTGTTGATTTGATATAATATTAATTTGCATATGAGGAGAGTGTGTTGATTTGATATAATATTAATTTGCATATGTGGAGAGTGTGTTGATTTGATATAATATTAATTTGCATATGAGGAGAGTGTGTTGATTTGATATAATATTAATTTGCATATGAGGAGAGTGTGTTGATTTGATATAATATTAATTTGCATATGAGGAGAGTGTGTTGATTTGATATAATATTAATTTGCATATGAGGAGAGTGTGTTGATTTGATATAATATTAATTTGCATATGAGGAGAGTGTGTTGATTTGATATAATATTAATTTGCATATGAGGAGAGTGTGTTGATTTGATATAATATTAATTTGCATATGCGGAGAGTGTGTTGATTTGATATAATAATAATTTGCATATGAGGAGAGTGTGTTGATTTGATATAATATTAATTTGCATATGAGGAGAGTGTGTTGATTTCATATAATATTAATTTGCATGTGAGGAGAGTGTGTTGATTTGATATAATATTAATTTGCATATGAGGAGAGTGTGTTGATTTGATATAATATTAATTTGCATATGTGGAGAGTGTGTTGATTTGATATAATATTAATTTGCATATGAGGAGAGTGTGTTGATTTGATATAATATTAATTTGCATATGAGGAGAGTGTGTTGATTTGATATAATATTAATTTGCATATGAGGAGAGTGTGTTGATTTGATATAATATTAATTTGCATATGCGGAGAGTGTGTTGATTTGATATAATATTAATTTGCATATGAGGAGAGTGTGTTGATTTGATATAATATTAATTTGCATATGAGGAGAGTGTGTTGATTTCATATAATATTAATTTGCATGTGAGGAGAGTGTGTTGATTTGATATAATATTAATTTGCATATGCGGAGAGTGTGTTGATTTGATATAATATTAATTTGCATATGAGGAGAGTGTGTTGATTTGATATAATATTAATTTGCATATGAGGAGAGTGTGTTGATTTCATATAATATTAATTTGCATATGAGGAGAGTGTGTTGATTTGATATAATATTAATTTGCATATGAGGAGAGTGTGTTGATTTCATATAATATTAATTTGCATGTGAGGAGAGTGTGTTGATTTGATATAATATTAATTTGCATATGCGGAGAGTGTGCTGATTTGATATAATATTAATTTGCATATGAGGAGAGTGTGTTGATTTGATATAATATTAATTTGCATATGAGGAGAGTGTTTTGATTTGATATAATATTAATTTGCATATGAGGAGAGTGTGTTGATTTGATATAATATTAATTTGCATATGAGGAGAGTGTGTTGATTTGATATAATATTAATTTGCATATGAGGAGAGTGTGTTGATTTGATATAATATTAATTTGCATACGAGGAGAGTGTGTTGATTTGATATAATATTAATTTGCATATGAGGAGAGTGTGTTGATTTGATATAATATTAATTTGCATATGAGGAGAGTGTGTTGATTTGATATAATATTAATTTGCATATGAGGAGAGTGTGTTGATTTGATATAATATTAATTTGCATATGAGGAGAGTGTTTTGATTTGATATAATATTAATTTGCATATGAGGAGAGTGTGTTGATTTGATATAATATTAATTTGCATATGAGGAGAGTGTGTTGATTTCATATAATATTAATTTGCATGTGAGGAGAGTGTGTTGATTTGATATAATATTAATTTGCATATGCGGAGAGTGTGTTGATTTGATATAATATTAATTTGCATATGAGGAGAGTGTGTTGATTTGATATAATATTAATTTGCATATGAGGAGAGTGTGTTGATTTGATATAATATTAATTTGCATATGAGGAGAGTGTGTTGATTTGATATAATATTAATTTGCATATGAGGAGAGTGTGTTGATTTGATATAATATTAATTTGCATATGAGGAGAGTGTGTTGATTTGATATAATATTAATTTGCATATGAGGAGAGTGTGTTGATTTGATATAATATTAATTTGCATATGAGGAGAGTGTGTTGATTTGATATAATATTAATTTGCATATGAGGAGAGTGTGTTGATTTGATATAATATTAATTTGCATATGAGGAGAGTGTTTTGATTTGATATAATATTAATTTGCATGTGAGGAGAGTGTGTTGATTTGATATAATATTAATTTGCATATGCGGAGAGTGTGTTGATTTGATATAATATTAATTTGCATATGAGGAGAGTGTGTTGATTTGATATAATATTAATTTGCATATGAGGAGAGTGTGTTGATTTGATATAATATTAATTTGCATATGAGGAGAGTGTGTTGATTTGATATAATATTAATTTGCATATGAGGAGAGTGTGTTGATTTGATATAATATTAATTTGCATATGAGGAGAGTGTGTTGATTTGATATAATATTAATTTGCATATGAGGAGAGTGTGTTGATTTGATATAATATTAATTTGCATGTGAGGAGAGTGTGTTGATTTGATATAATATTAATTTGCATATGCGGAGAGTGTGTTGATTTGATATAATATTAATTTGCATATGAGGAGAGTGTGTTGATTTGATATAATATTAATTTGCATATGAGGAGAGTGTGTTGATTTGATATAATATTAATTTGCATATGAGGAGAGTGTGTTGATTTGATATAATATTAATTTGCATATGAGGAGAGTGTGTTGATTTGATATAATATTAATTTGCATATGAGGAGAGTGTGTTGATTTGATATAATATTAATTTGCATATGAGGAGAGTGTGTTGATTTGATATAATATTAATTTGCATATGAGGAGAGTGTGTTGATTTGATATAATATTAATTTGCATATGAGGAGAGTGTGTTGATTTGATATAATATTAATTTGCATATGAGGAGAGTGTGTTGATTTGATATAATATTAATTTGCATATGAGGAGAGTGTGTTGATTTGATATAATATTAATTTGCATATGAGGAGAGTGTGTTGATTTGATATAATATTAATTTGCATATGAGGAGAGTGTGTTGATTTGATATAATATTAATTTGCATATGAGGAGAGTGTGTTGATTTGATATAATATTAATTTGCATATGAGGAGAGTGTGTTGATTTGATATAATATTAATTTGCATATGAGGAGAGTGTGTTGATTTGATATAATATTAATTTGCATATGAGGAGAGTGTGTTGATTTGATATAATATTAATTTGCATATGAGGAGAGTGTGTTGATTTGATATAATATTAATTTGCATATGAGGAGAGTGTGTTGATTTGATATAATATTAATTTGCATATGAGGAGAGTGTGTTGATTTGATATAATATTAATTTGCATATGAGGAGAGTGTGTTGATTTGATATAATATTAATTTGCATATGAGGAGAGTGTGTTGATTTGATATAATATTAATTTGCATATGAGGAGAGTGTGTTGATTTGATATAATATTAATTTGCATATGAGGAGAGTGTGTTGATTTGATATAATATTAATTTGCATATGAGGAGAGTGTGTTGATTTGATATAATATTAATTTGCATATGCGGAGAGTGTGTTGATTTGATATAATATTAATTTGCATATGAGGAGAGTGTGTTGATTTGATATAATATTAATTTGCATATGAGGAGAGTGTGTTGATTTGATATAATATTAATTTGCATATGAGGAGAGTGTGTTGATTTGATATAATATTAATTTGCATATGAGGAGAGTGTGTTGATTTGATATAATATTAATTTGCATATGAGGAGAGTGTGTTGATTTGATATAATATTAATTTGCATATGAGGAGAGTGTGTTGATTTGATATAATATTAATTTGCATATGAGGAGAGTGTGTTGATTTGATATAATATTAATTTGCATATGCGGAGAGTGTGTTGATTTGATATAATATTAATTTGCATATGAGGAGAGTGTGTTGATTTGATATAATATTAATTTTCATATGAGGAGAGTGTGTTGATTTGATATAATATTAATTTGCATATGAGGAGAGTGTGTTGATTTGATATAATATTAATTTGCATATGAGGAGAGTGTGTTGATTTGATATAATATTAATTTGCATATGAGGAGAGTGTGTTGATTTGATATAATATTAATTTGCATATGAGGAGAGTGTGTTGATTTGATATAATATTAATTTGCATATGAGGAGAGTGTGTTGATTTGATATAATATTAATTTGCATATGAGGAGAGTGTGTTGATTTGATATAATATTAATTTGCATATGAGGAGAGTGTGTTGATTTGATATAATATTAATTTGCATATGCGGAGAGTGTGTTGATTTGATATAATATTAATTTGCATATGAGGAGAGTGTGTTGATTTGATATAATATTAATTTGCATATGAGGAGAGTGTGTTGATTTGATATAATATTAATTTGCATATGAGGAGAGTGTGTTGATTTGATATAATATTAATTTGCATATGAGGAGAGTGTGTTGATTTGATATAATATTAATTTGCATATGAGGAGAGTGTGTTGATTTGATATAATATTAATTTGCATATGAGGAGAGTGTGTTGATTTGATATAATATTAATTTGCATATGAGGAGAGTGTGTTGATTTGATATAATATTAATTTGCATATGAGGAGAGTGTGTTGATTTGATATAATATGAATTTGCATATGTGGAGAGTGTGTTGATTTGATATAATATTAATTTGCATATGTGGAGAGTGTGTTGATTTCATATAATATTAATTTGCATGTGAGGAGAGTGTGTTGATTTGATATAATATTAATTTGCATATGTGGAGATTGTGTTGATTTGATATAATATTAATTTGCATACGAGGAGAGTGTGTTGATTTGATATAATATTAATTTGCATATGAGCAGAGTGTTTGGTGTGAAGCGGACGAATCGGAGTACACAAAGCAGATACAAGGATAAAAAGTTGAAGTCAGGGGTTTCTCATCCATTGCAGTATTTTGAATGCAGGCGAAAAAATTACAAATGGAGGAAATGCATCAGACTGTTAGTATTGCATGATGTAATATAAAGAAGAATACTGAAATATTTGAAATATTTACATTTCAGGAATGTCGATTGATGTCTTTATAAGAGACAAGATAACAATAAACAAAAAACGGGTGTTAAGGGAGGAGAGTCGATAGTGTGAGTGAAGAATTCTTTCGTCGCCTGACACCCACACACACATACACACACCCTTACCACTAAACGCAGTTCTGCTCCGTCTTCTCTCTTTTGTTAATGGCCAACAATAAACTGTAAATAAACTTGACAATGTTGACAAAATTCGTCTGTGTTGATTTGATATAGAATTGTCAGGTGTATATATAATTTCGCGAGCATTTGAAAAGTGCAAGCTAGAAAATTATACATACATTCAATAACGCAACACTTGGATGTGAGGGGATACTATTTGGGACTAAATTTACAGGGATAATTTGTAGGGATTTGTATTCGTTTATTCATAGACATTTACAGTTGGGCCATTGCAGGAAAAAGTGATTCCATGCCTTTTCCTGTAAAAAAAAAAAAATTGGTAAATGTCTGCGTATATCAAAGTATTACGAGGTGCCTTCAATAAGTTTCCAGACTTTTTTTTGTACAAGCATTTACAATTGTCGTAGACTCTTGAAAATTCGATATGCTATTGCTATACATCTTATGAGATGACTGGACAATTTTTATGATTTCAGGTTCAAATGAACAGCTGCAGCAGAAATTGGAATGCATAGTTTGATGCCAGTGTAGGATCTTTACAGAAAATTATTCGCGAGGAACGGAGGATGCTGGAGATTTGTGCGAATGCATCAGTCTACATATCCATCCTTGTCACAGACTATTTGACCAAGATGACTTAGAAGTTGTCGTTTTAAGACAATTAAGGAGATAAAAGAGACTGTGATGAGGGTCATTGACACACTCAGATAAGAAGACTTCCATTGGGCCTTCCAGAAGTTGTTGGAACGATATAACAAGTGCATTGCAGCCGGAGGAGATTACTTCGAAAGGGACTAGAGTTTCATGTGTACTATCAATAAAAGTGCCCATACTAAAAAGAGCTAGAAAATTATTGAAGGCAATTCTATTAGCATATCCTGGAAAGATTTGGATCGAAAATTGAAAACGCATCTGTCCAATTGTCATTGGCCATCTTAGTATCGGCTCTTCTGCTTGGCGGGAGAACAGTTTTAATAAAGCAACACCCCGTGTAAATGCAATACGATTCTTTTTTTTTTCGTTCATAACAGCTACAGGAATTTGCATTTAGATGACCGACCGAGAAGAAGGTGATGCCTCCACGAAGACAGGTGAGTTGATAACGTTTGCAATCGAAATAATTGGTGTCCCTTTCACATTACGTTGCCTTTGGGGATGTTAGGGTTACAAAATATTGGCGATGATCGAAAAATGGAAATTGTATATCTTTTCTGCGGGTTGGAATTATCAAATTGTGTGCCACCCGATGGAGAGAACTTGTGTGTTCTAGTTTTTTTTTTTACGAATATTTACAAGCTATCACATACGAGGTGCCTTCCTTGAAGCTACAACAGGAATTGGAATACATACTACTAAAGCCTGATAGTCACAGCTGGTGAATTTCAAAAATGCAATTTGGATGTCAGGATACTTTAGAAGAACGATATGCAATAAAATTCTGTTTTAAACTTGAAAAAAAAATGTCACGAAAAAATATGGAAGGCGTCAGACTGCTTTTGGGCAATCTTTGTTAAATTGAGCATAAGTTTTTGAGTGGCATAAGAGATTCAAGGAAGGCTGTCTGTGAGGGATGATGAGAGGTGTGGAAGAAATAAGAAAGTCAGACCACCAGAGTTGATTGGCCAAATAACGAATTTCATGGATAAGGACCATCGTATGTCTATCGAGACAGTAAGTGCACAGCTTGATGTTAGTGTGTATACACAATTATTCGCGAGGAATTGAAGATGTGGAAGATTTGCTCGAAGTTTGTCCCGAGTGTTCTCCATCCTTGTAACAGACTATTTGACAAAGATGGATAATCAAGACAGTTCGTAACCCCCCGTATAGTTCATACCTCGCTCCCTGTATGTTTTGGTTATTCCCTAAGCTTAAAGAAAACCTTAGAGATTGTCGTTGTGAGATAATTGAGGAGATGAAAGAGGCTGTGATGAGGGTCATTGACAAGCTCACACAAGAGGACTTTCATGGAGCCTTCCATAAGCTGTCGGAACGGTATAAGTGCATTGCAGCCGGAGGAGATTACTTCGAAAGTGACCAGAGTTTCATATATATACTATCAATAAGAGTACGAAAATGTCTGGAAACTTATTTAAGGTACACTGTAGATAGATGGATTCGTAGAGAGAGAAGAGAGGGAATTAAACAGCTGAAGCAAGGTGATGTTATGTTTGAGAGATTGAGAGAGAGAGAGAGAGAGAGAGAGAGAGAGAGAGAGGGGCGAGGAATAGAGAGACATAGAAAAAGCGAGAGAGAGAAAGAGAGAGAGACAGGGGAGGATAGAGAGAAAAAGAGTGAGAGGCAGAGGCAGAGATAATGAGAGAAATGGAAGAGAAAGAAAGAAATAGATGAGGAAACGAAGAAAAGATTAAATGAAAAATAAAACAAGAGACGATGAAAAAGAGACAAGGAGAGAATGAGAGAATAAGAGAATAAGAGAATGAGAGAATGAGAGAATGAGAATGTGGAAGATAAAGGAGGTAAAGGGGGGGCGAAGAAGAGGAAAAGATGATAGAAATAAAGTTACAAAAGAAACGGATATTAAAGGTGGAACGATAAAACTGTCGTTCCAGAAAAAAACATGATTCCATTTCCGTTTGATGTAAACCGGTTTTCTTTGTTTTGTTTCAGACCATCTGCTAGGTGGCCAGTTGCTTACAAATCCCAAGAACGATAGGCGCATTCTATAATGTCTGAAAGTGACACAATATTCAACGAGCGAGATCGGAGATGCGCCGCCGTACACTCTCTACCGATCCAAGTTATGGCAACAGGACCATTGCCAGCACCCTCAAAATCCATCACTGCCTTGCCACAAATAACAGGCACGTGCCCAAGGTGATGAAAACAAAGTTTTCTGCAACGGATATGGTCTTTGGTGTGGTTTCAAGTGAGGACCACATCATACCAGCTCACATCTTCGAAGTCGGCTTGAAAGTCAACATCAGAGTGTACCTGGATGTGCTGAAGAGTGTGGTGATCCCCTGGTGCAATTAAGTGGCCGCTGGCAGACTCTGAGTGTGGCAGCAGGACTCGGCGCCGGCCCAAAAGTCCAATAAGATCCAAGCTTGACTTCGGAAGGAGTACTACAACTTTGTAACCTTCTCTCACTGCCCCCTCCTCCCCCGACCTGAATCGGCTGGACTACTTCGTTTGGTCATACGACGAGAACAACACCAACATGACCTCCCAAAACACCAAATTCAGCCTGATCGCCGCTATTCGCCAAGCTCCCGTCGGCGCTATTGGAAAAGGCATACTCCAAGTTTTGAACCCGTATTAAGGCGATGATTGAGAATGAAAAACAAAGGAAAAAGAGAAAGTTGTTTCGTCATGTTTTGGCCAACTAATCCTTTGGTCTGCTTTGGGTAGGATTGAAACCGCTATCTTTAGACAATGCTCAACTGGAGCTGTAGAGATTCAACACATCTTTACACTGTGCAATGGCCCCGAAATGCGGAAGAGGATGGATTGTTTGCTGTTATGAATCCAAGTTTTTGTTCTCATCTGGTCTTCCATTATTGGTCCGTACGGAATGGTATTATATATATATATATATATATATATATATATATATATATATATATATATACTAGCAGGGGTGCCCGGCGTTGCTCGGGTGTTTGGAGGTGTATGCTGTGCAAAAAAAAAAAGCAAAAAAACAAAAAAATGGTTAATTTTTTAAAATTTGACTCCTATTATGACCCCTTAAAATTTATAGTTTCGGGCTCAAATCACTTTATTAAGTTAGATCCAGGTTCAAGGAACCTATATCTAAAATTTCAAGTGTCTAGACCCAAAATTGTCGGAGGAGTTTGGTAGAGTTCTTAAAGGTCAAATCGTTGAAATTTGACCCCTTAACAGCCAAATTTCTGGCTGACACCCGTCACATCGATTTTCCCAAATCTCAGTACCCAGTATTTCAAATTTCGAGTCTATAGACTAAAAATTGACAGAGTTATTGCGTAGGGAAATGTACACAGACAGACAGACACACAGACAGGCTGACAGACAGACAGACAGACACGTTCACTTATATATATATATATATATATATATATATATATATATATATAAAGCTGAATGTCTGTGTGTGTCTGGTCACAAATAGGCTCCTATATGGTTGACTATTTTAAAAAACTGATAACATATAATGATAGAAGATGTATCGAGACACAGGAATGGGTATGTTTGATCTGGCAGAACGGTGGTTCATTAAAATTGTGGTGTCTGCGTTCGCGACTGGTCCACAAAATATGGAAATAAAAAATTTAAAAAAAAAAAAAAAAGAACGTTTACAAGTATTTTTGATATAGATGTACATAAGAATACTTTGATGAGTATGTTTTAACTTAAATAGGGATGGTATAATAAAATTGTGGGGTCTGCGTTCGCGCCTGGCCTCCATAGAATGGAAATAGGCACAAACTTTAATAAAGACTTTCCATATCTATCTTCGTAAGTATACTTTGATAATTATGTTTCAGTTTAAAGAAATATGGTATAATAAAATTATGGGGTGTTCGTTCGCGCCTGACCTCCATAGGATGGAAATATGTCACAAAGTTTAACAAAGTTTTTAATACAGACCCACAGAATATTGTGATAAGTGTTTCAGTGTGAACAGGTATGGTATAATAAATTATGGAGTTTATCTATTTTATTTTTACTTTCATCATATTTTGCTTTGGTTTTGATACCGCCAAATTCGAAGCTATATCTTTACAACCCTTCCTTTTCATAACCTATCATACTTTAATTAATCAGAGTCCATTTTCTGTGGGTTGTTTTTGAACCCAGTAAACGGCGGGTACTTTTGCAGTATATTGCATATTTATTATTATGGAATCAATCCTCTATTAACTATCATATGTTATGAGAAATAATTTGCCTGGTAGACTAAAAAAATAAAATAATAATAATGACAATGTCGTTTATCAAATTCCGTCTGTGTTTGTTTACAATATCACGTCAGCTGATATTTGGGCAATGAATGCCATCAAAAAGTTACTACTGATTAATGTTTAGTTTTAAAATATGCAAACGAAGAAATAATTTGCGGCGATTTTAAATGGTACCTTTCTTTTATCATAAATTAAACACCCGGACTTGAATAGGAGATCATTCGATCTGTAGTCGAATGCTCTATCACTAAATTTTTTTTTTTAATTTTAAGAAAAAATGATTTGCTGAAGCTTTTTTTTTTTAGTTCCTTTTCCGGTGTAACGTAAAATATTTCCCTGTAAAAAATAATTAAGAGAGAAAAGCTATTTAAAAGATCGGATTTTTTCGATATTATCGGATGAATTTCTGGAATAACAACATCAGGTATATAAATTAGCTTTGTGTGAAATTTGAAAAAGATAGGCTCAGCCGTTTCGGAACCTATGAGGAAAGAACTCTCTCACACACAAAATGACTTTATAAAATCGTACAGATAAAGATGGATATGCCACTAAATACAAATGCTGCAATTGATAACAGTATTTCTATTAATATGACTATTTGTAATTGCAGAATTAAGAATAAATGTCCATTAAGTGGAAACCTATGGGGAAAGAACTAACACACACACTAAGTGACTTTTATATGATAATACATATATAGATAGATATAGATAGATATAGAGATAGACTAAGAGCGAGATGGATAGGTAGACAGATAGGTAAGTAAATAGATAGACAGATAGATATATAGAGAGGACGCAAGAGAGGGAATTAAAGGGCGAAGAAGAGAGAACATGGCAGAAGAAGCAGTGAGTGAGAAAGGAACAAAGTAAAAGAAAAAAGTAAAAAAAAAAGAAACAGAGAATGAAAGGAAGAGAGAGAGAGAGAGAGAGAGAGAGAGAGAGAGAGAGAGAGAGAACAAAGTAATGTAAAAGAAAAAAGTAAAAAAGAAAAAGAAACAGAGAGTGAAAGAGAGAGAGAGAGAGAGAGAGAGAGAGAGAGAGAGAGAGAGAGAGAGAATAAAGTAATGTAAAAGAAAAAAGTAAAAAAAAGAAACAAAGAATGAAAGGAAGAGAGAGAGAGAGAGAGAGAGAGAGAGAGAGAGAAAATAAAGTAATGTAAAAGAAAAAAGTAAAAAAAGAAACAGTGAATGAAAGAGAGAGAGAGAGAGAGAGAGAATAAAGTAATGTAAAAGAAAAAAAGTAATAAAAAAAAGAAAAAGAGAATGAAAGAGAGAGAGAGAGAGAGAGAGAGAAAGAGAGAGAGAGAGAGAGAGAGAGAAAGGGGGCATACTGATAAGTGCTTACCCCTAAACGCACCATTTAAAGCTCGTGAAGCACTTTCCTCCCTGGTCATCATGATGTCCATCCGGTATATCTCACGTGACCGGACCCTAAAGGGCTGCGACATATAATCTACGAAGCCGGTTGCTTTAACCTGGAAAAATAAACAAAAATAAAAATTAATTCCACATGTACAAATCGTTTAAAATATAATCGATCTTTTATCCGGGTATAAATGGACGCCGGCTCGTACTGTCTTATCGTCCTCAAGTTGTTGGCGCCGTCTTTTCTTCTGTTATATAGCAGTCTATATAACCCATGTATATATATATATATATATATATATATATATATATATATATATATATATATATATATAGTAAGGCCACATGGGAGACATGAAGTTCCATTTGGAACACACGTGCTATACTAAGGATATTGAGCACTTCCATCATGGGAAACGTCGATACCTCACAACAATTTCAAAAATAAAAGAACGGATAAAAACATGTAAATGTAATCGCCCCCCCCAAAGAAGAAGTATGCGATACCCTCTCCACCAGATCTTTCAGCAGAAAGGGATACAAAGAGAAGAAACTATTCTCCGGATATTGAGCACTTTTTGTTGCCCATGTGCTGGAAAGAACCCCCCTCCCCGCAAATAAATGAATAAATGAATAAATGAAAATAAATCAAAATAATGTTCGTTTCATTAAAAAAAATAAAAAAATAGCAGCGAGTGCCCGAGCGGCCGCAAAAAAAAGTTAGCCAAGCAGGCAGGTTTGAACCTGAAATGCGAGTGAAGAGGAAAGTTAATTTGGTAACTATTTTTTCCACTGTTCTAAGACGACATGAATTTATTAATCTGAAAAAAAAAACCGTTTATGAACATTAACGCGTGCATTCTCGCGTTTGTTCATTTTTTTTTTGTAAAACACTTTCTCATTAGCTTTTTTTTTTGTAAATAAAAAAAAATTTCGATTTGTGTTTTAGGGGAGCCTTTTTCGATTTGCTTTTTGTTTGGGTTTATTTCTAAAAGTGTGGCTTAAGTTTGAATTCAAAGCGGTCAATAATTCTGTATCGCCGTTTCAAGAATAATAAAAACAAATAAATTAAATCTTTTCAGTTTATTCGTAAGTGTTTTTTTGTTTAAATATTTAAAACACAAAAAAGCCAATCATTTTTCTGTCTACACGGATTTATTTTTTCAAGCAAGAAACTTATTGAGATTACCAAATTATTATATTCAGTGAAGAGTTTGTTTTTATATTTCTAAATTTCTATGTGGAAATAATTCTAGACTCGTTTTTAAAAAGGTCGATGTCGGAAATAATAATTCCAAATAAATTAAATTAAATATATTATCAATATAATTGTTATCTAAAGTTTATTAAATAACAATTATGAATAGAACACTTAAAACAATTCCCTCGCTAGAAACATAAACTAACATATTACTATTTAGTAAAATCGATTTTCCTTAATGTAATATGCAAATTAGGTTACCGCTTAATCGTATATTTCGCAAGAATCGTACTATGAATAGAAAGAAATGGAAGAGTAAATCAACAGACCTTTTGTATATATTAATCAAATTGTGAACAAACAACATATATATATATATATATATATATATATATATATATATATATATACATATAAAATAAAAATTACAATTAAATTTACCAAAATGATCCAAGATGATAAAATTAAAATATATTATAAATATTAAAAAAATAATATTTATAAAATTATCTCAGCCAGATATAAAAGCTCGATAAAACCAAATAGGAAATAGAGCTTATAATACGAGCAAACAGTTAATAAAACATGTTAAAAACACTTTGAAATGAGTTAAAAACATATTTAATCTGAAAAGAAAACACTGGATAAGTGGATAGTCCTTAATCCGCGGAGTTTCGAGGAAATACTTTCCTTCTCATCAGAGGGTAGGAATTAGCAAAATGCGGGATTGGATTTTGCATCTTTGACTTACTTGTTGTTTCATCAAATACTTCTGCATGCAAAATCCGTTTTATTAACTGTTTGCTCGTATATATATATATATATATATATATATATATATATATATATATATATATATATATATATATATATATTCTTTTTGACGTCGAGAGGTTCCAGGTCGCCTAATGAAGTCTCTTTGACTGAAACAGATGGCTATTTGTAGCGACCATAATAATAATAATAATAATAATAATAATAATATATATATATATATATATATATACATATATATATTTAAATAAGGGGGTATATATATATATATAAATATATATATTAAGTAATGTGATTGATAATTTAAAATTTAAAAATCAAATTATAATTAAATTAAAAATCCGTTTCATAAGAAGGAACAACAACAAAATCAATTATCTGTACGATCGTTTCGGAAAACAATGCTTTTTTTGTGGTAGACATATATATATATATATATATATATATATATATATATATATATATATATATATATATATATAAATAAATAATAAAGAAACGTTCACATGTACATATATATATATATATATTGCTGTATATATTATATACGGCATAATCATGTTGGCAAACCGATTTCGTCTGGATCGCCGAAGTTAAGCAACGTTGAACATTGTCAGTACTAAATGGGTGACCATTTGGGACTTCCAGGTGTTGTATATGCTCTTCGTTTATCTCGGCATTGTTTCCAGTCATCCTGGACTTCTTCTATCCACTGAGCTCAAACAGTACTGATTTAGGAGATGTTTGGTTGGTGATTGCCCAACTCTTGCATCACAATTACACGCGCAACTCCTCCTACAGGAAGTAACCTTTGTCTTTCGAAACTGAACAGAGGCATCGGAACAAACAAACGAATACGAATTCATATATACAGATAGAGTGGTCTATCGGCCTTGATAAGTGGTGACGCCTATGTAAAAATTAAAAAAAAATGACAAAATGTCTATATTCAAAATTTCAAGATGTTGTCGATCTTACTGGTTATTGCTTTCAGCATGTTAAAATGTTCAATTCTTGACAGCACCTGGTTCGATAACGTAACTAAAAGAAAACACAATCACCATTTCTCTTCCTATTTTCAGCATTTTATAATCATGCTCATATTCATTTATTTTCTTTCAAAGTTGATAAGTTCCTTTTTTCTGAGGAGTTAAGGTGGAATAAATTAAAAAATTACATGAATGATTCTGCCCTACGAAACAGGTGCTATCAGGAATTGAACATTTTAATATGCTTAAAGAAATAAACGGTAAGATGGTCAACATCTTGAAATGTGTAATATAGTGCATATGAGTGCGTAGGAAGTATCAGCAGCAGCGAATGATAGCTTGCTTGCGAAGAGGTTAGCAGCAGCAGCAGCAGCAGCAGCAGCTAATTGTTATATCAATCGATGAATCCATTCTGGCCTGAAGAAACAGCAACTATCAATCCATTAAAAGAAAAGAAAATATATTTCGGCATGACTACAAAATCCGAAAAATTGGAAGAGAAATTGCAATTATCTTTTATTTTATCTTCTATTACGCCATTTTAATTAAATGTATTATTTAGCGCTACGAAACAGTTGCTGTTATGAATTAAAAGATGTGTTACATCTATGTCTGGCTGGTTATCATCTAGCTATTAAAATGGACAGTTATTTCATTTATCAATGACTACGAGACACTTTGTTCATAAAAAACTAGTTTATTTTACGATATATTTAGCATACACACTTCAACAAAATGACGGCGGTGGGGTGGGGTGGGGGTTCTTGGTAGGGGTGGTCGCAAACTGTGTCAATTTGTGTCCCGCATCTGTCCGTGCCTCTGGCTGCCTGCCTGTTGCTGTTTGCTGGTTTTCGGTTTGACCCATGACCGATTGACGTCATGGATCCAGGTCGCTACAAGTCCTGGGATTCCATTGTTTATTTTCGTTTGCCTAGATATAACTTAGGTCACCTTTTCCTGCGACCGACCGTTCTTTTATTGGCTGGAATTTCCATTGTTTATTTTCCTGTTTGCCTGGACAGTTCGTCCGCACGCCTCCTTAACAGAAGTAAATTGTACGATGGTGAACATGATGAAATTTGGAATATAGACTTTTGTCATTTATTTGTTATATGTGTGTGTCTATGTGTATGTATGTATGTATGTATGCATGTATGTATGTATGTATGTATGTGTGTGTGTGTGTGTGTGTGTGTTTATTCCGAAATTTTAAGGGGAAACACATTTCACATAACACGCTCTCCCCGTTTCCCGGGTTTCACGATCGGAAGAACGAAAGAACATCTTAAGACAAAACAGAAACGTTTAACACTTATCACTCCGTTACCCTGCGCCCCTCAACCTCAGTCGTCTTCCTCTTAAGTCTGTATCCACTCGGGTTAAACCGAACTCAAGTGTAGCTGACCGTATGCTATCTGAGTGTCCGCAGTATGTTCGACCGGTCAGTTGAGTTGAATCCGCCCTCTGCCCACGTTGCGTTGTTTTAATCCAGAAGGCAGATTGATGTCCGTCAGTCGTAGGCGACTTGGGGTGGGGACTTAGCTATTATAGATGTCGGTGACAGAATTAAAAAAAATGAAAAGACAACAAAACAAGAAATGGCGTCTCCAAAAGAGTTTTAATGTTTATAGCGTCAGAAAAACAAGCAAACAAACAAACAAACAAACAAACAAAACAAAAACGAACAAACACAAAACAAACAAACAAAGAAAAACAAAAAAAAAACAGCAAACAAAAAACAAACAAAAAAACAAACAAACAACAGACAAAACAAACAAACAAGCAAAAACAAACAAAAAACAAATAAAAAACAAACAAAAACAAACAAACAAAAAATTAAAAAAAAAAACAACAAAAAAACAAACAAAGACAAACAAACAAAGTGTTCTTCAAAAATCCGACAGAGATTGTTCGGCGTGTGTTTAGAAGAAAAAAAAAACGTATCAAATGGGTTAGACTAAAACAGCTCGACATGCAACACTCAACTTATTTCAACTTATCTTTCTTTTTTTCTCTCATGACGCCAGTCGCCTTGCGATTTGCGGTCTGTCAACTCGACTTTCAACAAAGGTGCCCTCTAACTTCGTTACTTGCCGTGTTTATGTACAAATTGGCCAGTCCGTCACAGTTTAGCCTTTGATATACATGCTGCCGCCGCGCGTTGGCTAGATATTGATATCTGCCAATCGCTACGACTCACGTGTACCGTTGATACCTCCCATTGTTTTCTCTACTCCATTTTTTTTTCAGGCGACGCCATCTTGCAATTCCTCCGAATTCGCGCTCCATCCGCTGACCCCGAGGAAAAATGAAAAGAAACAAAAATATCTAATGCGATTTAGCGAATCCCTTAACGACTGCCTCTATTATTTTATATATTTATATCGAGGCAGCGTCTCCGAGGGTAAGGGGAGGCTTTGCACCAACCTCTGTCTTTATAAAATTACTTCAGCTGAAGCCCTACGGCAACTCGTATCTCAACTATCGTTTCATATTTTAATTTGGCGAATTGAATTTCTGATATTTGTTTAGAAATTCAAAAACAGCAAACAGCGATGGACCCAGGGTTCATTCGTGTTGGATAAAAACACTTCGCTATTCGAAAATCCGAGTCAAGTGCGCTCGCACAAGGATTCCAACGAAGGGGCGGGGGGAACAAAATAAAAAAGAGAAGTGATAACAAAATGAAGGTTCGGGATATAGAGAGACATCAAATTCGGAATGCGATTATGATTGTTGATATAATTGCAAGGTTGAGACTAAAAATTACTAAAAGTGTATTTTCGTCTCTAAGTCACTCTCCACAATCTGTTTTTCTCTCCCCTCTTGTCTTCCTACTCACAACTGATAAACGTACACTCTTTCTTTCATTTTCTTGTCTCCATCTCTTTCACTCTTCTACGCCTTCATCTTTTTCCGCCTCTCTTCATCTCTCTCTCGCTTTTATTTTCCCCTGTCTCTCATAATCACTATTCTATCCTGCTATTACAATTGACTAAAAATAAATTGTCTCTTGGTCTTTAACAGACTTTCTTCAATCTCTCCCTCCCCCTTTTCCCTTTTTCCCATCTCTCTCTCTTCCTCTCTTCCATCTTCATCCATGTCTCCTCCGTCTCTCACTCATTCTTTCCAATCTCTCTTTCTCTCTCCTCCTTTTTTCCTCCCACTAACAACTGATAAACGCACACTTTTTTTCATATCTTTGTCTCCATCTCTTTCTGTCCCTCTTCATCTCTTCCCTCTTCCATATCTCTCTCTTTTTCTCCCTCTCTCGCGTTTACTTTTCCCCGTCTCTCGTTATCTCTATTCTATCTCCTGTTATTATAATTGACTAAAAAAAAAAGTCTCTTGGTCTCTAATCTACTCTTTCCAATTTCTCTCTCCCCTCCACTTTCCCCATCTCTCTCTTTCTTTCTCCCATCTTCATCGATGTCTCCTCCGTCTCTAACTCACTCTTTCCAATCTCTCTTTCTCTCCCCCCTTTTTTTTCTCCCTCTCATTCTCTTTTATACGTCGTCTCCCCCATCTCTTTCCATCCTTCTTTATCTTTTTCAACGTCTCTCTTCCATCTCCCTGTCTCGTTTTTACTTCTCCCTGTCTCTGTTCCCTTGTCTCTAATGATCTCTCTTCTTCTCTTTTCCCCTACCTCCCACCTTTGTCTCCTTTTCCCTCTAATTACACTTAGTCACCCTCCCTGTGTGTGTCTCTCTCCCCTTCCCTCCCTCTTCGATTTTCACCTTTTCTTTCTCTTTCATTTCCGTTTTCTTCCCCCTCTTTCTGCAATGTCTTTCTTTTCAGTCGTCCTCGTCACTTTCTCTCCCCCTCTTCCATCTCTGTGTCTCTATTCTTTCTTACTCTGTGAATTATTCTCTCTCATCCTTT
>NC_136526.1:68038609-68058609 GCF_053919585.1 Euprymna scolopes
ACTCCTCCGAGAATTTTGGGTCTAAACAGTTGGAATTTTAGATATAGGTTTCTTGGACATGGATCTAACTTAATAAAGTGATTTGAGGGCAAAACAATAAATTTTAAGCGGTCATAATAGGGGTAAAATTTAAAAGAAATTGACATTTTTTTTTGCTCAGCATACACCTCCAAACACTTGGGCAACGCCGGGCACCCATGCTAGTATATCCATAAAAGTGAACGTGCCTGTGTGTTTGTGTGTCTGTGTACATTTTCCTTCGCAATAACTCTGTCAATTTTAAGTCTACAGACTCGAAATTTGATATATCGGCAGCTCCAGTAACTCTTGCTTCTCCTTTTTTGTCCTTCAGTCCTCATTTCCAATGAGTGATTTTTCTGACAAAGCTTCTTTCTAGGTCGGTAGTACTTTGTAAAGAGTAGCCTGAGATGTCGGAAAATTTCTGTTTCTATGTCTATCCTTGTGATCATGTCACTAGTAAGGGTGCTGGAGGTAAACGTTTCATCTGGGCTGACATTACTCGCCTGATAGTCAGGGACCCGAACCTTCAATTAACCACTAAGGAGGCTGTCCTATCAGCAGGTGCAAAGTACCGGGGCTGCTGTATTGCCATTTGGTGAATGGATTCCGAACTATACAGTAGTTTCTGGTAGGGCCTCTCGATGCCATACTAGTGGGAAATTGTTACGGCTTTACCTTATCATGTGCCACACAAAAAACAAAAAAATCTTGTCTTTTTCTCTCTTATTTTCCCTCTCTGTCCTGCTCCAACCAAGTCTACCGACCTGCCCCACAAACCCCAAAACCTCAATCATGACAAATTTCCAAAAAAGAAACACGAATAAACACGAATAAACCTAGGACCCCATCCTCCAACGTAGACTCCTACTACCAGGTCTCCTTCTCCAACATCAGGAGTCTACGTTCCAACCTTACAGAGGTTGAAACACAATTACAGGAGACGAAACCGGACATATTGTTTCTCAGTGAAACTGGCATAGGACCAACCACTTCTCTAGACGAATTCATAATTAAAGGATACTCCAACTTAACATCTAAATCTGACCCCCAAGATCGCCATGGGCATGGCATATGTGCCTACATCAAAGATGGCTATCCAAATTTACCTTATATGTGCTTTCGGGTTAGTTTACACCACTGCCCTCTATCGCCCCCACAACAGTGGAGTTACTATCTTTAAGAGCATATCTGAGAAAATTGACCACATCCTGTCTGCTCATCCTTCGGCTAACATTCACATTTGTGGTGAGTTCAATGTTCATAATGTGGAATGGCTGACCCACTCAAATAAAACCGATGATGAGGGGAGGTTTTGTCATGATTTTGCCATTGCCTATGACCTCATTCAGATTGTTCACGAACCCACCCGTGTGCCCGATACATCCGGTCAATATGCAAGCCTTCTAGAACTTTTCCTCACAACTTCCCCTGAGCTGTGTTCATGTTCCGTTCTATCTCCTCTGGGATCCTCTGACCACTCTGTTGTAGCAGTTAAGATAAAAATGAAATGTAATAAGTATTCAGACGTACCTCTCGACCGTACTGTATATCGATACTCTACGGCTGACTGGGATAGCTTCCGTACATTCATATCTGACCTACCTCTGCATTCCATGTTTAAAAAGGATGTGTCCTCTATAGTATCAGGCCTGACTGAATAGTTAATTGTAGGCATAGACCGATTAATACCATCCAGAAAATTCCAACAAAAACCTAACAGCCAGCCATGGTTCTCCCCTGAATGTGCTGCTGCCATCGCGCACAGAAATCACTTTTTCCATAGCTACCAACATAATAGATACACTGAGACTAAAGCTGCTTTCAGGACTGCCAGCAACCACTGTAAAAGAGTAATAAAACATGCAAGAGAGCTATATGCTCAGTCTGTTAAATCCAAAGTAGCTGAGCAGCGGCTTGGTTCCCACCAGTTCTGGTAAATAGCAAACGGGATCTTGAACAGAAGCGTGCGTTCTATCCCAACTATCATCAATGGACCTGGTCATCTCGTCAGCACCAGACAAGGCCAGGCTATTTACCAAGAACTTTGCAGCTAATTCTTCCCTATGCGACAATGACCATCAACTCCCTGTATTTCCTCCTATAACAGACAACACGCTATGCAACATACAAATATCTGTGCGTGAGGTCGCCAAGCTAATCAAGAACCTTGATTCCAGTAAAGCAACTGGCTCTGATGGCATTCCAGTTATAGTGCGGCATATATTGCTTTTTTAAATATAATTATCCACTGACAGGTGTTTTGTTGTCTACGACTCATCAGAGTGGTTGAATCTAGCGAGATTCGAAATTAGCAAGATCAGAGTGGCTGAATGTATATATATATATATATATATATATATATATATATATATATACTAGCGGAGGGGGTGACCAACCTGATCCGGTTGTAAAATACGCTTAAATATGATATTTTAATTTGTTCAAATTTCGTCATGATTACAAAAGTAAAAAAAAAAAAAAAATGTTTTCGATGCCATCAGCTAGAATCGAAACCGAAAGCAAAACTATAGCATTCAAAGCCGGTGACGTTATCACTGTATCAACGTGACACGCATATGAACTGGATAAAAATTAAAAACAAACGAACAAAAAAAACAAAACCCAACTAAAATGAGGGTATTAAATGTATAAAAATTTAAAAAAATTTGACCCATTTTTGACTATTTATAACTTTTTTTTAAACCGAGATAAAGACCCATAAACGAACTGTACGTAAAAAAATTCAATTATTTGAGGGCCCTAGCGCTGCTCTGCGACTTTTAGTTTCTGAAGTGATAGAGTTTGAAAATATGGAAGAGATAGACAGACAAACATATATCCGTTTTATATTAGATTTGTATCGAGTGTGTTTGCATGTATGTTGTTGTCGTGTCGCGATTTAGTAGTTTGGTTGACGCATTGCCAAATTTGTGAGCGAGTAATGTAAATTCGCCTGGAAGCCAAGCGAAATCCTTCTGCGATAATCGACACTCGTTTCGACAAGGAGAAAAACAAGATGGCGCTAAAGAAGAATCGGCGCGTGCGAGTTGCGCACGAGCGTGCATTGGACAGTCGAGGGCGTCGGGTGTCGTCGATGTTGGAATCGCACCCGATTTCGGAGTTAGTTTGGTCGACGGAGGAGGTTGGGAAGACGTCGGGCGGGCTTGAGCGTCTGTGATTGGAGTCGGTGGTTCTTATCTGAAGCCTCCAAGTGACGACAAGCCAAAGTAATTCGCAGGATAAATGAAGACCTCGAAGATAGGAAGGAGGAAAAAACAAAAAAAAAAAAAAGAAAAGAAAAGAAAAGAAAGCTGGGAGTGATAAAGAAATGGAAACAATGGAGAAGGTAATGCGTGATGACTGAAGGAATTACTAAAGGAGGATACAAATTGAATGGAAATTATTAAGCATATAACATTAGGAAAAGAAAAAGAGATAGATAGATAGAGAAAGAGATAGATAGATAGATAGATAGATAGATAGAGAGAGAGAGAGAGAGAGAGAGAGAGAGAGAGAGAGAGAGAGAGAGAGAGAGAGAGAGATAAAGGTGAAAATAGATAAAGAGCGAACGGAAAATGAAAGAGACAATAAAGAGGAAAATAATAAAAACTGATAATGGTAAAAAAAAATAAATAAATACGAAAAAAAAATATTGACGACATGGCAGTTTTCCGTCTCTGTGTTTTAGCGAGGAGGGCGCATGCGCAGCAGTTATAAAATGACGGCTATCCGTAAGAAAATATTCCTTAGAAATAGGTCTTAAAAACAACAGAGCGGTAAATTTGCGACGGGTTTAAATACCAGATTTGTTTTCAGCGGCCTCGAAAACCCCTATAAACACAAACTAGAATGATCGGCGTTGCGTTAGCAGTGTCAGAAATTTCGTGAAAACTATTGAATAATTCCACCCGCTCTTTCAAAGCTTATAATTCCTCGAAAAATGTAATTCAAGCCCTAATTTTTTTTTCAATTAAAGGAGCAAGGACCAAGGTTTCATTAAAAAAAACAAAAACAAACAAACAACGTGTTTTTTTTTTAAAAAGGTTTTAAACTTCGGACTTTACAGGTAAATTTCTAAAAAACACTACTGTTTTTGTTTTAAATTTGAATATATTATTTATTGATCTTTTATCTTCAATTTGTGATATATAAAACTTTGGTACATGAATTAATTATTTACTTTTTAATAGACATTTGAAAATGGGGGGGGGCGTGAATTAAAAAAACGTTTGTCTAAAATATTATATTCGATTTATTGGAAAGAGCATAAAATTTCACATTGATCCTGAAAATATCGTAAAAATTGAATCAATAGAAAAATTTTGATAGATTTTTAAAGTTTAAAAATTGAAAAATACTGAACTCGTAACATTCAATTAATTTCATTAGTATTTTTTAAAAAATATTTCTATTACTTTTTATACAACTTTAATAGTTTATTTTGAAAGTATAATCCATAAAGAAAATAAACAACCCACCTTTAAAGGAGAAATTACGAGTTTTTTTATATTTTATTTGCAGTTTCGTGTTAGGGGTGTCAAAAATTCCTACAAAAATTCTGATACACCTAGTGTTGCGTTACTGTAAAAAGTAACATTTATATTATTTCCTTAATATCATCTTATTTATCTTATTACTGTATTTCTATGTTTAATTACATTTGAATGCGTTTTAGTAACCAGGAAGGTATGTTTTATAGTTTATTAAGGTTAACTTAGATGATTGAAGAACCGCGAACGGATTAATTGGTTTTCAGTTATTTCTTATGGGAGAATTCGTTCGAGATACGAGAAATTCTAAATACGATCTACATCCGGGCACGAATTAATCTCACATGTAGAAGAGCCACTGAAATTTGTAAACAAGAGAAAAATAAACGCAAAGAAAAAATAACAAATTTCGGTCCTTCGTTATGTTTGCTCGGGCCTTATGTACTGTTCATAACTTTATGTGCATATGTATATATTAAAAAGTGTGAATATGTACGGCAATGCCTTTCTATATAATAGGCATCTATAGCAGAAACAACTAGAACTCTTTTCTTGTGCGTCAGTGCATCCCCTGACTCTGCGATATTGCACATACTGACCAATCAGAGGCATAGCGCAGGGATCTTCCTTACCCTCTTAAGGAACTATAACTGCTTCCGTCCCGGACGAGAAAAACTCTACCCTTTTTCCAGCGAGACGTCAAAGAGAGCGAACCTGTTTCCTCACACACACACTCTCTCTCTCTCAGCCTAAACCGGTATCTACAATTCCCACTTGGGATTAACTACCGGGCAAAGGCAGACGAGTTCTATCCTAGCTATATCTAAATGGCATCATGCTCTTGTTTCAATAAACCTTTTCCTTGCAAGTTTTACGACGTCGTTTGTACGTTTATTCAGTAGCTTGTGTTGAAATATTTATTTTATTAGGGAGTGTCCAAAAAGCATTAACTTAACTAAGAAAAATTGGTAGAGACTGCAGACGTCAATTTTTTTAAATTTTGACTCCAATTTTGACCCCTTAACATTTATTGTTTTGGGCTCAAATTACATTAAAATATTTTAATCATGTCCAAGTAACCTACATCAAAAATTTCAAATGTTTAGACCCAAAATTGGCGGAGGAGTTTGGCAGAGTCTGCAAAGGTCAACTCTGTAAACTTCGACCTCTTGCCAGCCACATTTTCGCCCAATAACTGATTAAAAGCTTGCTGCATGTCTAAATACCCTTTATGTAAAATTTCAAATGTTTAGACTAAAAATTAGCTTAATAGTTTGGTAGAGACCGCAAAGATAAAATCTTGAACTTTGACCCCTTGGGAGCCAAATGTCTGGAAAAAAAATACGATTAAATGTTTGCCGTATGTCTGAATACACTTTAGGTAAATTTTCAAATGCTGACTGAGTAATTTGGTAGAGACTGCAGAGGTCAATTTTTTAAAACTTTGACCCCAATTATGGCCCCTTAACATTTATTGCTTTGGGCTCAAATGGAGTTAATAAGTTAGATCCCTGTCCAAGTAACCTACATCTAAAATTTCAAGCGTTTAGACCAAAAATTGACAGAGGAGTTTGGTAGAGTTCTTAAAAAATAAATCGTTGAACTTTGACCTCTTAACAACCAAATTTCTGGCCGAAACCAGATTAATAAGATTTTGTCAAATCTCAATACCCCGTATGTCAAATTTCGAGTCTGTAGACCGAAAATTGACAGAGTTACACTGTAGGGAAATGTACACACACACACACACACACACACACACACACACACACACACACATTTTCACTTTTATAGATGTACTAGCGAGGGGTACCCGGCGTTGCCCAGGTTTTTGTAGGTGTGTGTGGAAACTCCGGAGGTGGGGGGAGAGTTTAAAATGTTTTGGTAGGTAAGTATGAGGATCGAACCCGAACAGTTGAGGCAAAGTTGTAAATTAAAGTGTGAAAAAAAAAAACAAAAAACGTTCGACGTTATCGATTGCCCCACCTCGAGATGCTGACGGAAACACGTTCGAATTTATTTAATTACTTGGATTTGGCAGGTTCCCGTTTTAATGAGTTAATGAGGTCAAGTTTGACTGCGGGATTTTTATTTTTCCCAAGATGTCATAGGAAAAAGATTAACCCACATGCGGCGAGCGACAAATGTTGAATATTAATCTTCCCGAAATCGAGCAAATTAAATAGACAGGCGAGCTTCGTTGTTAACTGTGAGATATTACGATTTATATGTGATATAAAAAGTTTTAAAAAGTTGTGAACTGACCGACCGCTTCTCTGAAAAAATGCAGACATACAGAAAAAGCGAACACACATACAAACATACATACATTTTCGCTTTTATATTTATAGATGGATAGATAGATAGATAGATAGATAGATTAAGGTTAACTTAGATGATTGGGAAGTCGAGAACGGATTAATTGGTTTTCAGTTATTCCTTATGGGGAAATTCGTTCGAAATACGAGAAATTCGAGATACGAACTCAATCCGGGAACAAATCAATGAATCAAAATATATATAACTAGCATTTCACCCCGGCGTTGCCCGGGTGTTTGGATGTGTGTGTTGAACAAAAAAAAAGTGGTAGTAGAAAGGCAGGCTCGAACCCGTACCGCGAAGGACGAAAAGAACGAGGGAAAAAAATCTAACGTCTTTGTTGTTACGACCACCGCCAAACCGGAAGTGACGTAGGTTTTAATTAAGGCTAGACAATAGAAAGGAGAGGATGACTTTCCAAAATATAGGCGAAAAAACGACCCCCCCGCGTAGAAAAGTGCCCAGTTGAAGGTGAAGATATTAATGTTTTTAGCCAATTTTTCGATATTTGTCGTCTGAAAGGTCGAACTTCAAAATGATACTGATCTTGTAAAAATCCGTCGCCTCTGTCGAAAGTTTAAGGCACGCATACATACATACATACATACATACATATATTTATATATTGGTAACTAAAAAATTTCGACCCAAACCGATTAAAAAGCTTGCCCTATCTCTGAATACCCTTTATGTAAAATTCAAATGTTTAGACGAGAAAGTGTCTGAGTAATTTGGTAGATACCGCAGGGGTAAATTTTTATTAAACTTTGACCCCTACTATGACTCCTTAAAATTTATTGTTTTGCGCTCAAATCAAGTTATTAAGTAAGATCCATGTCCAAGGAACCTATATCTAAAATTTCAAGTCTTTAGACCCAAAATTGTCGGAGGAGTTTGGTAGAGTTCTCAAAGGTCAACTCGTTGAACTTTGACCCCTTAATAGCAAAATATCTGTCCGAAAATGAATTACACAAATTCTCCCAAATCTCAATACCCTGTATATCAAATTTCGAGTCTGTAGACTGAGAATTGACAGATTTATTGCGTAGGGAAATGTACACAGACAGACACTTTCACTTGGTATAAAGAGTCCGCTCTATCCCCCAAGTAAATGTTCGTATACCTTTATTAAATAAATGAACTGTTCTGTACTTAGCAATATATAGTTTTTGTGACTTCTTTTTCCTTTCTTCATATATATATATATATATATATATATATATATATATATATATATATATATATATATATATATATACTAGCAAAAGTACCCGTCGTTGACTGGGTTCAAAACCAACCTACAGGAAATGGACTCTGATTTATGAAAGTGTGATAGGTTATGAAAAGGAAGGGTTGTAAAGAGATAGCTTCGAATTTCGGGGTATCAAAACCAAAGCAAAATATGATGAAAGTAAAAATAAAATAGATAAACCCCATAATTTATTATACCATACCTGTTCACACTGAAATACTTATCACAATATTCTGTGGATCTATATTAAAAAAAACTTGTTAAACTTTGTGACATATTTCCATTCTATGGAGGTCAGGTGCGAACGAACACCCCATAATTTTATTATACCATATTTCTTCAAACTGAAACATAATTATCAAAGTATACTTACGCAGATAGATATGAAAAGTCTTTATTAAAGTTTGTGCCTATTTCCATTCTATGGAGGCCAGGCGCGAACGCAGAATCCACAATTTTATTATACCATCCCTATTTACATTAAAACATACTTATCAAAGTATTCTTATGTACATCTATATCAAAAACACGTGTAAGCGTTTTTTTTTTAATTTTTAAATTTTTTATTTCCAGACTTTGTGGAGCAGGCGCGAACGCAGATCCCACAATTTTAATGAACCACCGTTCTGCCAGATCAAACATACCCATTCCTGTATCTCGATAATCTTCTATCATTATATATAATCAGTTAAAGTAATCAACCATATAGGAGCCTATTCGTGACCACACACACACACACACACACACACACACACACACACACACACACACACACACACACACACACACACACACACACAGCTTTATATTATAGATATTGTATGCTAACGAAACGATAGATGTGCAACGTTATTCTTAAAGAGGAGCTTAGTTCTGATTTGAAAAAGATAAAAGTCTAGAGAGATTTGTACAAAGTACGAGACTCTTATGAGGTAGCCACGTCGTACTATTAAGCAAACTCCAACATTACTACATTGCATCACTTAAATGGGATGTGTTCTGATGAAGCTGCAATGCAAACACTCCAGCGTTCTGTTGTTCTCATTGTCATCTCGTATGAATTAGATGGTTATTTTTAGCAATCAGACATCGGGTATGTACGGGAGGGTTCACGTGAAGGTTGCCAACATCACTAAGTGAAAGTGTTTCTGTGGAACGAACTGGATTCGAATGAGAAACCGAGGTTATCAGTTCGTATCGTTAACACCTTAGCAACCGTCACATCAAAGATGATAGTGGCGATGACAATGACGATGATGATGATGGTGATAATGATGATGATGATGATGCTGGCAATGATGGTGATAGCAGTAATGCTGCTGCTGAGCATAATTATGATGATGACAATGATGCTGATGGTGTTGATGAATGTGATGATGATGGTTATTATTATTATGTTGATGCTGCTGGTGATGATGATTGCTTTGATAATGGTGATGATGGTTATTATTATTGTTATTATTATTATTATGTATTAATATTATTATTATTTATTATTATTTATCATTATTATTTATTATTATTTTTTCACTATTATTAGTATCATTATTATTATCCTTATTATTATTATTATTATTATTTATTATTATTATTTATTATTATTTATTATTATTATTTATTATTATTTATTATTATTATTTATTATTATTATTTATTATTATTATTATTATTGTTATTATTATTATCATTATTATTATTATTATTATTTGTTATTTATTATTATTATTATTATTATTTATTATTATTTATTATTATTATTTATTATTATTATTTATTATTATTTATTATTATTATTATTTATTATTATTTATTATTATTATTATTATTTATTATTATTATTATTATTTATTATTATTTATTATTATTTATTATTATTATTTATTATTATTTATTATTATTGTTATTTGTTATTTATTATTTATTATTATTATTTATTATTATTATTTATTATTATTATTATTTATTATTATTATTTATTATTATTTATTATTATTGTTATTTGTTATTTATTATTTATTATTATTATTTATTATTATTATTTATTATTATTATTATTTATTATTATTATTTATTATTATTTATTATTATTGTTATTTGTTATTTATTATTATTATTTATTATTATTTATTATTTATTATTATTATTTATTATTATTATTTATTATTATTATTATTATTGTTATTTGTTATTTATTATTTATTATTATTATCATTATTATTGTTATTTGTTATTTATTATTTATTATTATTATTATTATTATTTTTATTATTATTATTATTATTATTTATTATGATTTATTATTATTTTTATTATTATTGAAATCCTTTGAGATGAGTAATTTGTGTATTTATTTATTTATTTATTTATTTGCGAACTGTTATCTTCATCTTCATAGTTATTGTTTCATATCTTTTCGGCCAACACACTCTCTATGGCCTTCGTCAGGTTGTTAGGAATACATCCTCAGCAATTACTACCTTCCATGGTTGTTGTCGTCCCACCAACTAATCCTCTGGTCGGCTTTGAGTAGGATTGAAACCTCTACCTTCAGACAATGTTCACCTGGAACCGTAGAGATTCAACATCTCTATCCACCGTAGAGATTCAACATCTCTATCCACTGCGCAATGGGTGAACCAAGAACTAAAAAGATGAGGATAACAGTCCGCAAATAAATAAATAATTATTATTATGATGATGCTGATCGTGTTGATGATACTGATGCTGATCGTGTTGATGATACTGATGCTGATCGTGTTGATGATAGTGATTATTATAAATATTATTATTGTTATGATGATGATGGCCATGATTATTATTAATATGGTGATGATGATGCCGATTTTTATTATTATTATTATTATTATTATTATTATTATTATTATTATTATTATTAGTATTAATATTATTATCATTATTATTATTATTACTTATTTATTATTCATTATTATTTATTATCATTAATATTATTACTACTATTATTATCATTATTATTATTGTTATCATTATTGTTATTATTATTATTTGGTTTATTTTTATTATTATCATCATTATTATTATGATTATTATTATCATTATCATTATTATTATCATTATTATTTATTATTATTATTACTTATTATTATTATTATTGTTATTATTATTTATTATTTATTATTATTATTGTTATTATTATTATTATTATTGTTATTATTACTATTATTTGGTATATTTTTATTATTATCATCATTATTATCATTATTATTATTATCATTCTTTTTCTTCTTGTTCTTCTTGTTCTTGTTGTTGTTCTTCTTCTTATTGTTATTATTGTTATTGTTATTGTTATTGTTATTATTATTGTTATTATTATTGTTATTATTATTGTGCTTAATAGGCAGAGAAAAAAATTTTCAGTAAACCGATTTAACTTGCGCGATTAGCGACGAAAATGACATTTCCGACTGATTCGAGAGTAGCCAACGAAAACGCTGTTCGTAAGAAGGCAGTGACCAAGCACCGGGCATCAGATGACCTGCACGACTATGACATGCTTAGTATGAGATTAAAGGTGAGTTCTTAAGGTCAAAGGTGATCTTTGAAAGCGAAACAGTTGAAAGGAGGGAGGGAGTTGGAGGGACGAAAGGGAAATAAGAAACCCAAAAAGAGCGCGAGAGAAAGAAGATGAGATGACTAAGCATAAATGATATGGTTTAAAATATGTGAAAGAGTGAGAGAGAAAGGAGGAATTGAGAAAAAAGTAGTAGGAGGAGAATAAGAGAGTAACTGTGGGAGGTCGTGGGAGAGATGGTAGGAGGAGAGTGAGTGAGTGAGGTGCTGGGGAAGAATGAGAGAGATGGTAGGAAGAAAGATAGAGAGCATAACTGAGTGAAAGAAATAGTAGGAGGAGAGTGAAAAAATAAGTGTATGAGGAAAGTAGGAGAGTAATTGTGGGAAGTGAGTGAAAGAGAGATGGTAGTGGGAGAAATCGAGAGATGGTAGGAGGACAGTTAAAGAGTAAACGTGAATGAGAGAAATGGTAGGAGGAGAGTTAACGATTATAGAAAGAGAGTGAAAGAGTAAAGGTGAATGAGACTGAAAGTAGGAGGAGAATTAGAGAGTAAGGGTGGGAGGAGAGTGAGAGAGATGAACAAAATAAAAATCTTGAGGGTGAAAAGGGAAATCGCTGATTGAGAGAAAAGGATTGCGAGAACTGTAAGAATACAGAGAGAAAAAGACGAGAGAAAGGGCAAAGGAAAGGGAGTGAGAGGGCCGGAAAGGGAAGAGAGAGAGAGAGAGAGAGAAAGAGAGAGAGAGAGAAATGGAGAAATTACGATAAAGTGAATAAAATAAAAAGATGAAGAAGAAAAGAGGTCGACGAATGAAAGCGAATGTTTCATAGAACGAAAGAGAGAGAGGGAGAGAGAGACAGACAGACGCATGTAACAAAGAAGGAGAGAGGGAGGGGAAAGGAGAAGAGAAAAAGAGAGAGAAATGAAGAGATTTCGAAAAAGAAGAGTATAGATATTAAAAAAGAGGGAGAACAGGTAGTCGATGAATGAGGGAGAAGAGTTGAGAGAACCAGAGAGAGAGAGAGAGAGAGAGAGAGAGAGAGAGAGAGAGAGAGAGAGTGAGAGAGAGAGTGAGAGAGGGCGAGAGAGCGAGAGAAAGAGTATATAACAAAGAGAGAGAGAGAGGGCGAGAGAGAGAGAGAGAGAGAGAGAGAGAGAGAGAGGGCGACAGAGAGCAACCAACAAAGAGAGAGAGAGGAAGGATTAAGAAGAAAGAGGAGAGGGAACAAAATAAAAAATACAAAGGGGAAGTTGCTGAGTGGGAGAAGGTACGAGAGGGCGATATAAAGAAAAAGAGAGATAGAGAGAGAGGTCGGGGAAGAGAGAGAGAGAGAGAGAGAGACGAGAAGTAGGAGGAGGAGGAGGAGGAGGAGGAGGAGGAGGAGGAGGAGGAAGGATGGATTGAGACAGGAGATGGACGATGAGAGAGGGGGGAGGGGTGGTACATGAAGTAAGATAGATGTGTAATCGATAAGTTGAATGGGGGGGGGGGTTACCTGACGATTCTATTGTTTTACCTGGATCGCCAAGAATGCCATCACCCTGGCAACGTGCCCACCGAGAGCTTCCCGAACGAAAAGCTTTACGAGCATCTAGGTTTGCTGTCGAACACTTTAGGATGGGTAGTAAACTTCTTAAGCTATCTTTTTCAGAGAGAGAGAGAGAGAGAGAGAGAGAGAGAGAGAGAGAGAGAGAGAGAGCGAAGATATATAGAGAGAAGGAGATAGAGAAACATAGAGCGAACGAGTGAGAGAGAGAGCGAGAGAGGGAGAGTAAGAGATAGAAAAGTAAGAGAATTAAAGAAAGAGGAGAGAGAGAGAGACAGTGAGTGGCAGAATGAAACTAAGAGAGAAAAAGACAGAAAGCGGTGAGATAGAGAAAGAGAGAGAAAAATAGGAAGAGAGAGAGAGAGAGAGAGAGAGAGCGGGCGAGAGAAGTAGTAAGAATGAGAAAGATAAAGAGAATTAAAGACAGAGCGAGCTAGAGAGAGAAAAAGAGAGGAGAGAGAGAGTGAAAAAGAGAGAAAGAGTGTGTGTGTGTGTGTGTTTGTGTGTGCGTGTGTGTGTGTGTGTGAGAGAGAGAGAGAGAGAGAGAGAGAGAGAGAGAGAGAGAGGGAGAGAGACAGAGAGATTAGCTGACTGCGTATCACCTGAAAGGTGTGTAGGTACTGGCCGGAGTAAGGTTTAGGTTTTGATGGACGACCTAAAAGTCCACTTCATTGCTGGTGGCATCCAGGAGTTTATCCGGACAAAACGAGGCATATGCATCTCCGCGTCTCTTAGATGCAATTTACGGATTTCGAAAATGGCGGAAACCAATCCAACAAAAAACTTCTTCAGTAGAAAACAAAAGCCAATGCGTGAAACTGTCGTTCTACTAACGAGTTTCCACAGGAAAATACCGTTTCAATAACGAGGATTTTTATTAGCAATCCTTTGAGATGCAGTTTCATGATTTGTGTATTCATTCTTTTGCGGTCTGTTATCCTCATCTTTATAGTTGTTGTTGTCGTTTCACTACGTTACGGGTCCCCTAGCGCAATGGCACTTAGTCCCTACGATTTCAAGTGATCATTGTTTGAAGACAGCGATTTCAATTCTACCCAAAGCAGACCGGAGGATTAATTGGCCAGAACGTGGTGAGACAACGACAACTATTGAAGCCAATAATTACTGTGAATACAGTTACAAAACTCAGCATCCCGTTGAAGAAGGCCAGAGGATGAGTTGGCCAAAACGTAGTGAGACGACAACTATGGAAGGCAGTAATTACTGAGGACATAGTTAAAAGATTCAGAATTTTTATCTCGTCGCAGTCTAATCACCTGAAGAAGACCAGAGGATGAGTTGGCCGAAACGTGGTAAAACAACAACTATGAAAATTAGGATAGAAATCCACAAAAGGCTGAATACAAAAATTTAAGATTTAAGCGTAAGAGATCGAGGGGGTAATCCAGAGAAAGAATTGATGTCGTAACTAATGAAAATAGAGCCCTTGAGTCGCCGCCGACTACTTTATTTGTTTACTTTAAATCTATAATTCAGTCAATGATATTATCAACTGCAAGTTAACCCTTAATCATTTAATAAAAAGGGAGCCTTCAAGTCGCCCACGACTATTGTCAACTACTTTTATTTGTTATAATTGGATTAATAATAATTCACCTCGACACACCGGTTCCCATCAGATCACCGAAGTTAAGCAACGCTGAGCCTGGTCAGTACTAAAATGGGTGACCATTTGAGAATTCCAGGTGTTGTATGTGATCTCTGCTTATCTCGGCATTGTTTCCAATCGTCTAGAACTTCTTGCCATTGGACCAAAGTAGTGCCAATTCAGAGAAATTGAATGCCTACTGGAGAGAACTTGAATGCCTACTAGACACTATCCTCGAGTGTCTAAGGTCTCTCTATACAGGTTTTTTTTTTTTTACACAGTGATCACCACTTATCAAGGCCCGGAAGCCACTCAGGGATAAGGGTTATTGCAAGTACATTACGTTAGTGTGGAGATTTGATGAAGCGTTTAATTAAGGGGGCGGTTCATTAGGAATTTGTTAACATTGGACTTGAAGAAATCCAAGTTGTAGTCCGGAAGGAAGCAGGCAGACGGAACAGAGTTCCACAGGCGTGCAGTTCTAAGAAAGAAGCTTTGTTCGTGGAATCCGCGTTTTGATTTAGGCACAGATATAGAGTGGGGGAAATTTTTCACAGTGGATTCAGCTAGACGGGTGTTTTTCGTGAAAGATTAGTGAGGGGGGACCAGAGATTGGAGTTCAGACGAGAACCTGCCATGGAAATAACGATAAAACAAGGATAGGCTCGCAACGTCTCTTCTGTGGGAGAGAGGTTGCAGGGTAGAGAAAAGGGCACCCCCCACTAAGCCACGAAGTCTATTTTGTACTCTGTCAAGGCAGGATAGGCTGTTTTTGGCCGCTCCTGCCCAGATATGGCAACAATATTCCATCCTTGGACCTACTTGGCTTTTATATAGATAGAGAATTGCATCAGTAGTGAGATATCTTCTTGAGCGGTAGAGTTTGTCAGAACAACCTGGCACGAGGATACTTTTTCCCTAAAAGTAAACCCTGACCAAATATTCAAAATCACATTTTTTATTGGTTGCCCAAATAACATCTCCTTACTATGGCTGACCCACATTAGCTTTTATGAGGAATGGTGCATCAGCTGTACGCAGCCCATTAAGCGTTTAGTGCGACCAAAAACACCTCAATGTTGTAGGTGTAGAGATAGATAGATAGATAGATTTATAGATAGATAGATAGATAGATAGATAGATAGATAGATAGATAAATAAAGGCGTTCGTTTGAAAATGCCCTCTGCCATTATGGAAGTACTTTTCTTGCTCCAATTGTTAAGGCTTCTTTTCCGACAGTCATAGAAAAGGAAATTGATTATTTCATTGCACAATATTCAAAGATAAAGAAAGAAATGACCCCCCCCAAAAAAAAACAAAAACAAAACAAAACAAGAAAACAAAATAACAAAAAAAAACAAAAAAAAAACAAGAAAACAAAAAACAAAAAAACAAAAACAAAAACAAAAAATATCAGTTTTCTCGCGTTGTTAACGATCGACTATTTTGTCAATCTTGTTCGTTACGGAAGCCCGTTGGTGACAATCTTCTTAGATTGTTATCCAGGGACGAAAAGAAGATGATGAAGAAGGATACACATCATACCTGTTTATCGATATCGGAATACAGATGGCTCAATACCTGTACTAACGAGTTCTGCAAATCGTTAAGACGTCCGCGTATAAAAAAAAAAAAATGCCAAGAAATCGCTTTACTCTCAAAAACGGAAAGATTAACGTCTTTTGAGTTATTTGTGTTCTCTTTGTGACGACCCTCAACATACGATGTACGTTCAATAAGTTATGAGACTTTTTGTACAGAAATTTAAAATTCAATATGTTATTGCTATACATCTTATAATGACTTCAAGTTTAAATGAACAGCCACAGCAGGGATTCGAATACACCCTACTAAAGCCTGATTGTCACAGCTGGAGAATTTTAAAAATGCAATTTGGACGTGAGAACATTTTAGAAGAACGATATGGAATAAAATTCTGTTTTAAACTTAAAAAATGACACAGAAACGTATGGAATGCTTTAGACTGCTTTTGGACCATCTTGTATGAATCGAGCATAAGTTTTTGAGTGGTCTACCAGTTTACTGGAAGTCATGGACTTTGTGAGAAATGATGAGAGGTGTGGGAGGAGTAAGGAAGTCAGAACACCAGAGTTGATTGGCCAAATAAAGAATTTCATGGATAAGGACAATCATCTGTCCATGGAAAGAATATGTGCACAGGTTGATGTCAGTGTGAGAACTGTACACACAATTATTCGCGAGGAACTGAAGATGCGGAAGATTTGCGTGAAGATTGTGCTAAGGGTGCTTAGAGAAAGTCACAGACTATTTGACCAGAATGTGCATCAAGACAGTTCCTCACCCTCCCTAATAGCCCAGACTTGCTCCCTGTGACTTTTAGTTATTCCCTTAGATGCTGTCGTTATAATACAACTGAGGAGATGAAAGAGGTTGCCGGGTCTGTCTGTATGTTTGCGTATATCTGTAAATCTACAGAACTATGTAATAACGTTTGTGTGTCTGTCTGTCTGTACATCTATAAGACGAACAGGATTATAAGATGCAAAAAATAAATATCAGTTTGGAAGTAAAACGATTTTAAATGTTATTTATATTATTATCATATAAATCAAAGTCTAATTTTTAAAGCTCTTTTTGAACCCAGACAACGACGGATACTTCTGCTAGTATCTAATATATTAAAGTCGATTATTTTACGATTCCAGAAGAAAAAAAAAATTAATGAATACTTCTAAACCATGTCTTTCACAGTCAGTAAACACAACTTTCCGGAATTATTAATACATTTTGTATCCCTATACAAATTATTACATTTATTCCACAGAAACTGCCTCTCTCAAATATGTTCTGACATAAAATAGGTTTTAATATATAACAGATTTCGTATTTATCATTACGAAGCCAATACTCTATTTATTATTATATTGTACTTGATATACAGTAGTGATTTCAAAAGTTAAAAAGTAACTTGGGCACCATCAGGTAGAATCGAAACCAAAACATTTAGTGCTCCAGTTATGTTCCCTACCGTTTGGGTTATCGACAGATAGATAAGAAAGATCTAAAATTAAACCACTTCAAGCTACGAATGAATTTGCGCATTAATAAAAAATATGTTGAAATGAACATTTTCCATTTAAATTTACCGACATATTTCTCTCCGCGTCATTCATCTACTCAAACAATTTTTACTCTCGTATTTTGTCCTTATTGATCTGATGATATAATAAAATT
Source organism: Euprymna scolopes (assembly GCF_053919585.1). Lineage (NCBI taxonomy): Eukaryota > Metazoa > Mollusca > Cephalopoda > Sepiida > Sepiolidae > Euprymna > Euprymna scolopes. The sequence continues at coordinate 68,056,616 of NC_136526.1, forward strand.
ATAAGTAATATATATATATATATATATATATATATATATATATATATATGTATATATATATATATATATATAATATGATATAAAGCTGAACGTCTGTGTGTGTGTCTGGTCACAAATAGACTCCTATATGGTTGACTATTATAGAAAACTGATCACATATAATGTATCGAGACATAGTAATGGGTATGTCTAATCTGGCATAATGATGATTCATTAAAATTGTGGGGTCTGCGTACGCGCCTGATCCACAAAGTATGGAAATAAAAAATTGAAATAATAAAAAAAACGTTTACAAGTGTTTTCGATATAGATGTACATAATACTTTGATAAGCATGTTTTAACTTAAATAGGGATGGTATAATAAAATTGTGGGATCTGCGTTCGGCCTGGCCTCCATAGAATGGAAATAGGCACAAACTTTAATAAAGACATTTCATATCTATCTGCGTAAGTATACTTCGATAATTATGTTTCGGTTTGAAGAAATATGTTATAATAAAATTATGGGGTGTTCGTTCGAACCTGACCTCTATAGAATGGAAATATGTCACAAAGTTTTAAAAGTTTTTTTTTAATATAGATCCACAGAATATTGTGATAAGTGTTTCAGTGTGAACAGGTATGGTATAATGAATTATGGGGTTTATCTATTTTATTTTTACTTTCATAATATTTTGCTTTGGTTTTGATACCCCCAAATTCGAAGCTATCTCTTTACAACCCTTCCTTTTCATAACCTATCATACTTTCATAAATCAGAGCCCATTTTCTGTAGGCTGTTTTTGAACCCAGTCAACGGCGGGTACTTTTGCTAGTATATATATATATATATATATATATATATATATATATATATATATTTATATATATATATATATATATATATATATATAGAGAGAGAGAGAGAGAGAGAGTGACATACTAGCATGGGTGCCCGGCGTTGCCCGAGTGTTTTGAGGTGTATGCTAAGCAAAAAAAAAAAAAACAAAACAAAAAAAAAACGGTCAATTTTTTTAACCTTGACCCCTATTATGACCACTTAAAATTTATTTTTAGGGCTCGAATGAAGTTATTACGTTAGATCCATGTCCAAGTAACCTACATCGAAAATTTAAAGTGTTTAGACCCAAAATTGTCGGAGGAGTTTGGTAGAGTTCTCAAAGGTCAAATCGCTCAACTTTAACCCCTTAATCGCAAAATGTCTGTCCGAAAACCTATTACATAGATTTCCCCAAATCTCAGTACCCTGTATATCAAATTTCGAGTATGTAGACTTAAAATTGACAGAGTTATTGCGTAGGGAAATGTACACAGACATACACACAGACAGACACTTTCACTTTTATAGATATACTAGCATGGGAGCCCGGCGTTGCCCGGCGTTGCCCGGCGTTGCCCAGGTGTTTGGAGGTGTGTGTTGAGCAAAAAAAAAGTGGTAGTAGGAAGGCAGGCTCGAACCCGTACCGCGAAAGAGGAAACGAATGGGAAATAACTTGAATCTTTGCTGTTACGACTACAGCCAAACCGGAAGTGACGTAGGTTTTAATTAAGGCTAGATTATCGAAAGGAAAGGATGACTTTCGAAAATATCGGCGGAAAAAGCGACACCCCTGTAGAAAAGTGCCCAGTTGAAGGTGAAGATATTAATGTTTTTAGCCAATGTTTCGATATTTGTCGTCTGAAGGGACACCCCTGTAGAAAAGTGCCCAGTTGAAGGTGAAGATATTAATGTTTTTAGCCAATGTTTCGATATTTGTCGTCTGAAGGGTCGAGTTTCAAAACGATACTGATCTTGAAAAATCCGTCGCCTTTGTCGAAAGTTTTAGGCAGACATGCAAACATACATACATACATTTATATATTGGTAACTCAAATAGTCGACCCAAACCGATTAAAAAGCTTGTCCTATTTCTGAATTCTCTTTATTTCAAATTTCAAATGTTAGACCAGAAATTGTCCGAGTAATTCGGTAGAGACCGAAGTGGTCAATTTT
>NC_136526.1:68063609-68108609 GCF_053919585.1 Euprymna scolopes
AAACGAACATTTATCAAAGGCCGAATGCCACTCGAGGATAAGGGTTAACGTTTATCATCAGCACAACTGCGTAGTAATAGTTAGTAGTGAGTTTTGGTATAATTTGCTTATTTAAGAAGACGGCTCGACAAGAACTTGTTTATATTGGACTTGAAGACGACTATATTGTAGTCAGCCAAAAAGCAAGCTAGCGGAATAGAGTTCAATAAGCGGTCGTTTCTAGGAAAGAAGCTTAGTTCATGAAATCCACGTTTAGATTTAGGAACAGATAGAGAGAGGGAAAAAATGTTGATAGTGGTTGTAGATAGACGAGTGTTTTTCGTGAAAGTTTGGCAAAGAGGGAACCATAGATTGAAGCTCAGACGAGCACTTGCTATAAAAATAACGATAACGCAACATCTCTTCTGTGGGAAAGAGATTGCAGGGGAAAGAAAATGCCATCTTCGACTAGGCTACGAAGTCTATTTTGAACTCTGCCAAGGAAGATAAGGTGTTTCCAGCAGCTCCTGCTCAAAAATGACAACTGTACTCCATCCTTGGACGAACTTATCTCTTATACAGGTAGAGAATTGGTCATATTTTGTTGTTCTAGCTAAATCTGTTCGCGTCTACATTAAACATTACCTAAATGCACTTCTTTCAAACTACTTGGCCTTACGTTTACAGGGAACATGAGCTGGAACATATATATTGAGAGCATTGCCAAGGCTGCTGCGGAGAAGGTGGGGGGTATTTATTTGCTCCCCACCGAGACCATATGAGGCACAAGGCCGATTTTTAATGTGAGGAGTGAAGGGGAAATGGGGACCAACTCCCCGGAGAGTAGGGGGAGCTGGATAGTGACAATTGGTATGAAGGGTTGCCCCTACATTGACCAATAACTTATATGTGGGGTCGCCCCCACATAGGGTCTTTGCTTGCAGTATCTGCCGAAACAGATACTACACTTTGATCTGGACCCGAAGGCCACGAACGTCCCTATTCTTGCGAAGGGGGTGGGCTCACTCTACCGTGCTAGAAAGCTACTTATGCCTGAATGTATCCTGTATCTCTATAAGGCCACCATTCGCCCATGTATGGAGTGCTGTTGTCACATTTGAGCTGGTGCATCTGCTACTTGTCTCTCACTCTTGGATAGAGTTCAAAAGAGATTCGACAACCTAATAGGTTCTGAATTGTCATCTAAGCTTCAACCTCTGTCTCATCGACGTAATGTTACACCTCTATGTCTGTTCTACAAGTATTTTAATGGTGAATGCTCCGACGAACTACAAGCACTTGTACCCCCTCTACGTAAATACTCCCACCAAACCCGACAAGCAGCAAAATCTCACCCCTACACAGTATAGATCCTTAGATGTAAGAAAGCCGTCTACTCCAATAGTTTCTTCCCCAGAACTGCTAGACTTTGGAATTCCCTTTCGAGTTCCTGCTTCCCCAACGGTACTGACATGCAGAAGTCCAATTGTAATGTAAATAGACATCTTGCTGCTCAGCTCCCGACATAGTATCCCTGCAACTTATCTCCCCGATAATAGCCCCCTGCATCAAAGTGGCATTGTGCCTTGTTTGGGGTGAAAATGGATTAAACAACAACAACAAAAAAAACTTGGTTATCATGTGCTCTTTTTAGTATCCTCGTAGTTCCCTTAAGTGCAATTGTCTGGTTTTCTTTTGCACTTGGTTCACCAAGAATATTAGTTAGGTAGGACATCAGGTTCTTCTTCATAAGCCCTGTGGCACCTATGATAACTGGTATAATTGATATCTCTCTAAGATTCCAGTTTCTTTTCATATCATACATAAGACCTTGGTATTTGCTCTATTTCTCCCTTTCAGCTCCGTTCAGTCCGCCATCATAAGGAACAAACACTTCAACCAAGGTTGCAACTCTCTCTGACTTATTCTGAGTTATCAGTTTGCATCTATTCATGTCTCAAAGTTTAAAGGTCTTTATTATATTGTATTCATGTCTCAAAGTGTAAAGGTCTTTATTTATATTGTATTCATGTCTCAAAGTTTAAAGGTCTTTATTTATATTGTATTGATGTCTCAAAGTTTAAAGGTCTTTATTTATATTGTATTGATATCTCAAAGTTTAAAGGTCTTTATTTATATTGTATTCATGTCTCAAAGTTTAAAGGTCTTTATTTATATTGTATTCATGTCTCAAAGTTTAAAGGTCTTTATTTATATTGTATTCATGTCTCAAAGTTTAAAGGTCTTTATTTATATTGTATTCATGTCTCAAAGTGTAAAGGTCTTTATTTATATTGTATTCATGTCTCAAAGTTTAAAGGTCTTTATTTATATTGTATTCATGTCTCAAAGTGTAAAGGTCTTTATTTATATTGTATTCATGTCTCAAAGTTTAAAGGTCTTTATTTATATTGTATTGATGTCTCAAAGTTTAAAGGTCTTTATTTATATTGTATTCATGTCTCAAAGTTTAAAGGTCTTTATTTATATTGTATTCATGTCTCAAAGTTTAAAGGTCTTTATTTATACTGTATTCATGTCTCAAAGTGTAAAGGTCTTTATTTATATTGTATTCATGTCTCAAAGTTTAAAGGTCTTTATTTATATTGTATTCATGTCTCAAAGTGTAAAGGTCTTTATTTATATTGTATTCATGTCTCAAAGTTTAAAGGTCTTTATTTATATTGTATTGATGTCTCAAAGTTTAAAGGTCTTTATTTATATTGTATTCATGCCTCAAAGTTTAAAGGTCTTTATTTATATTGTATTGATATCTCAAAGTTTAAAGGTCTTTATTTATATTGTATTCATGTCTCAAAGTTTAAAGGTCTTTATTTATATTGTATTCATGTCTCAAAGTTTAAAGGTCTTTATTTATATTGTATTCATGTCTCAAAGTGTAAAGGTCTTTATTTATATTGTATTCATGTCTCAAAGTTTAAAGGTCTTTATTTATATTGTATTCATGTCTCAAAGTGTAAAGGTCTTTATTTATATTGTATTCATGTCTCAAAGTTTAAAGGTCTTTATTTATATTGTATTCATGTCTCAAAGTGTAAAGGTCTTTATTTATATTGTATTCATGTCTCAAAGTTTAAAGGTCTTTATTTATATTGTATTCATGTCTCAAAGTTTAAAGGTCTTTATTTATATTGTATTCATGTCTCAAAGTTTAAAGGTCTTTATTTATATTGTATTCATGTCTCAAAGTTTAAAGGTCTTTATTTATATTGTATTGATGTCTCAAAGTGTAAAGGTCTTTATTTATATTGTATTCATGTCTCAAAGTTTAAAGGTCTTTATTTATATTGTATTCATGTCTCAAAGTTTAAAGCTCTTTATTTATATTGTATTCATGTCTCAAAGTTTAAAGGTCTTTATTTATATTGTATTCATGTCTCAAAGTGTAAAGGTCTTTATTTATATTGTATTCATGCCTCAAAGTTTAAAGGTCTTTATTTATATTGTATTCATGTCTCAAAGTTTAAAGGTCTTTATTTATATTGTATTCATGTCTCAAAGTTTAAAGGTCTTTATTTATATTGTATTCATGTCTCAAAGTTTAAAGGTCTTTATTTATATTGTATTGATGTCTCAAAGTTTAAAGGTCTTTATTTATATTGTATTCATGTCTCAAAGTTTAAAGGTCTTTATTTATATTGTATTCATGTCTCAAAGTGTAAAGGTCTTTATTTATATTGTATTCATGTCTCAAAGTTTAAAGGTCTTTATTTATATTGTATTCATGTCTCAAAGTTTAAAGGTCTTTATTTATATTGTATTCATGTCTCAAAGTGTAAAGGTCTTTATTTATATTGTATTCATGTCTCAAAGTTTAAAGGTCTTTATTTATATTGTATTCATGTCTCAAAGTTTAAAGGTCTTTATTTATATTGTATTCATGTCTCAAAGTGTAAAGGTCTTTATTTATATTGTATTCATGTCTCAAAGTTTAAAGGTCTTTATTTATATTGTATTCATGTCTCAAAGTTTAAAGGTCTTTATTTATATTGTATTCATGTCTCAAAGTGTAAAGGTCTTTATTTATATTGTATTCATGTCTCAAAGTGTAAAGGTCTTTATTTATATTGTATTCATGTCTCAAAGTTTAAAGGTCTTTATTTATATTGTATTCATGTCTCAAAGTGTAAAGGTCTTTATTTATATTGTATTCATGTCTCAAAGTTTAAAGGTCTTTATTTATATTGTATTCATGTCTCAAAGTGTAAAGGTCTTTATTTATATTGTATTCATGTCTCAAAGTTTAAAGGTCTTTATTTATATTGTATTGATGTCTCAAAGTTTAAAGGTCTTTATTTATATTGTATTCATGTCTCAAAGTGTAAAGGTCTTTATTTATATTGTATTCATGTCTCAAAGTTTAAAGGTCTTTATTTATATTGTATTCATGTCTCAAAGTTTAAAGGTCTTTATTTATATTGTATTCATGCCTCAAAGTGTAAAGGTCTTTATTTATATTGTATTGATGTCTCAAAGTTTAAAGGTCTTTATTTATATTGTATTCATGTCTCAAAGTTTAAAGGTCTTTATTTATATTGTATTCATGTCTCAAAGTTTAAAGGTCTTTATTTATATTGTATTCATGTCTCAAAGTGTAAAGGTCTTTATTTATATTGTATTCATGTCTCAAAGTTTAAAGGTCTTTATTTATATTGTATTCATGTCTCAAAGTTTAAAGGTCTTTATTTATATTGTATTCATGTCTCAAAGTGTAAAGGTCTTTATTTATATTGTATTCATGTCTCAAAGTGTAAAGGTCTTTATTTATATTGTATTCATGTCTCAAAGTTTAAAGGTCTTTATTTATATTGTATTGATGTCTCAAAGTTTAAAGGTCTTTATTTATATTGTATTCATGTCTCAAAGTGTAAAGGTCTTTATTTATATTGTATTCATGTCTCAAAGTTTAAAGGTCTTTATTATATTGTATTCATGTCTCAAAGTGTAAAGCTCTTTATTTATATTGTATTCATGTCTCAAAGTTTAAAGGTCTTTATTATATTGTATTCATGTCTCAAAGTGTAAAGGTCTTTATTTATATTGTATTCATGTCTCAAAGTTTAAAGGTCTTTATTTATATTGTATTCATGTCTCAAAGTTTAAAGGTCTTTATTTATATTGTATTCATGTCTCAAAGTTTAAAGCCCTTTATTTATATTGTATTCATGTCTCAAAGTTTAAAGGTCTTTATTTATATTGTATTCATGTCTCAAAGTGTAAAGGTCTTTATTTATATTGTATTGATGTCTCAAAGTTTAAAGGTCTTTATTTATATTGTATTCATGTCTCAAAGTTTAAAGGTCTTTATTTATATTGTATTCATGTCTCAAAGTTTAAAGGTCTTTATTTATATTGTATTCATGTCTCAAAGTTTAAAGGTCTTTATTTATATTGTATTCATGTCTCAAAGTTTAAAGGTCTTTATTTATAATGTATTCATGTCTCAAAGTTTAAAGGTCTTTATTTATATTGTATTCATGTCTCAAAGTTTAAAGGTCTTTATTTATATTGTATTCATGTCTCAAAGTGTAAAGGTCTTTATTTATATTGTATTCATGTCTCAAAGTGTAAAGGTCTTTATTTATATTGTATTCATGTCTCAAAGTGTAAAGGTCTTTATTTATATTGTATTCATGTCTCAAAGTTTAAAGGTCTTTATTTATATTGTATTCATGTCTCAAAGTGTAAAGGTCTTTATTTATATTGTATTCATGTCTCAAAGTGTAAAGGTCTTTATTTATATTGTATTCATGTCTCAAAGTGTAAAGGTCTTTATTTATATTGTATTCATGCCTCAAAGTTTAAAGGTCTTTATTTATATTGTATTCATGTCTCAAAGTTTAAAGGTCTTTATTTATATTGTATTCATGTCTCAAAGTGTAAAGGTCTTTATTTATATTGTATTCATGTCTCAAAGTGTAAAGGTCTTTATTTATATTGTATTCATGTCTCAAAGTTTAAAGGTCTTTATTTATATTGTATTCATGTCTCAAAGTTTAAAGGTCTTTATTTATATTGTATTCATGTCTCAAAGTTTAAAGGTCTTTATTTATATTGTATTGATGTCTCAAAGTGTAAAGGTCTTTATTTATATTGTATTCATGTCTCAAAGTTTAAAGGTCTTTATTTATATTGTATTCATGTCTCAAAGTGTAAAGGTCTTTATTTATATTGTATTGATGTCTCAAAGTTTAAAGGTCTTTATTTATATTGTATTCATGTCTCAAAGTGTAAAGGTCTTTATTTATATTGTATTGATGTCTCAAAGTGTAAAGGTCTTTATTTATATTGTATTGATGTCTCAAAGTTTAAAGGTCTTTATTTATATTGTATTCATGTCTCAAAGTGTAAAGGTCTTTATTTATATTGTATTCATGTCTCAAAGTGTAAAGGTCTTTATTTATATTGTATTGATGTCTCAAAGTTTAAAGGTCTTTATTTATATTGTATTCATGTCTCAAAGTGTAAAGGTCTTTATTTATATTGTATTCATGTCTCAAAGTTTAAAGGTCTTTATTTATATTGTATTCATGTCTCAAAGTGTAAAGGTCTTTATTTATATTGTATTCATGTCTCAAAGTTTAAAGGTCTTTATTTATATTGTATTCATGTCTCAAAGTGTAAAGGTCTTTATTTATATTGTATTCATGTCTCAAAGTTTAAAGGTCTTTATTTATATTGTATTCATGTCTCAAAGTGTAAAGGTCTTTATTTATATTGTATTCATGTCTCAAAGTGTAAAGGTCTTTATTTATATTGTATTGATGTCTCAAAGTTTAAAGGTCTTTATTTATATTGTATTCGTGTCTCAAAGTGTAAAGGTCTTTATTTATATTGTATTGATGTCTCAAAGTTTAAAGGTCTTTATTTATATTGTATTCATGTCTCAAAGTTTAAAGGTCTTTATTTATATTGTATTCATGTCTCAAAGTGTAAAGGTCTTTATTTATATTGTATTCATGTCTCAAAGTTTAAAGCTCTTTATTTATATTGTATTCATGTCTCAAAGTTTAAAGGTCTTTATTTATATTGTATTCATGTCTCAAAGTGTAAAGGTCTTTATTTATATTGTATTCATGTCTCAAAGTTTAAAGGTCTTTATTTATATTGTATTCATGTCTCAAAGTGTAAAGGTCTTTATTTATATTGTATTCATGTCTCAAAGTTTAAAGGTCTTTATTTATATTGTATTCATGTCTCAAAGTGTAAAGGTCTTTATTTATATTGTATTCATGTCTCAAAGTGTAAAGGTCTTTATTTATATTGTATTGATGTCTCAAAGTTTAAAGGTCTTTATTTATATTGTATTCGTGTCTCAAAGTTTAAAGGTCTTTATTTATATTGTATTCATGTCTCAAAGTTTAAAGGTCTTTATTTATATTGTATTCATGTCTCAAAGTGTAAAGGTCTTTATTTATATTGTATTCATGTCTCAAAGTGTAAAGGTCTTTATTTATATTGTATTCATGTCTCAAAGTTTAAAGGTCTTTATTTATTTTTTATTCATGTCTCAAAGTTTAAAGGTCTTTATTTATATTGTATTCATGTCTCAAAGTGTAAAGGTCTTTATTTATATTGTATTCATGTCTCAAAGTTTAAAGGTCTTTATTTATATTGTATTCATGTCTCAAAGTGTAAAGGTCTTTATTTATATTGTATTCATGTCTCAAAGTTTAAAGGTCTTTATTTATATTGTATTCATGTCTCAAAGTTTAAAGGTCTTTATTTATATTGTATTCATGTCTCAAAGTTTAAAGGTCTTTATTTATATTGTATTCATGTCTCAAAGTTTAAAGGTCTTTATTTATATTGTATTCATGTCTCAAAGTTTAAAGGTCTTTATTTATATTGTATTCATGTCTTAAAGTTTAAAGGTCTTTATTTATATTGTATCATTTTGCGTTCTCTACTGGCTGGTTTTTATTAAAAACTGAAGATACAATTTTAGAATAACTTTTAAAATAAATTTTAAAGATAAAACCCGACATAAATGCTATCAGAAAAAATATTTTCCTAAGACTTTTCAAGCTGATTTGTAGACGACATGCTACAGTGTTACGTCATATGGTTCTTCTCTCTTTTGCCCGTCCTATACACGTTCTCAAGCGGGTGAGTGACCCCCCCCTATTGGACCCAGATTGTTTATGGCCCAAGAAACAGCCTATCCTACCGTGACTGAGTACAAAATAGACTTCGTGGTTTAGTGAGGGATGCTCTTTTCTCTTCCCTGCAACCTCTCTCCCACAGAAGAGACGTTGCGAGCCCGTCGTTGTTTTATCGTTATTTCCATGGCAGGTGCTCGTCTGAGCTCCAATCCCTCGTCCCCCCCTCGCCAATCTTTCACGAGAAACACCCGTCTGGCTGAAACTACTGTCAATAATTTTCCTCACTCTTTATCTGTGCCTAAATCCAAACGTAGATTCCATGAGCAAAGCTTCTTTCTTAGAACTGCACGCCAGTGGAACTCTCTGTCGCTTGCCTGTTTCCCACCTGACTACAACTTGGATGTCTTCAAGTCCAACATAAACAAACTCCTGACAAACCGCCCCCTTAAGTAGGACACTCTATCAAAACCCCCAATACTAATGATTACTACAATACTATCTCATTGATTACTGTACACGCAATAACTCTTATCCCTGAGTGGCCTTCGGGCCTTGATAAGTGGTGACCCCCATGTAAGAAAAGAAATACATGTAAACATTTATTCTTTAAAACTAGAAAAGAAAGCATCCAAAAAAATATTGTAAAATTTCAAAGCTATTTTATTTCATATGTTAACATTACATATGAGTTTAGCAGATTAGTTCGAATCAATATAAATGTGTAAATTGTCATTAAATGTTTATTATATTTTCAAATGATGAAAAAGAGCTAATTACGTCCAACGATGGAATACTGTTGCCACATCTGAGCAGGAGCTGCTAGAAACACCTTATTCTGTCTTGACAGAGTTCAAAATAAACTTAGTAGCCTATTGGGGGATTCCCTTTTCTCTTCCCTGCAATCTGTTTCCCCAGAACAGACGTTGCGAGCCTGCCTCTGCGTTATCGTTATTTTCATGGCAAGTGCTCGTTTGAGCTCCAATCTATGGTTCCCCTTCGAAAAACACTCATCTAGATAAAACCACTATCAATAATTCCCCCCCACTCTTTATCTGTGTCTAAACGTAAACGTAGATTCCATAGACAAAGCTTCTTTCTTAGAACTGCACGCTTATAGAACTTTGTTCCGCTGGCTTGCTTTCCAGTTGACTACAATAGGATCGTCTTCAAGTCTAAGGTAGACACGTTCTTGATGAATCGTCCCCTTAAGTAATCCAATTTACCAAATTTACACTGATTGACAGAAGTTTAAATGTAACGTAAACAAATATCTTGTAATCTTTGCTAGGAATTTTTTATAAAAGAGTCACCAATTATCAAAGTCCGGAGGCCAGTCGAGAATAAGGGTTAAAGAGTGTACAGTAGTCAATGAGACAATATCGTAGAAATTTGATAAATTGGATTACTTAAGGGGACGATTCATCAAGAATTTGTTTACATTGGACTTGAAGACGACCATATTGTAGTTAACTGGAAAGCTGGGTAGCGGAAGAGAGTTCTATAGGCATGTATTTATAAGAAAGAAACTTTGTTCGTGGAAACATTATGTATAGTGGTTTCAGATAGACGCGTGTTTTTCGTGAAAGTTTGACGAAAGGGGATGATAGATTGGAGCTCAGACGAGCACTTGCCATAGATATAGCGATAGAGCAGAGACAGGCTCACGAGGAATCTTCTGTGAGAAAGAGGTTGCAGGGAAGAGAAAAGGGCATTCCCTAATAGAACATATGTCCTTACCACATGGAAAGTCTTTCAATTGCGATTTAGGGGTCAGATTTTGATGTTAAGTTAGAGTATACTTTAATTACGAACATCCAGGGATACAGTTGGTCCAATTACAGTTTCGCTTAGAAATAATAGGTCTGGTTTGGTCTCCTGTAATTGGGTTACACCTTCTGGAAGTTGAAATGTAGACCCCTGATGTTGGAGAAGGTGACATTGTAGTGGGGGTCTACGTTGGGAGTTAGCGTTTTGAGTTTAATCGTCTATTTTTTCTGGGGACTTAGTCATGGCAGCATTGAATGCTACCATCTATTTTCCTACCCCCATTCCACTACAGACTGCAGGTCTTCCTCTTGGGTTTCCGAAATTTCTTGGGTATATGTTCATTCGTCCCCCCACCCCTCGTGTCTGTGATAGAGCGTGGTGTCGTCAGCAAATATACCAATCTACGAGACTATTTAATCATGGAGGTTATTTATTATTATCAGGAAAAGTAAACGTCCAAATATCGACCCCCTGTGGTACATCCGCATTTTTATCGTACGACCATCGAGGACAAACTGGAATTTTCTCTTATCTAAGAAGGATTTTATTATGTTAGGACGAATGTCCAGTAATACTTTAGGATCTGATTTTCATGAGAAGACCATCGTGCCATACCGTGTCAAAGCCCCAAGATATACCTAGAGCTACTGCCCTAGCCTCCCCTGCTTTATCCAGTGCATGGTATAGGTTCAAAGATTACAGTTAGGATACTTGCAGTAGACGGGATTATCTAAACAAATACTATTAGTCAGACAGAAGTTTAGCAACTGTAAAGTTGTGGACTAGTGCTTGATTAATTATGGATCAAATAATTTGGCGAAAAGAGGGAGTTAGCTAATGTGGCGATAATTTTATGGGTCAGTTCTTTCGCCGGAATTCTTGTAAACTGGTATCACATAAGAGACGAAAGAGAACATGAAAATAAAAAAAAATTAAACGAAAGAAAAAAGGAAAGAAAAGAGAACAAAGGACGAAAGAGTAAGAAAGAGTGGATGAAAAGAAAGAAAGAAAAAAGACAACAAAATAAAATGGGACAAGAGAAAGAAAGAAAAGAAAGTGAAATAGAAAGAAAGAAAGAAAGAAAGAAAGGAAGTAAATCATTAAAGAATGAATAAAAAAGAAAAAAAACAAATAAGAAAATATAGAAAAGGTGAAAAAAGAAAGTTTGAAATAATAAAGAAAACAAAGAAAGAAAAAAGAAAGAGAAGTAGAAAATAGATAAAAAGGGGAAAAGAACGATAAGAAAATAAAATAAGGAAAGAGAAGAAAGAATGAAATAGAGAAAGGTCAACAAGAATGAAAGATAAAAGAAAATAAATAAAAACTACAGAAAAAAAATAGATAAAAAGAAAAAAAAAAACAAACAAACAAAGGGGGTGCAATTAATTTGTGAGGCAAATCCAAACTTTTCAAACGCAACGGAAATTCCCGAGGGAAATATGGAATAAAAAAAAAACTGTCGGAAAAATATCCATTACTGGAAAACAAAACAAAAAACAAAACAAAACAAAAATATCATATCAAAAAAGTTGGAAAAACGGACGCGACAATCGACAAAAACGATATGTTGACGAGAAAAAGAATGTATGTGTGTGGGGGTGGGGGGTCTGCCATTGTCGGGCGTGGGTAGGGGATCTTATCTTTTGCGATTGCTCGGAAAGATATCGGAAATATTGCGACAAATAAGTAATGAGGAATTGAAAGCACAAACGATCCTCCCCCCCCCACAACCACCCCACCCCCACCCCATCCGTATCTGTTACCCAATCTTATCACGATCTACCCTTCGTGCGAATAATACTTACGTAGAAACGTATATGAATCGAAAGAAAATCGATAGTAATACAGGGTGGAACGATAAAATTGTCGCCCTGGAAAAAAACGACCTGATTCCATTTCCGTTTGATTAAAACTGTCTTTCTTCTTTTGTTGTTGCATACCATGACTAGATGTGTACAGATCCCAAGAGCGATAGGAACCATCTATCATGTCTAAAAATTACACAATGTTAAACGAGCGAGATCGGAGATGCGCCGTTGTACAACTCATGCTCTCTATCGATTCAAGTACTGACAACAGGACCATTGCCAGCACTCTCAAAATGCAAATCCGTACAGTTCAACGCTTGAGGGCACAGCTCAATGAAGTGCCCGGGCATGGTTATGTGCAATCAGGTGGCTGCTGGCAGACCCTGGGCGTGGCAGCAGGACGCGGCGCCGGCCCACAAGTCCAAATAAACCCAGGCTTGGCTTCAGAAGGAGTGCTACGACTTTGTAACCTTCTCCCATTGGATCCCACTTCTTCCCTGACCGGAGACCACTGGATTGCTTCGTTTGGTTATACGTCGAGAACATCACCAACATGACCTCTCACAACACCAAAGTCAGTCCAATTACCGCCATCTGCCGAATATTTGCCGAGCTCTCGCCGGCGCTTGTGGGAAAGGCATCTTCTCTGTTCAGGACCTGTATGGAGATGGTGATTGAGGCTGAAGGAGGCTACATTGAATAGATGTCAGCTCTACTACATAATCAAGTAACCGGAACTGATTTTTTAAAAAAAAGTTTTAAAATTAAGCGGTAGTATTGTTTTCTTTAGGACGACAACTTTATCTTTTAATCCTGTAGCCACGACTTATCAAAGCCTGAATGCCACTCTAGTTGTGAGTAAGACTGTTAAATATTGACCGTCCAACGCTGAAAGGTTTGCTGGTCGATGATTATCACGATTATTCAAGCCAAAAGTTTTGTCAACTAAAATATGTTTTAGAATAATCCAAATATTTAGAATAAATATTTATTTACATTAATTTAGGAATGTTTACTTAAAAATGTTATCATAACAATTTAGTGGACAACTTAGAAATAATGACATGTAAAAACATCAGGCGATTATATTAGTGACGTATACTAATGACGTCATTTAGAGGGAGACATGTTTTTTTTTTTTAGATACGTGGAAATTAGTTGGTGTTTAAAGTTTGAAGGAGGCAGACAGACAGTGGGGAGAAAAAAACAAAAAAAAAACAAAACAAAACAAAAACAAAAACAAAACAAATAAAGCAATCTGGAATAAAAAGGTGTCGAAAATAAAACACGAGGCTCCGTCGCTTTAGAATAATAAAACGTTTACATAAATTTAGAAATGTTAACTTAAAAATGTTATCACAACAAATCTATCTATCTCTGACCGAGTATATGTGCCGAATTTATTGTTTATCTCATTTACTCCCCCTCCCCTGGATTTATCAAAATACTAGCGGGGGTACCCGGCGTTGTCCGAGTGTTTGTTTCCGGGACGGGGGGGGGGTTTAAAAATGTTATGGTAGGTAAGTAGGAAGGATCAAACCTTGAGTCATGAGTAAAAGTAGGAAAATAAAGTGTGAAAAAAAAACACAAAAAAAAACATCTGCAACGTTAACAGTTCGGCCACCAAGAAAAGTCCATTCCAGTTGTTTAGGAAAAAAAAAAACAAAAAAAAAACGACTACGGTAGGTCGGCGCGAACGTGAAAATATAATGTGAATTGTCCAGCACGCTAACCACTACGCCACAGAGCACTGCAGCTTAGTTTAGTGATTTTAAATAACTTCACATGAAAGAACTACGAAGCCAAACCGGTGTTCTCTTCTCAACTGTTCCTTGTGAACGATCCCCAAACGGTGTTAAGTGGTGGCAGGGGGAGGAGGAATTTATTAGAGAGAAAATATTTTACCACTTCCATTGATTTTGGCTGTGACTTCTCAGCAGAAAAAGTATAGAAATCTAAGATTATCGAGGACTTTGAGAACTAATAAGCCTATAACACACCTCAGATATTGTTCTGCCGTTTGTGCATATTATATTTGCATGACATATCTTGATTTTTAATCCTATTAAGGTCAAAATCCGACGGGAAAAAATGAGTTCATTTTATTTATAGAAGAAGAAGAAGAAGAAAAAAAAAATAGAAGAAAAAAAAAAAAATATATATATATATATATATATATATATAATAATAATAATAATAATAATAATAATAATAATAATAATAATAATATATATATATATAAGAAGATAAGATAAGATAAGATAAGATAAGATAAGAATAGAAGAATAGAAAAGAATAGAAGAAGAATAGAAGATAGAAGAGATAGAATAGAAGAAGATAGAATAGAAGAGAGAGAAGAGAAGAGAAGATATGAGTCTTTATTTGGAATGAAAGAGGCATCTTTATCTGCCGATTTATCGCCCTATTTTAATTTTTTTTTATTGCGTTTGATTATTGAATCTTGTATTCTTATGCGTTCGATAAAAAGACGTAGAGAAGGCGAGAGATTTGTAAGTGTGTATTTGTGTGTCTATCTCTGTGTGTGTGTATTTGTGTGTCTATCTGTGTGTGTGTGTGTGTGTGTATTTGTGTGTCTATCTCTGTGTGTGTGATGGATATATTTGGGGCAGTCTGAAAGAGAAGTCAGCAGTCGCTTTTTTATTGTCGTAATCATGTTATTCGTTTAACTAAAATCAAATTAAAAAAAAAGTTTTTTACTCACGTTCACTCTAACAAGATATATCGCCACTTGGATGCAAGGGGCTACTATTTCGGACGATGCCCAGGAAAGATTCACAAGGTGTTGGTTTACGTTACATTTAAACATTTGTACATAAGTACAGTCAGGGAAACAGGTAACAGGAAGGAAATTCCAAAGTCTAGCTGTTCGAGGGAAGACACTAGGAAGCTTCTGGCATTTAGGGACCTCAACAGCGAAGAGGTGTGATTTTGTTGCTAAGCAGGTTTGTCGGGGATATGTACATCGAGTGGACACATGTGCATACTTGTAAAACAGGCACAGGGATGCAACATTGCGGCGATGGGACAGGGGTTGGAACTTAGTTGACAAAGTGGGACCTATTAGGTTGAAGACTCTTTTCTAGACCCTATCCCAGTGATAGATACACCTGCCGAAATGTAGTTACAATACTCTATGCATGGGCGAATGGTGGCCTTGTAGATGCAAAGGATACTCTCAAGTGTGAGTAGTCTTCTAGCACGATTATGAGATCCCACCTTCCTTGCAGCAGCCTTCACAATGTCTTCAATGTATTTCTTCCAGTTCATATTGCCTGTGAATATTAAGCTGGGGAGTTTGAAAGAAGAATTCTCATGTAAGGTGTTATTTGTCATCGGATATCGGTGGTTGGAGAGGTTTCTTGTTCATATTATTGAGCACTATTATAATTCAGTGAGTTTTACTGTTGGATACTTTTAACAGGGAATAATAATAATAATAATAATAATAATAATAATAATAATAATAATAATAACAATGTTACAAACATAAACTGGCAACAGTAATTGAAAACGAGAATCACAAAATCCTATGGGACATGGACATACAAACAGATAAACCCATCCAAGCAAGAAGACCAGATGTTGTAATAATTAACAAGAAAGAAAATTCCTGTCAAATCGTAGACTTTGTTGTCCCAGCTGACCACAGGGTGAATATCAAAGAAAAGGAAAAACGGAGCAAATACACAGAGCTAGCCAGAGAGCTGAAAGGGATATGGAAGATGAAGAAAATCAAAATAATACCTATAATAGTAGGAACACTAGGAACAATCCCGAAAAAGTTTGAAAAAGGAATGGGAGAAATTGGAATCAGAGGAATGACTGGAAAAATCCAACGAACAACAATAATAAAAACAGCTGAAATATTAAGGAAAACCCTTGAATGCGGAAACTAACACACAAGAGCAAAAAGCGCAGATACAAAACATGAAGCGCTCCATGGAACCAAGAACATTGAAACTGCATACTTATAAGTTCTCTAACCCCACTCCATCTCCCCATTACCACATCACGCTCCCCCCCCCCAAAAAAAAAACAAAAGAGTGAAACCAAATAGCCAAATAGTCAAGGGTCAAGGAGGAAGGAAAGACCGAGGAGTGAGCATTGACCAGACATCCACTTTATAAGGGCGAAGAGAACTGGGACTTTGGGGAGGCTTATTGCATCTCAAATTCCAGTAAAAACCAATGGTCACTGACAACGAGAAATCAATGGCAAGCACCTGTTGCGGTAATGCAAATTTATTTGCAAATGGTATCGAAAGAGGTGGAGAGTACTGGAACATTTTGGGAGACTTGTTGTCACTCAGCTTCCAGGGAACACCACAGGCTATATTCAATGAGATCTTTGATAACCTGTGTGAAAGTTCCTTGAGAGCCAATAATAATAATAATAATAATAATAATAATAATAATAATAATAATAATAATATAAAAGGCGATATGTCTGTCTCCATATCTTCAAACTCTATCTCCTCCGAAACTAAAAGTCGCAGTGCCTCAAATGATTGGATTTTTCAAGGACCGTTCTTTTTTTAATTTTTTTTTTTTTACATTTTCACCCCAAACAAGGCAAATTGCCACTTTGGTGTAGGGGGCTACTATCAGGGGGCAACAACTACTGGGGTACTATATAGAGATTTGGGCAGCAAGATGTCGGTTCACGTTACACTTGAACTTCTGCACGTCAGTACTGTTGGGGAAGCAGGGACCTGGAATGGAATTCCAGAGTCTAGCGGTTCTGGGGAAGAAACTATTGGAGTAAAAAGATCTTTTACATCTAGGGATCTCTACAGTGTGGGGGTAGGATTTAGCAGCCTGTCGGGTTTGTCGAGGGTGCTCACGTCGTGGGGGCACAAGTGATTGCAGTTCGTCAGAGCATTCACCACTAAAATACGTGTAGAACAGGCAGAAGGATGCAACATTTCGTCGATGGGACAGAGGCTGAAGCTTAGATGCCAGTTCAGGGCCTATCAGGTTTGCGACTCTCTTTTGAACCTTGTCAAGGAGCGAGAGACTAGTAGCAGATGCACCAGCCCAGATGTGACAGCAATACTCCATACATGGGCGAATGGTGGCCTTATAGAGGTACAGGATACTTTCAGGTGTTAGTAGTTGTCTAGCACGGTAGAGAGAGCCCACCTTTCTTGCAGCGGCCCTGGCAATGCCTTCAATGTAATTGTTCCAACTCATGTTTCCTGCCAAGGAGTTTGAAAGATGTACTCTCAGATAAAGAGTCGTTGGCCATTACTATAGGTGGTAGAGAGGGTTTCTTGTAATTATTGAATGAAACTAGTTTAGTCTTGGTGGCATTGAACGCGACCATCCCCTTTTGTCCCCATTCCACTACAGATAGGAGGTCTTCCTCTAGTGTTTCTGCCATTTCTTTAGAAATGTGTTCATTCGTCTTCCTGTCGTGCCTGCCATAGAGTGTAGTGTCATCAGCATATATACCCATCTCAAGGCAATTTTGTCGGGGAGGACATTTATGAATACCAGGAACAATAAAAGTCCAAGGATAGAACCCTGGGGCACCCCCGCATTTATATCATATTGTTTAGATGTACGACCGTCGAGGACAATCTGGATTTTTCTCTTATCTAAGAAGGATTTAATTATGTTAAGTATTCTACCAGTGATACTGTATGATCTAATTTTCCTGAGGAGACCCTCATGCCATACTCTGTCAAAAGCCTTAGATATATCTAGAGCTACCGCTCTGCCCTCCCCCGCTTTGTCCAGTGAATGGTATATACGTTCAGAGATTACAGTTAGGATGTCTGCTGTGGAACGGGCTTGTCTAAATCCATATTGTTTGTCAGTCAGAAGTTTAGCATCTGTAAGGTGCTGGACTAGAGCATGGTTAATTAAGGTCTCAAATATTTTGGCAAAAAAGTGGGAGGAGGCTAATGGGGCGATAATTTGATGGGTCAGTCCTTTCGCCAGAATTATTGTATACTGGTACAACAGAAGCAGTTTTCCAACAGCCCGGAAAGCAAGCTTCATTAAGGCATTTGTTGTAGAGTTTGGAGAGAACTGGAGCTACTTCGGCTGAGCACTTTTTTAATAGCACAGCTGGGATAAGGTCGGGTCTACTTGCTTTTAAGTGTCAAGGTTTTTTATGATAGCATGCACCTGATTTTAGGGTGAAGAAATTAATGTTTTTGGCCAATTTTTCGATATTTGTCGGGCGAAGGTTGGAACTTTAAAACGATACCAATCTCGTGAAAATCCGTGACCCGTGTCGAAAGTTTTTGCGAGACATACAAACACACATACATACAAACAAACATACATACACACATTTTCGCTTATATATATATAGACTAGCGGGGGGTAACCGGCGTTTCCCAGGTGTTTTGGGGTGTGTGTGGTCGGGCGGGGTTGGGGGTTGTTAATGAAAACCTAAGAATAAGCGAAGTAAAAAAACAAAGAAACAGAAAAACGAACGTGAAAACCCCCCCCAAACACGTGAAAAATGGCTTAAATAACCCTGCTTCAATATTAATATTTAAAAAATCGACAAAAAAAATTAAGACATCTCATACCATGATTCGAACCCAAAACCTTTAGTTAATGAGGCCGCGTTCTAAGCAACTGAACTAAGAAATTGAGTCGCTTTTTAAAATATTTCAAGTAAATCAAGTTACGACGTCGTATGACGCATGCGTGGAAACGAACTTGTCATGAGTGGATCGTTTTTACTGACCGCCCCCCCCCTGTAGAAAACTACTGATTTCAGGGTGAAGAAATTAACGTTTTTGACCAATTTTTCGATATTTGTCGGGCGAAGGTTGGAAGTTTAAAAAGATACCAATCTGGCGAAAATCCGTGACCCGTGTCGAAAGTTTTTGCGAGACATACAAACACACATACATATATACAAACACACATTTTCGCTTTTATATTTATAGATAACTTGAGTTCCTTCAATCATAATGGAAACCGAAACCAAAACTTATGAAGAATTCTTGATAAAATTATTCATAAAAAAGTAGATTACTGGGGTGCCATCAGTCATAATCGAAACCGAAACCAAAACTTATGAAGAATTCTTGATAAAATTATTAAAAAAGAAAAAAATAGATTACTTAAGTGCCTTCAGCTAAAATCGAAACCGAAACCAAATTTTATGAAGAATTCTTGGTAAAATTATTTATGACAAGAAATGGAAGAACATAACAATTAAAGGACCCGGATGCAAAAGTGACACACAAAAGAACACACACGCTATCGTATTAATATATAGATAATCTGATAAACTCCAAACATTTATACCCTTTCAACGGCAATTAGCAAAATCCTGCCATTTCACAGTTTAGATCTCTAGACGTCGGAAATGATTACATTTCTAATAGTTTCTGTTAGTCTTTGGAATTCCCTCCCTGTTTCTTGCTTCTCTGACTGTACTGACCTGCATGAGTTTAAATGTAATGTGAACAGAATCTTGCTAAACAACTCCCCACAACCCCTCTGTTAGAGAAGTTGCACGTGGCATTATGCCCTGTTTGGTTGAAAAAGATTTTTAAAAAATTCCCCTGGTTATAAAATTCAAGAAACGTTGAGATGTTTTCTTTGCTTTTTCATAACAATTAGAAAAAAAAAACTAACAAAAAAAAAAAAAATTAAAATGAATATCATATAACAAACGAAGTGCGCATGCCCAGTTCGGTTGGGTTGCGTGCAAAACTGTCACCCGTATGCCGAAATAAACCAGGTTTACGAAACGAAACGAAACTACAACAGAATTAAAATAAAATAAGAGGAGAAAAAAAGATGGCGGTGTGGAGAGTTGGACACGGAGGAGCGCGGTATTTTGTAAACGTTGAAAAGCCCAAGAGGTACAAGTAATAAAATAATTATCCATCATTGGGCGAGATAAAATATTCTTCGATATAACAATATTTGATTATCAAAATGAGAATGATTGAAGGTGGTGTGGGAATCGACAGGGATGCTGAGACGATGCGGGAAAATGTGTGCCAAGACAAATTAAAAACCTAGAAGAATAAAAAGGGGAGAGGGAGTGGAGCGTGAGACAGTGATATAAGGAGGATGGAAGACAGAGAGAGAGAGAGAGAGAGAGAGAGAGAGAGAGAGAGAGAAAGAGAGAGAGAAAGAGAGAGAGAGGAGTGGAGAGGACAGAGGTTGAAAGAAAGAAAAATGAAAAACAGAAAAGTAAAAAGGGGAGAAGAGGTAGAGCGAGAGAAAGCCATATAGGGAGGATAGAAGAGAGAGAGAGAGAGAGAGAGAGAGAGAGAAAGAGAGAGAGAGGAGTGGAGAGGACAGAGGTTGAAAGAAAGAAAGATGAAAAACAGAAAAGTAAAAAGGGGAGAAGAGGTAGAGCGAGAGAAAGCCATATAGGGAGGATAGAAGAGAGAGAGAGAGAAAGAGAGAGAGAGAGAGGAGTGGAGAGGACAGAGGTTGAAAGAAAGAAAAATGAAAAACAGAAAAGTAAAAAGGGGAGAAGAGGTAGAGCGAGAGAAAGCCATATAGGGAGGATAGAAGAGAGAGAGAGAGAGAGAGAGAGAGAGAGGGAAAAGAGAGAGGAGAGAAAGAGAGATAGAAGTGCAGAGAGAAAGAAAAATTATCTCAAATAGAGATATATATACAAAGTGGAACGATAAAGTTGTCGCCCTAAATAAAACAACATTTATTTTAAAACTTTCATTGAAAAAATAAATTCACGTAGCTTAATTATTTAGTAAGGATGACATCTATTCAATGTAGCCGCCTTCAACCTCATTCACAGTCTCGATAGAGGTCCGGAGCATGCCTTTTCCTCAAGCGCTGATGGGAGCTCAACAAATACTCAGCGGCTGGCAGCGATCAGGCTGGCTTTGATGTTGTGGGAGGTCTTGTTGGTAATGGTCTCGTCGTCTAACCAAACGAAGTAATCCAGCGGGTTAAGGTTGGTGGAGGGGGGCAGTGAAAGAAGGGTACAAAGTTGTAGTACTCCTGTAACCAATCCTGGGTTTGTTTGGACTTGTGGACCGACAGCGAGCCTGCAGCCACAGCCAAGATCTACCAGTGACCACCTAATTACACCATATTTTCTTGACCTTAAATTTTACATTGAACGCTGGGGTTATTAGTTAGATTAGGATCCACAGAGTGATTGAGGTATTTTGGTAAATGTTGCCAGTCAAGAGTAAGACTTCAAAGTCTCATCTGTTACATAGTCAAAAAGACCCTGTACCCTCCCCCTCCCAATTTCTTATAGGGCTTTGTGCCTAATTTTGTTGAATTGAATTTTTTGTACGTTTTTTATGTTCAATTTTTTCTTTCTCAATAAAATATATAAACAAGATCAAAGTGTAGTATCTGTTCCGACAGATACTGCAAGCAAAGACCATATGTGGGGGCAACCCCACATATAGGACCTTGGTCAATGTAGGGGCAACCCTTCATACCAATTGTCACTATCCAGCTCCCCTACTCCCCGGGGAGTTGGTCCCCATTTCCCCTTCACTCCTCACATTAAAAATCGGCCTTGTGCCTAATTTGCTCGGTGGGGGAGCAAATAAATACCATCTGTTCTTCAGATGCTGCACTTCTATTTCTTGTTCTCTTTCGGTGGAGGAGAAATCCTTCACGACTGAGACAATTTTTATTTTTGTACCTTTTCTCCACGTTAAAAAACGACCCTTGTGTCTAACTCTGTCCCGTGGGGAGGCATAGTAAATAGGTACACCATGGGATCA
The DNA here is from genome assembly GCF_053919585.1 of Euprymna scolopes. Taxonomy (NCBI): domain Eukaryota; kingdom Metazoa; phylum Mollusca; class Cephalopoda; order Sepiida; family Sepiolidae; genus Euprymna; species Euprymna scolopes. Next base: position 68,085,014 of record NC_136526.1, read on the forward strand.
CCGCACCTTTCAGCACATCCAGGTACACTTTGATGACTTTCAAGCCGATTTCGAAGATGCAATGTGGCATGATATGGCCCCCATTGGAAACCACACCAAAGACCATAACCGTGGCCGGAAACTTTGTTTTTGTCACCCTGGGCACGTCTCTGCTTATCGTGGCGATCCAGCAATGCATTTTTAGGGCACTGGCAATAGTCCTGCTGTTATAACTTGGATCGGTACAGAGCATGAGTTGTGCAGCGGCGCATCTCCGATCTCGTTCGTTTAACATTGTGTTACTTTCAGACATGATAGAAAGTTCCTATCGTTCTTGTGATTTGTACACAATTAGTCAACTAGTAGATGGTCTGCAACAAAAACAGAAACCAGTTTCCTTCAAACGGAAATGGAATCATGTCGTTTTTATTAGGGTGACAACTTTATCGTTCCACCCTGTATGTATAGAGAAAGAGTAAGAGGGTAGATGGAAAATAGGAAGAAAGAAACAGAGAGAAAAGAAAAGGGACATAGAAAGAAATAGAAGGGCAAGAAAGAAAGAAAGAAAAATACCTGAAAGAGAGAGGAAGAAAGAGAGAGAAAGAGAGAAAAGGAAAAGATAGAAAGTGGGTGTCGGGACGAGACATAACACAGGCAACAGTGAAGGGGGGTGAGATGGAAATAGGGAGAAATAGATAGAGAGAAAAGAAGAAAGTGTGTGTGCCAAAGAGAGAGAGAGAGAGAGAGAGAGAGAGAGAGAGAGAGAGAAATAAAATAAAGTGAGAAAGGATAGAAAAACGTGGAAAAGAAGGGGAAAGGAGGAATGAGAAAGGCTAGGAAAGATAATAAAACATGTATATATACATACATATATATGTATATACCTATATGTATGTATATCTATAAGAATATCGAAAGAAAGGGACCTCTCTTTTTCAAAAGACAAAAGTGGATTCAAGATGGCGGATATATATATTTAATAATTATGTTTCAGTTTGAAGAAATATAGTATAATAAAATTATGGGGTGTTTGTTCGCGCCTGACGTCCATAGAATGGAAATATATTACAAAGTTTAACAAGGTTTTTTAATATAGATCAACAGAATATTGTGATAAGTGTTTCAGTGTGAACAGTTATGATATAATAAATTATGGGGTTTATCTATTTTATTTTTACTTTCATCATATTTTACTTTGGTTTTGATACCACCAAATTCGAAGCTATCTCATTACAACCCTTCCTTTTCATAACCTATCATACTTTCATGAATCAAAGTCCATTTTCTGTAGGCTGTTTTTGAACCCAGTCAACGACGGGTACTTTTGCTAGTATATATATATATATATATATATATATATATATATATATATATATATATATATATATATATATAGAGATAGATAGATAGATAGAGAGTGAGTGAGAGAGAAAGAGAGAGAGAAGGAGAGAAAGAATAAGTAAAAAGAAAGTATAGATAGAGAAAGAAAGTAAGAAAAAATTGAACACAGGAAAGGAAACGCAACAGTAACCTAAAAATAAAGGGAGATGCACTAGCCAGGAGAGTGATAGATAGATAGATAGATAGATAGATAGATAGATAGATAGATATTGAGAGAGAGAGATGGGATGCGTCGAGTGAATAGGCGTCAGGTTGAGGTCGTGGTAAATGTTCTCGCAAATAAAGATGGCTGAAAATACACAGGATTTTGAGTTAAATAAAGACAGAAACCGGAAGGAAGAATAATGGTGCATGACGGGAAATGTGCGGAGAAATGCGCCATTTTGAATCTGGATCGGAAAAATTCAGGAAAATAATGGAAGATATTTTGAGATATTTTATTTAATATGAAAATAAAATAAAATTAAATGAATGAGAACGAAAATAATGTGTGAGAAGAAAAAATATTTAAAAAAAAAAGAAAGAAGAAAATGAGAACCAGGACAGAAAAAAGTAAAGAAAAAAGCAAAATGTTAAGAAAAAAGAAAGGAAAAAAGAAAAGAGGAGAAAGAAGTGAAAAAGGGAGAAAAAATGTAAAAGTGATAAAAAGGAAAAAAGAATGAAGATGAAGCAAGAGGAAAGGGAAAGAATGGAAAAAAAGAAATAAGAAGAAAACAAAACAGCAAAAGAGTCCACTCAAACTGAAACATAATTATCAAAGTATATATATATATATATATATATATATATATATATATATATATATATATATATATATATATATATATACATACATACATATATATATATATATATATATATATATATATGCAGATAGATATGAAAAGTCTTTATTAAATGGAGAAAAATACAAATGTAAGTAATCAAAAATAACAAAAACCTACCTTTAAATGATTTTATTTATTTAATTTTATATATTTTTTTTTTGCAAAATATTTATCAACAAAAAGTTTTATTATTTTCCTTCAAGAAAAGATGAAAGTTTTACTTTTTTTCACCGTAAATTCTTAGGTGTAAGTACAAGTTTCTTTTTCAAGACTTCTTGTTTAGTCAAGTTTTTTTTTTTTGGGGGGGGGGTTCCACAGAAATTATATATATATATATATATATATATATATATATATATATATATATATATATATATATATATATATTAAAGAAAATACGTAAAAAATATGTTTACGAAAAGCGTAAATTGTTAGATGAAAGTACAGGAAAAAAAATTAGTTTTTTTTTTCCACAAATTTAATTTATTTTATTTTATTTTGTCATTACGGCTGTTCATTACCGATGGAAGAATTTTCTCGAGATAAGGATATTTCCTTAGGAATCTTTTTACTTCGGTCGACTGTTGAACGGCCATCGACAGCAAAGAGGGAGGAGATGGGGTAAAGGAAATATGTAAGTGTGCTCCGATATAATACCGCATTCACTTCGCATATTTTGAAGAGTAGCCATTTCGGACACCCATAAATAAATGATTTTTACTATTGATAGAATCTCACCTGGTGGAGAAGGTATCAGATACTTCTTTTTTGGGGCGATTACATTTACATGTTTTTATCTGATCTTTTATTTTTTAAATTGCTGTGTATGTGTATGTCTGGGGGTATCGACGTTACCCACGATGAAACTGATTAATATCCTTAGTATAGTAGGTGTGTTCAAAACGGAACTTTATGTCGACCCGGGCAACGCCGTGTACCCATGCTAGTATATATATATATATGTGTGTGTGTGTGTTTGTATATATATATATATATGGATATATATATATATATATATATGGATATATATATATATATGGATATATATATATATATATATATATATATATATTGTCATCAACATACAGTACTGTATCGCTGCTTCACTAGACTAGCCAGGATTGAAACCCGATCGGCCAAACGATAGTCGGAGCTTACAACCGTTGCGCTATACGACTGCTGCTATGCGGGCAGTGAATTAACAATGCTTTGACATTGTCCAAATACCTAAGCTCAATTTGTTTACAAAAGAGCATTCCTTCATACGCTAATGTGCTTAACCTAAGATAGGAAGCATAGCAGATAGTCATTATTCAAACAAGTCTGATTGAACATGACGGAGTTCTTTTTTTTACAATTTTCTTGGATATCTTTTCAATTCGCCAAACGGTCTTTATCAATCGGGTGCTGGGGTTATTAATGAAGTCACATTTGTGGTCCTTGAGTAGAATGTATGCCTCTCTATGTTTCAATTTGCCAACTTTATCGCCATCTTTTCAATTCACCGAGCGGTCTTTTTTTATTTCGGCTGGCATGTTGCATATTATGGCGCCCATGTGTTGTTGTTCGGCTATATTCTTCTCAAGCGCTTTCAATCGGTACAATCGTCAGGAGCGATTCATGCTGTTTTCTTCATCGAGGCTGGGCGTATTTATACTTAGTTCTGTTTTTCTGTTGGTTATAAAGGTGGGTGCAGGATGGGTGGGGGGCGAATTATTTATTTTTAATCTTTATTTTCTTATTTTATATTTTATTTATTTATTGTTAGTTGTTGAATACAGTTTGTATATTTGTCCCGATATTAAACTAGATCTGTTTAATAAGCGGCTGTAGTTTTTTTACTTAGTATGGCTTCTGGTAATTTTAGTCGTCGTGTGCAGTTGCTAAGGTATCGAATTTTAGTATTGCTAGTTAAGATATTTCTAATGTCGGACAAAAAAAAAAATACGCCAAGAGTCAATAAGAAAATGACAGCAGCAATCACTCCTGTCGACGATCGGATGTACAGATTGAAAGCACTTGAGAAGAATATGACCGAACAACGACTAATGGGCGCCATAATATACTATATGCCAGCCGAAATAAAATAGAAGAATTCAGTCGTGTTCAATCAGACGTGCTTGAATATATATATATATATATATATATATATGAGTAATTAAGTTAATCACATAAACTAATATACGAAAGTATAAATTTATGCGTAAACTGTAAGTACTTACTTCAGCAGTGCTCAATACGTAGGTAGAGCTAGGTGGTAAGTTATAAAATATATATGGCAAATTCCGCGTTTCATCCACGCTAGGATTTATCAGGCTTATGAATCCTAGCGTGGATGAAACGCGGAATATTCTGTATAGCTTAATTGCCATATATATTTTATAACTTACTACCTAGCTTTACCTATATATATATATATATATATATATATATATATATATATATATATATATATATATATTATATATATATAAACCGTCTTAATTATTCTTTATTAAAGATAACATTCTTTACAGGTTTATCGCTTATGTATAAGTATTCATACACACATGTGACGTGACCATCCCAGCGAGGGATTGGGCTTCCCACTAGAAGAGGCTGAGACTCCAGAAACGCTGGAGAATGCCGGGCAGATATGATTGTTTTATTCTTTAAGTATCGCTATGTGTCCGGACAACGACAACAAACCCTGCCCAGAGAAAGATTGTATTTATAAACTTCATTGTTTTATGAAAGCGACAACTTAATGTCACTTTGAGAGACGCAACGAAAACATAATTTCGTTTCCGATGCCAACGATTGATGACTCAAGGTTGTTTGGCCTTTGAGTGTAATTACAAAACCAACGAGGTCACGGGCGTAACCTTTCGATCCACAGGTGCAATCGGGGAAGATGGGACCTCCCCTGGGGTGACGTAACTAGTTGTGATGCGTCTAGAAACGGCCCCGGCCCACATCTCGCCTCACTATATGAACGGGTCCCCGCGGCGAAACTGGCAGAATTGAGCTGAGGCTTTGAGATAATCAAGCACAATCAAAGAGTCGGCACCTGCATCATTCCACCGCCATACCGAGAGAGAAATTTATCTAGTTATCTTTTGGCTCAGTGGAGTCTGTCAAAATCAACATTAAGCTACGGACCATCGTATATACGTATATCTATTGTATATCTAATCTTGAATTAGTAGAATAGATGGCGAATGGAGTTTGTCTTTCATTTGCGTGCATGAGATCGACGAAGAAGCGACATATCCACCTAATCGCGAAGTTAAGACCAACCAAATCGATTGACGGGTCCTGCCACACAAGCGAGGGATCGCTTCACATGGCCGAGGATTGACTCTTACGTGACAAGGGGATCCCCTGCGACGGACGAGCACGGGTCACACACACGTGCACACATATATAAGAATGAAAATAATAAGCAACAATCAATCGTCATATTTGTATAATAACAGCTTATCAAGTATTCTGATAAAAAGGTTTTAGCTTCGAAATGCCATGACTTAATAGGAACGGCAAAGCGTATCGGTTTCATGAACCACGTAAGTTTTTTAAAGTGATGTTTATTCTAAATTTCTTTTAAAGGTAAACACCTGAAGAGTACGTAACTAAATATGCAGCAATAACATAATTTTGAAGACTTGTTAGTCGCAATACAAAACAATATTGTAATGGCTATCTTTTGAAAAGCAATAAATGGCCAACTGAGAAAACTTGAGATCTGAAACTTGGACAATTATTATATAACACTATATATGCTCTGGAACCCAATTAAAAGGAATTCATTGAGCTTGGACTTTTTTTCAAAATTTACAAAAATTTTATAAACATTTTTACATTCTAAAAACTTTATTTATGAGATTTTTTAAAATTCATTACGATTAGTATAAACAAATCGAGTAATGTTTCAAGTAAACGATTAACCCATATCTATCTATCTATCTATCTATCTATCTATCTATCTATCTATCTATCTATCTATCTATCTTTCTCTCTCTCTCTCTCTCTCTATATATATATATATATATATATATATATACATGTGTGTGTATGTGTGTGTGTATGTGTGTGTGAAAATAAAAAATGATATGATATTATATTTCGAGGGACATCCTCAGGAGAATTATATATATATATATATATATATATATACACACAGAGAGAGAGAGAGAGAGAGAGAGAGAGAGAGAGAGAGAGAGAGAGAGAGAGAGAACGAAATAATTGACGGGATATATTGCGAGAAAGAGTGAGATAAAGAAATAAAGGAAGGTATATATTGAGAACGAAAGAGAGAGAGAGAGAGAGAGAGAGAGAGAGAGAGAGAGAGAGAGGCGGGGGGCGGAAAAATAGGAAAGACACAAACAAAATTTACATAAAATAAAATAAAATAAAATAAATTAACTAAAAGCGAAATTGCATTTGGCATTCCGAAGAAAACACTTCGATTTTCAAATTGCCAAAAAATGGTGATTTTAATGCCGTTTAACGAAATTACCGCAAAACTTGATCGACGGGGAACAATCGTTCGCCGACGCCGACAGTTTTGGGATGATTCGACCGCTCTTCACAACAGGATTTCGCGCCAAAAATATAATGGCGGCCATAAACAAGGAAATAACTCGGCATCTTAACGTTACAACAATGGATTTATGGCTGGTAGCGGGACCTGTGGAAATTCCACAGTAGCACCTTTCATATGTACTATATTGCTGCTAGGCATTGCGTGGACGTTCAGCGTAAATTGGGACCCCGTGATATTATTGTAGCCCTTTTGTTAAAACTGCAAAATCCTTTATCTAAGCAATCTGGTTAAGGTAGTGTCAAAATACATTTGATTATTAAGGTAATGTGATATTAATATATAGAATCTCATGACCGGCAAGAATTGTTACCCTACACTAGTGACTGCGTAAGTATGAAACATAATGTCCAGGTGTAAATGAATAATTATTATCTACAGTAGCGTCCAAAACTAAGGGACAAAAATTTAAGACCTAACATTTGTTAGAAATAACAACTGTAAACAGCTGAAATTTTGACAACTTCATAATAACATACTAAAATTTGAATCATTTGCAAAGGATAGAACAAGAATTATAACAATTATTTATTTGCACAGATTTTCCCCGGATAAAACCCAAATATAAAGTCTCGCATGGGTTCGAATACCCTATATATTAATTTTCATATCTTTAGAGTAAAAGCTGACAGACGTGCTTAGGCAAACTTTATTAGAAATATATATATATATATATATATATATATATATATATATATATATATATATAAAGAGGTTTGTGTTTACTATAAGCTTTTTACGCAAATATTACGCAAGTATAAATCATGTAGAATATCTGCATGAATATAATTGCACGTAATAGTTAACTAAAGGTGATCATTCCATAAGAAAACCGAAAAAGCTATTAGGGAATTAACTAAAATGAATCTTTCAAAAATATATATATTAGCTAGATCTTTTGCGTACACGATCCATATATTATATATAGCGTTTTATTTTTTATTACTGTATCTTTCTGTTAAGTTACAATATTGTTTCGGCTACTCGGCCGTTTCTTTTGGCCGTCTGTAGCGTCCTCAGACTTTTTCTGAGTCTGAGGACGCTACAGATGGCAAAAAAAAACAACAAAAAACGGCCGAGTAGCCGAAACAATAATGTAACTTAACAGAAAAATACGGTAATAAAAAATAAAACGCATAGTTGCTCTACAACAGTATCGAGCACTTTCTTCAATTTTTATTAATTAACATCTCCACTAAATATATATATATGTACTCGATAAATCTGGTAGCGAATCAATGACGTCATTTCGAAAACAAAGAAAAGCACTTGACCTTCTTAGTCTCGGGGGATCCCTTAAAATGACGTCATGTATAATTTATGAGAGTTGAACGCTATTATGTGGATTTTGAATTAATTTTCTCTTTGTTTATCACTTCATCTTTATCTTTTTTTCTCTCTCTCTCGTTCGCTCTCTCTTTCTCTCTCTCTCTCTCTCTCTCTCTTGAACAGCCTACCTCCTTTTGCCATCCGGTGGTTTTAACCATGGCAATTGGCCAGCCAATGGTCTCTCATCTAACTCGACATCTCAACGCACTTTGTATCTACATAACCCTCCCCTCTGCAGAACCTACTAACCCTAGTATATGTTAGAGCTATTTTTTGTGATTATTAGAGATTAATTTGTAATCTAAATAATTATTATAGTTTTATAGTGAAAGTGCGCCTCACAGGTATGTCACGTGATGACAGATTCGGTGAACATTGACACCACGTACACACTCTACCTACCTACCTACACACACACACACACACACACACACACACACACACACACACACACACACACACACACACACACACACAAACATATAGTTTGTTTATTTACAAACATTAGTTACATATGTGCATACATGTCTCAGTGGAATTCCAATTCAAAGGTAACACTTCATCGGACCAAAAAAGAATCGATATAGAGTTTCAATAATATAAGAACATTATAATATAAAAATATAGATTTATTCGTTTATTCAATTAGGAATGTGTTTTATGCAGGGAAGTCACCACTTATCAAGGCCGGAGGCCACTCGGGGATAAGGGTTATTGCGTGTACTGTAATCAATAATCAACTGGGATAATATCGTAGTAATCGCTAGTAATGGAGATCTGATAGAGTGTCTTACTTAAGGAGGCGGTTGAACAGGAATTTGTTTATGTTGGACTTGAAGACATCCAAGTTGTAGTCAGGTGGGAAACAGGCAAACGAAAGAGAGTTCCACAGGCGTGCACTTCTAAGAAAGAAGCTTTGTTCATGGAACCTACGTTTTGATTTAGGCACAGATAAAGAGCGGGGAAAATTACTGACAGTGGTTTCAGAAAGACGAGTATTTTTCATGAAAGATCGGCGAGGGGACCAGAGATTGGTTTACATCTTTATACCATGGTATTTCGAAGCCAAAGATGCTAGGTAACATATTAGGGTTATATATTAATTTATTTTTATTTCGGACTATTATTCTCATCTTTATTAGTTTTTTTTTTCGCAGTTGATAGACGTTGAATTTCTACGGTTCCAGATGGACATTGTCTGAAGATAGCGGTTTTAATCTTACCCAAAGCGTGCCAGAGGGTTACTTGGTCAAAACGTGGTGAGAAGACAACAACTACGGATGGCAGTGATTGCGTAGAATGCAGTTAGTTGATTCGCAGTTCCTATCCGTCGCGGTTACCACCTGACGAAGGCCAGAGGAGTAGTTCGCCGAAACGTCGTGAAAAATAAAAACCAATAAAAAAAAACAACTAATAAAGATGAGAATAATAGTCCGAAATAAAAATAAATTAATATATATAATGCTCATCTCAAAAATGAATTCCAATTAAGGAAAAAAATATATATTAGGGATATATATATATATATATGTATATATATATATATATATATATATATATGTATATATATATATATATATATATATATATATATATATATATATATATATAACAAAAAGCGTAGTTTATCAGGCAACAATATTTGCGAAAGAAAACCCGAATAACAAGAAATATTACGTAGGCATGACTTCCTTAGATTTCAAAACCCGATAGTATGACCACAAAAGTACATTCAACAATAAAAAAACACCGTATAAAAACAACACTGGCGAATAAATACTGCGAACTCAAAGAAAGCGGACATTCGCCGGTAGTCGAATGGAAAATAATAAGACAGCTACCACGTGTAGGCATTTAGACGACCCATGTAAATTATGCCTTCATGAAAAATTTGCTATCCTGTACTTTAAAGAACCCCAAAATCTATTAAACTGTAGAAGAGAAATAGCAAATAACTATGTTCACAAAATAAAATTTACTCTAGGATAGCGATACAAAATAGTTTTAAAACTAACAAAAACAATAGAAAATAAACAAATAAATAAATTAAATAAACATGAATATACATAAACGATCACACATATATTTATGTATATATATATATATGGATATATATGTGCATATATGTATTTACACATATGTATATTTATATATATGTATATAAAAAAAGAAATGTCTGCCTTAAACCACTAAACTAGTTTTAAAACAGATCCTTTGTTCGATAAAATGCATGCCCATTGGCTGATAGGAAGGGACGCGGTGGATACTAGAAAGCTGATTGGCTAACTAAAACCCTCAACAGAAGAGGACCATATAAAAACAATAAACAACCACAGAATCCGCGCATAAGCCTGACGAATCCTAGAGTGGATGAAACGCCGAATATTCAGTGTAGCTTAATCGCCATATATATTTTATAAATTACTTTATATATATATATATATATATATATATATATATATATATATATATATATATATATATATATATGTATGTGTGTGTGTGTGTGTGAAATCGCTCAATTATTCACCCCCCCCCACACACACATACATATATATACTTTTTTTAAAGTTTGTTTTTGAAATGTCGTTACTTTCAATGCATACCGATTTCGTTTAACGGGTCTAGATTGTTATTTTAAAACCATTCATTTTGAGTTAAGCTCAATGTGTCTATTTAATAGGTGCAGAGCATATATAGTGCAAAATTTTGTTGAAAATTCAAAGACTCACGTTTTCTTTTTATAACCTTCGTTTTTTTCCTGATTTTTTCCATTACAGCTGTTTCATTGATGAATAGGCAATTTTACGATTTTTGTTTCCGTAAGAATATCCTGTCCCCACCAACTTCTTCAAATGTTTATCCATAAGATTTTTACAACAAATGGTATATTTTTAACATGCTGGACATCGTATTCGTGTAAAAGGATTTCCACAGCCATGCCTCCTCACTTCCTCCATCTTTTGGCGTTATGTAAAGATAGCTTTCCGTTTTAACCCGTGGTTTCGTATTTTTATTTATTAATTATTTATTTTTGTTTAATTTTCGCTGTTTTTTATTATTTGTTTTTTCCAATTGTCATATAATTTTACATAATTTTATTCTTATATTTATACGTGTTTATTTTAATATTGTTTTTTTTTGCTTAATATTTGAATTCGTATTATATTACCCGATGTAGGGGAGGTCACTCTCGTGGTATCATTTTTTTATCTAGAATTACCTCCCTTGCATTTTTTTTTCTAATCTGCTCTAGTGCGTGAAATTAAATATTTGTATTATTTTACACGATGCAGAGGAGATTACTCTCGTGTTATCATTTTTTAAATCTAGGATTACCTCCCTAGCATTTTTTTCCTAATCTGCTCTAGTATCAGAAATTATATATTTGTTTCTGTGCAAACACCCGTGGATTACATCTAGTCTTTTGTTTAATAATAAAAAAAATGCAAGGTAGGTAATCTTGATAAAAAATGATACCACGAGAGTGACCTGCCCTGCATCGGGTAATATAATACAAATATTTAATTTTACTCACTAGAGCAGATTAGGAAAAAAATTAAGGGAGGTAATCCTAGATAAAAAATGATACCATGAGAGTGACCTCCCCTACATCGGGTAATATAATACGAATTCAAACATTAAGAAAAAAAAACAATATTAAAATAAACACGCATAGGAATCTCTTATTCTCATTATGTAACACATAGTGGGGTCTATAAAGAAAACTTTTATATATATAATTGCTTGAAGTTTTAAATGCAAAAACGTTTTAAATCCTTCAATTGTGTCCTGAACAGAAACATTCATTTCGAACGCTCCCCTGTCATACTAAAGAACGCATTGTTGGTTTTCAAAGCCTCTGAGAAGCTGGCCTAATGGTTATCTTACCTCGCTTATTGTCTTTAGGATTTTGTTTCGATCTCAGCTGGAATATATTTTTTGTTTTGCTTACAAGAAGAATTTGCTCTATGATAGTACATATTAAAGTTGCATGAAGTAAAACATATCTTCTTATGCTTTCGTAGACTACAATGCATTGTGGATGTCACCGCGGGGAGGCGTGTGAAGCTTCCTCTAGGTGCACCACGATGGATCCTCAACTAGAGCAGGCATTTTGATTGGAAAATGGACGATTGCACTGATTTCGATAACATGCGATCATCATCATTCAATCCCGGGCAACGTCGGGTCTCCCTGTTAGTTCTATTTAAGAAGGTGCAGCTAATGGCTTTACAGATATATATAATAAATACTGATTAGACGAGATAAACAAGCGACTAGAAGGCTACTTACATATGAGAGTATCCTGTATCTCTACAAAGCCACAATCTACTCATAAATGTAGTATTGTTCCTATTTACTATGCCTCCCCACGGGACAGAGTTAGACACCAGGGTCGTTTTTTAACGTGGAGAAAAGGTACAAAAATAAAAATTGTCTCAGTCGTGAAGGATTTCTCCTCCAACGAAAGAGAACAAGAAATAGAAGTACAGCACCCGAAGAACAGATACCACACTTTAATCTTGACCACAAGGCCAAGAAGTAGTATTGTTGTCACATCTGGGCTGGTGTATCTGCCACTAGTTTCTCGTTTCTAGGCAGGTTTCAAATATGAGTCGTCACTCGAATAAGTCCTGAACTAACAACTAAACTACAACCTCTGTCCCATCGCCGAAACGTGGCTTCCTTGTGCCTTTTTTACAAGTATTCTCCGAGCATTAGTACACCCTCGATGACAATAGCCTCGACAAACCGCAGAAGCAGCAAAATCTCACCCCTACACTATAGAGATCCATAGATGCCGTAAAGCTTTCTACTTGAATAGCTTTTTCCCTCGGACTGCTGCACTTTAGAATTCACAGTTAGCGGTGTGTGGGGAAAATGGCAGAGATACAATGTGCCCACTTTCCTCACCGCGGTCGTCTCTTGTACGTTCGTTGTCTCGTTGTCTCTCTTTTATTGGGACGGATGACATCAGAACATTCCACAATGCCTTTTTATTTATTATCCGAAATGTCTGTCAGTCCCGTTGATACCTATTTTGGATTTCTCTGACGTCATTCACAAGCGCATCTCAATCCAGGATCACTGCCTTGACCGACCCTCCTCGGTCTGCCCTCTATTGACGTCATCCTCCCAAGCCCAGGCAGCCGAACGTCCTCTCCAGAACCACCCCTGCCACCTGCGAACCCCCCTCTGTAACATTGGTAGTAAAATGTAAGTGAATACAAGCGACTCAATCAGATTTGAACCCGGCGTTGTTTGATGGACATAAGGCGAGACATATGCACGTATGAATAACATTGAATATGTTTGGTTGTAAATAAAAGTCGACGGAATAATTGAGCAGTGAAGCAGTTGACAGTGAGCAGCGAGGCAAGCAAGGCAACGACACGTCGTCTGAGAGGTGCCACCTCATCACGTGTCATCTGTAACTGAACATCAAACTAATGTCAGCGATTAGACGGCTTTCTCTTTCATTGGTCTGTCACGCTAGAAAAATCGATAGAATCTTAACAAGTAACAATGACTCTGTATCACGTTTTTGTCTTTCGTTTTTTACTCATGTTCACCCCAAACAAGGCATATCGCCACTTCGACGGAAGGGGCTGCTATTTGAGGCCAGGCCCAGGAAAGGTTAACCATGTTGGTTTACGTTACAATTATGCATATCAGTACAGTCAGGGAAGCAGGTAGCAGGAAGGGAATTCCAAAGTCTAGCTGTTCGAGGGAATAAACTATTAGTGGAAAGCTTTCTGGCACTTAGAGACCTCAACAGTGAAGAGGTGAGATTTTGTTGCTAAGCGGGTTTGTCGGGGAATGTAAGTCGAGGGGCCACAAGTGCTACGAGTTCCTTAAAGCACATCCCATTAAAATATTTGTAAAACAGGCACAGAGATGAAAAACTGCAGCGATGGAACAGGGGTTAGAGCTTAGTTGACAAAGTGGGACCTATTAGATTGAAAACTCTTTTTTCGACCCTATCCAAGAGGGAGAGGCTAGTGGTAGATGCACCAGCGCAGATGTGGCAACAATACTCCATGCATGGGCCATTGGTGGCCCTGTAGAGGTACAGGATACCCTCAGGCGTGAGTTGTCTTCAAGCTCGATAGAGGGAGCTCACTTTCTTTGAAACAGTTTTCGCAACGTCCTCTATGAATTTTTTCCAGTTCATGTTGCCCGCGATTACTTTCGTAATCTTAAACATAATGTTATCCTGTATGGAATTTAAATAAAGATTTTTAAAGAAGGAAAAAATGGGGAAATTCAGTCTAAGATACTAGCATGAAAATACGACGTTGCCCGGGATCGAATGATGATAACAATCGTATATTTCCATTGTCATGGAAATCCATGAAATCTACTTTCAATCAAATCGATTATTTTTCTGCTCTAATTGGGGACACGTCGTGGTGCATCGGAAGAAAACATCACATGGCTTCCCATAGTGACTTAGTCCAAAATACACTGCAGTCTACATTGCACTGTAGAGAACTACTGTTGGTTATATAAAATTATTTGAATCAAAGTTAAAAATACTTCAATTTTGCCTTAAACAGAAACATTAATTTCCAGCGCCCCCCTGTCTTATCAAAGAACCTATTGCTGATTTTATTTTCCTGGCCTTACTGCTTGTGGGTTGATAATGTCTGGAATTTTATTTTAAATTCAACAACATTACGTACAATGGTTCACTTGTGCTCTAAACAGAAATGTTCATTTCGAACGGGTCCTTGTCATATTGAAGAACCCACTGTTGATTTTATATATCGGGCCTTTCTGCTTGTGTAGTAATAAAACTTTTCAAATGCACTTGTGATGTTAGGTTGTATAAGGTGTTAACTTTGTTCAAAATCCCATGTTCCTTCTTTCATTGGATTATTTCGATTATCGATTTTCAATAATTATACAAACTTTTTGAATGCACCTTATATATATATATATATATATATATATATATATATATATATATATATATACTAGCGGGGGTATCCGGCGTTGCCCGAGTGTTTGTTTCCGGGACGGGGGGGGGGGGGAGTTTTAAAAAATGTTATGGTAGGTAAGTAGGAAGGATCAAACCCGGAGTCATGAGTAAAAGTAGGAAAATAAAATGTGAAAAAAAACAAACATCTGCAACGTTAACAGTTCGGCCACCAAGAAAAGTCCATTCCAGTTGTTTAGGAAAAAAACAAACAAAAAAAAACGACTAAGGTAGGTGAGCGCGAACGTGAAAATATAATGTGAATTGTCCAGCACGCTAACCACTACGCCACAGAGCACTGCAGCTTAGTTTAGTGATTTTAAATAACTTCACATGAAAGAACTACGAAGCCAAACCGGTGTTCTCTTCTCAACTGTTCCTTGTGAACGATCCCCAAACGGTGTTAAGTGGTGGCAGGGGGAGGAGGAATTTATAAGAGAGAAAATATTTTACCACTTCCATTGATTTTAACCGATTTTGGCCGTGACTTCTCAGCAGAAAAAGTATAGAAATCTAAGATTATCGAGGAATTTGAGAAATAATAAGCCTATAACACACCTCAGATATTGTTCTGCCGTTTGTGCATATTATATTTGCATGAAATATCTTGATTTTTAATCCTATTAAGGTCAAAATCAGACGGGAAAAATGAGTTCATTTTATTTATATAGAGATAAAACTACTTCACTTACTCACATAAAATTAATATACGAAAGTATAGATTTATGCGTAAACTTTAAGTATTTACTTCAAAAGTGCTCAATACGTAGGTAGAGCTAGTTAGTAAGTTATAAAATATATATGGCGATTAAGCTACACTGAATATTCCGCGTTTCATTCACTCTAGGACTCTTCAGGCTTATGCGTGGATGAAACGCGGAATATTCAGTGTAGCTTAACCACCATATATATTTTATAACTTATTATATATATATATATATATATATATATATATATATGAGAGAGGAGGAAAGAACTTGAATGCCTAGAGGAGAGAACTTGAATGCCTACTAGACACTATCCTCGAGTGTCTAAGGTCTCTCTGTACAGGGGTTTGTCAGAACAATCTGGCATGAGGATAGTTTTCCCTGACCAAATATTCAAAATCACATTGTATTTGCTGCCCAAACAGGATCTCATTATGTCTAACCAGCAAGTAATAACACGATATAATCCACCAGACTAGATTAATTCTTGTCCTGGAATCCAGACCAAAACGAAAGATATACTACAACATATGAAATTGGGGAGAGGAAAACTATCTTCTCAATTTCTTTACACAGAAAGATAAAGAACTGATGGAATATATATATATATATATATATATATATATATATATATATATATATATATATATATATATTAAGTAATGTGATTTATAATTTAAAAATTAAAAAAAAATTTTTAAATTTAAAAATCAAATTTTAATTAAATTAAAAATCAGTTTCATAAGAAGGAACAACAACAAAGTCAATTATCTGTACGATCGTTTCGGAAATCCGTGCTTTTTATTTGTGGTATACATGAAGTCACGTAGAACAATTATACATAGTTTTTTTGGTAAGCACGGTCTCCTCATCAGCAAATTTAGGAGGATTTCTATTGAATTGAAAAGACACCAAAAATAAACCTAGCATTAAAAGTAAGGCAGATGAATCTTTTAGTTTTTCTTTTTTTGAAATCAGGAACTGTGTTTAAAGTAGTCATTTAGATGTTTGCTATAGCTTTTTATTTTATTGATTTTTATTATATATTGACTTTGTTGTTGTTCCTTCTTATGAAACTGATTTTTAATTTAATTAAAATTTGATTTTTAAATTAAAAAATGTTTTTTTAAATTTTTAAATTATAAATCACATTACTTAATATTGAATTAGCTCTAGGACATTTAACTATCGAGCTTATTATATATCTAAATTACAACGAGCATTTCCTGTATTTTAATTAAACTAGTAATTTCACTGTTACATTAAAATACACTTAGCTCTTTAGACTATTATTCTAATCTCCTGTAAATTATATATATATATATATATATATATATATATATATATATATATATGTGTGTGTGTGTGTGTGTGTGTTTGTGTGTGTTGGTATGTGTGGGTGTGTGTGTGGCCGCATGTGTACGTTGTAAGTAATTGCTGTTTTAATTAATTCTCATAATTTGATGTAATCAAAGGTCTAATATGATTGATAAAAATATTCGTTTAATTATTATTCAAATCAGATTATGTAATTCAATTTTCTATTTCTATAAGTTTTATCTTGACATAAATAGCGACGCTTATCAATATATCATAGCAGGACATACTGGAATTCTGCCGTTTGATTCGCAATCTCTTCGAAATTGCTGACGTGATTAAAATATATATATATATATATATATATATATATATATGTGTGTGTGTGTGTGTGTGTGTGTGTGTGTGTGAAAGAGAATGAAAGTGCAGTACGTACCCATATGAACGATCAGAAGAAAGTTGATGAGGGCCTTTTTATTCTTCTGCCAGTAATCTGGTAGATCCCTAGCAGTTGGGAACTTACAACAAGACAATATGTATATATATATATATATATATATATATATATATATATATATATATATATATATATATATATATATATATATATATATATATGTGTGTGTGTGTGTGTGTGTGTGTGTGTGTGTGAAAGAGAATGAAAGTGGAGTACGTACCCATATGAACGATCAGAAGAAAGTTGATGAGGGCCTTTTTATTCTTCTGCCAGTAATCTGGTAGATCCCTAGCAGTTGGGAACTTACAACAAGACAATATATATATATATATATATATATATATATATATATATATATATATATATATATATATATATATATATATATGTGTGTGTGTGTGTGTGTGTGTGTGTGAAAGAGAATGAAAGTGCAGTACGTACCCATATGAACGATCAGAAGAAAGTTGATGAGGGCCTTTTTATTCTTCTGCCAGTAATCTGGTAGATCCCTAGCAGTTGGGAACTTACAACAAGACAACTCTACTGTAATTTCCATGACTCCATGGTAATAATTATAATCTTGCATCCCGCCTGCAAAGAGAGAAAGGAAGTTCCAATCAGAATGAGAAAATAAATTCAAAGATCGATATGAAAATCGAAATTGGCAAAATAAAAATACATTAAATAAAAAATAAGTATAAAAAAAAAATTAAAATTGAAATGTCTTTTTCTTTACTTCAATAATCTGTAAAGTTCTTTCAATGATTATGCGTGATGTTGATTCTTATGATTATGTGTCAGACGGCATTTCTCTTTGTTTAGGATGGCCAATCTTATGACTAAAAAGAAACAACTATTTTTCTTCATCTCGTGAATTATTCTAGCATTTCCCGAAGCTTCTGCTTAGTTTATGTAATTAATATGGATACATCCATGTCCCATCCTCTCAAGAGTTTAGACCCAAAATTGTCAGAGGAGTTTGGTAGAGTTTTCAAAAGTCAAATCGTTGAACTTTGACGCCTTAATCGCCAAATTTCTGGCCGAAATCCGGTCACATCGATAAACATGGTCACATCCTGCTGCTACAAATAGCCACTTGTTTCAATCAAACAACAGATATCATCAGGCAGCGACTTGACTATTCAAAAGTTCAATGAATAATGGATTTTTATTTTAGGTAGAAACTCTTTAAAAGTTGGAGTTAACAAACTTAAAACACAGAACTTTAATTATAAGATGTAAAGAGGGAGGGGGCAATTTAAATAAAGTTAAAAGATTATAATGGAGAGAGAGTGATTAAGAGGAGAGAAAAAAGAAATAGAGAAAGAAAATAGAGAGAGAAAAAAATACATATAATATGGAGAAGAAAAAGAAAAAAGATATAAATGGTTATTATAAAGAGAATAAGGACTAGAAGGGAAAAAGAAAGAATGATGAGATATAGTTAAAGAGGGAAAGAAAAAAAGTAAGAATTAATAGGAAGGGAATCTTAAAGAAGTTGCCAGTATATAGAAAAAGAAAATATAACAATAAACAAGTATTATCAGCTCTTTTTATTGAGCACTATCTAACAACCTCGTTGAATTCATTAGTCCATTACTTTTGAATAAATAAAACCCGAGTATATATATATATATATATATATATATATATATATATATATATATATATATATATATATATATATATATATTTTTTTTTTTTTACAAAGGCATCACCACATTATCAAGGCCCAGAGGCCACTCAAGGATAAGGGTTAAAGAGTGTACAGTAGAAGTTGGTCAATATAGTAATCATTAGTAATGAAAATTTGGTAAATTTAATAACTTATATGGAACGGCTCATCAAGAACTTATTTACCTTAGACTTGAACACAACCATATTGTAGTCAGCCGGAAAGCAGGAAAACGGAAGACAATTCCACAGGCGTGCAGTTCTAAGAAAGAAGCTTTGTTCATGGAATCTATGTTTAGGTTTAGGCACAGATAAAGAGTGGGGGAAATTATTGATAGTGTTTACAGCTAGACGAGTGTTTCTTGTGAAAGTTTGGCGAGGGGGGACCATAGATTGAAGCTCAGTTGAACACTTTCCATGAAAATAACGATACACCAGAGACAAACTCGCAACATCTCTTCTGTGAGATAGAGGTTGTAAGGAGGAGAAAAGGACATCTCCTACGAGGCTACGAAGTCTATTTTGAACTCTATCAAGGCAGGACAAGTCCTTTCTAGCAGCTCCTGCCCAGATGTGGCAACAGTATTCCATCCTTGGACGTACCTGGCTCTTATATAGATAGAGAATAGCATCAGCAGTGAGATATCTACTGGATCGATAGAAAGATCCCACCATTTTTCCAGCGGCCTTGGCAACAGATTTGATATACGTGTTCCATTTAAGATCAGGAGTAATGGTCAAGCCCAGAAGCTTGTCAAAACTTGAGGCCTCCTGAAGACGAGAGCCATTCATTTCAATTGATGACAAATGTGGATTAAAATGTTGATGATGTAAAGAGAGAAGCTTGGTTTTAGATGCATTAAAAGTAACCAGCCACTCCTTTCCCCATTGTACTACATGCTCAAGATCAGAGTAGAGAGAATTGGAGAGTACTTGCTCGTTTACTGTCTTAGATGTGGTACCATAAATGGTAGTGTCGTCAGCATAAATGTCTACAAATGATGTAAGGATATGATTTGGAAGATCATTAATGTAGATCAGGAAAAGAGTTGGGCCCAGGATGGATCCCTGAGGGACACCGGCATTAATACTGTGAGCTTCTGATTTTTGCCCCTCAACTACTACTCTTATGAACCTATCAGAAAGAAATGATTTAATAATTGAGAAGACTTTTCCAGCTATACCATATATATATATATATATATATATATTGAGTAAAATGATTCATAATTTATAATTAAAAATCGGTTTAAAAGGAAGAACAAACAAAATATATTCTTTTAATAATATTATTGGAATTCTTTCCTTTTTCCTTGTACCTATTTGTTTATTATATCACGGCCTTTGGATTATTTTGGACCATCTTCCAAGTATGCGATTCCCTTGTATTTTACTTGTGCGAATGGAAATTTAACTTTCTTGGATTTGCATTTTTGGATTTTATCGTCATTGGATACTTTACCTTCCACCAGACAACGCATTCACATGAGATCACTTCTTTCTTCACCATATTCCCTCTGCTTCACTTTTTGTTATCAAGTATCTACTTTCATTTAGTTTCATCAAATACTTTTGCAAGCAAAATCCGATCCCGCATTTTGCTAATTCCTACCCTCTGATGAGAAGTAAAGTATTTCTTCGAAACTCCGCGGATTACGGACTATCCACTTATCAATTGTTTCCTTTTCAGATTAAATATGTTTTTAACTCTTTTTCAAATTGTTTTTTTTTAACATGTTTTATTAACTATTTGCTCTTATTATAAGCTCTATCCCCTATTTGGTTTTATCGAGCTTTTGCATCTGGTTGAGATTATTTTATAAATATTAATTCTTTAATATGTTTAATATACTTTAGTTTTATCATCTTGGATCATTTTTGTAATTTAATTGTAATTTTTATTTCATTATATATATATATATATATATATATATATATATATATATATATATATATATATTTATATTAAGTAATGTGATTTATAATTTAAAAATTTAAAAATTTTTAAAAATTTAAAAATCAAAATTTAATTAAATTAAAAATCAGTTTCATAAGAAGGAACAACAACAAAGTCAATTATCTGTACGATCGTTTCGGAAATCCGTGCTTTTTATTTGTGGTATACATGAAGTCACGTAGAACAATTATACATAGTTTTTTTGGTAAGCACGGTCTCCTCATCAGCAAATTTAGGAGGATTTCTATTGAATTGAAAAGACACCAAAAATAAACTAATTAAATTTTGATTTTTAAATTTAAAAATTTTTTTAAATTTTTAAATTATAAATCACATTACTTAATATTGAATTAGCTCTAGGACATTTAACTATCGAGCTTATTATATATCTAAATTACAACGAGCATTTCCTGTATTTTAATTAAACTAGTAATTTCACTATTACATTAAAATACACTTAGCTCTTTAGACTATTATTCTAATCTCCTTTAAATTTATATATATTTATATATATATATATATATATATATATATATATATATATATTTTACAAGGTGTTCACCACTTATCAAGGCCCGGAATCCACTCAGGGATAAGGGTTATTGTAAGTACAGTACGTTAGTGTGGAGATTTAATAAAGTGTCTACTTAAGGGGGCGGTTCATCAGGAATTTGTTTACGTTGGACTTGAAGACATCCACGTTGTAGTCAGGTGGGAAGCAGGCAGACGGAACAGAGTTCCACAGGCATGCAGTTCTAAGAAAGAAGCTTTGTTCATGGAATCCACGTTTTGATTTAAGCATAGATAAAGAGTGGGGAAAGTTTTTGACAGTGGATTCAGCTAGACGGGTGTTTTTCGTGAAAGATTGGCGAGGAGGGACCAGAGATTGGAGTTCAGACGAGAACCTGCCATGGAAATAACGATAAAACAAGGATAGGCTTGCAGCATCACTTCTGTGGGAGAGAGGTTGTAGGGTAGAGAAAAGGGCATCCCCCACTAAGCCACGAAGTCTATTTTGTACTATGTCAAGGCAGGATAGGCTGTTTTTAGCAGCTCCTGCCCAGATATGGCAGCAGTATTCCATCCTTGGACGTACTTGGCTTTTATATAGATAGAGAATTGCATCAATAATGAGATATCTTCTGGAGCGGTAGAAGGATCCCACCACCTGTCCAGCGACCTTGGCCACAGACTTGATGTACGTGTTCCATTTCAGATCAGGAGTGAAGGTCAAGCCCAGAAGCTTTTCAAAACATGAGACTTCTCCATACCAGAGCCATCCATTTCAATTGATGCGAGATGGGGATCAGAGCGTTGATGACGTAAAGATAGGAGTTTGGTTTTAGATGTATTAAAGGTAACCAGCCACGTTTTCCCCCACGGAACCACTCGTTCGAGATCAGAGGAGAGAGAATCAGAGAGAGCTTTGTCATTTACAGCCTTTGATGTGTTGTCGTAGAGGGTCGTGTCATCAGCATAGATGCCAACAAATGATTTAAGTATGTGTTTAAGGAGATCATTAATGTAGATCAGGAAGAGAGTTGGGCCCAGGATGGACCCTTGAGGGACTCCAGCATTAATACTGCAGGCCTCTGATTTTTGTCCATCAACCACTACTCTTATGAGCCTATCAGAGAGAAATGATTTAATGATAGAGAGAATATTTCCAGTTATATCGTAGTTGAAAATCTTGTGAAGTAGGCCTTTATGCCATACCTTGTCGAAGGCCTTTGATATGTCAAGAGCAATTGCTCTAGAAAGGAAGCCTTTGTCAAGAGATTCACTAATCCTATGAGATATAACAATTAGCACATCTGCTGTAGATCTTGCAGAACAGAAACCATATTGCGTGTCACTAAGAAGGTTATTTCTGCTGAGGTGGTTGACTATTTCTCTATTTAATACGGATTCCAGCAACTTATTCATAACACACAGGAGACTTATTGGTCTGTACTGAGGGGGAGATGACTTATCACCCGAGTTCTTAAATACAGGGCATACTGACGAGGTTTTCCAGGGTGTTGGAAAGCACTTCTCCTTAAGGCAACACTTAAACAGTTTCGTAAGTATGGGAGCAAGTTCTGGTTGAAGCTTTTTTAACACTATAATTGGAATGCCATCAGGGCCAGTTGCTTTACTGGAATCAAGGTTCTTGATTAGCTTGGCGACCTCATGCACAGATATTTGTATGTTACCTAGCATGTTCTGTGTTATAGGAGGAAATATGGGGAGTTGATGGCCTTCGTCGCATAGGGTAGAATTAGCTGCAAAGTTCTTTGCAAATAGTTTGGCCTTGTCTGAAGCTGAGGGGATGACTTCTGGTCCATTGATAATGGTTGGGATAGAACGCATACTTCTGTTCAGGATCCTATTTGTTATTT
>NC_136526.1:68113609-68176109 GCF_053919585.1 Euprymna scolopes
TTATTATTATTATTATTATTATTTATTATTATTATTATTATTATTATTATTATTTATTATTATTAGTATTATTATTATTATTATTTATTATTATTATTATTATTATTATTATTATTATTATTATTATTTAATATTATTATTATTATTTATTATTATTATTATTATTATTATTTATTATTATTATTATTATTATTATTTATTATTATTATTATTATTATTATTATTATTATTGTTATTATTTATTATTATTATTATTATTATTATTATTTATTATTATTATTATTATTATTATTATTATTTATTATTATTATTATTATTATTATTTATTATTATTATTATTATTATTATTATTATTATTTATTATTATTATTATTATTATTATTATTTATTATTATTATTATTATTATTATTATTTATTATTATTATTATTTATTATTATTATTATTATTATTTATTATTATTATTATTATTATTATTATTATTATTTATTATTATTATTATTATTATTATTTATTATTATTATTATTTATTATTATTATTATTATTATTATTTATTATTATTATTATTATTATTATTATTATTATTAGTTATTATTATTATTATTATTATTATTATTATTATTATTTATTATTATTATTATTTATTATTATTATTATTATTTATTATTATTATTATTATTATTTATTATTATTATTATTATTATTTATTATTATTATTATTATTAGTTATTATTATTATTATTATTATTATTATTATTATTATTAATGTTATTATTTATTATTATTATTATTATTATTATTTATTATTATTATTATTATTATTATTATTATTTATTATTATTATTATTATTATTATTATTATTATTTATTATTATTATTATTATTATTATTATTTATTATTATTATTATTATTATTATTATTTATTATTATTATTATTATTATTATTATTATTATTATTATTATTATTTGTCATTGTTTCTGAGATCATTTTGCTCAATTGAGAGTATATGTTTTAGGTAAATGAATATCGTTTTTATAATCTAACTAAATTATTTAGGGAAAGGGAATCCAGTATGCATTCATTTATATTTTACTAATTATATTTGTTTAGTTTTTTATTAAATATTTTTTATTATTAGTTAGGCACATCAACACCTAAATCAGCGTTTCTCAACCTTTTATCTTTGAAGAGACCTTTAAATAAATTACATGTCTTAGAGAACCTCTTTAAGCGCAATATATAACTACATAATTTACTCACATAAAATTAATATACAAAAGTATAAATTCATGCGTAAACTTTAAGTATTTACTTCAAAAGTGCTCAATACGTAGGTAGAGCTAGTTAGTAATTTATAAAATATATATGGCGATTAAGCTACACTGAATATTCTGCGTTTCATCCACTCTAGGACTTCTCAGGCTTATGCGTTTAGGCGCTTAGGCGCATAGGCCTGAGGAGTCCTAGAGTGGATGAAACGCGGAATATTCAGTGTAGCTTAATCGCCATATATATTTTATAAATTACTATATATATATATATACTTTATAAATTACTATACACACACACACACACACACACACACACACACACACACACACACACACACACACACACACACACATATATATATATATATATATATATATATATATATATATATATATATATATATATATATATATGCTAGAGGATGTATCCGGCGGGTTAGGGTTAGAATTATTAAATGTAACGTTCAATCCTTTAAAAAGAAAATAAAAAAAAAATAAAAAAAAAACAAAAAAAAAAAAACGAAAAGAAACTGAGACATATGCATGCGAGTGCTATGTTTTTTTTTTCTAAACAGTTCAGTTCTTGTAAGTAAAAAATATACTCGAACTATTTTGCTATTAGAGTTTAATAGATTTAAAAAAATTAATTTCGGGTTTTTATATTCTTATTCTCAGACACAGGAGGTCGCTTAAATTCCACCAGGCACTAGCTTATATGGCCTATGACCTGGCTATTGCTGTACGGTTACCTCCCTTGAGATCCCATGAATTATTCGCATACATTGAAACTCATCTTTACTAAATATACAGGGTGTCCAAAAAGTAAGAGAAGGATTGAGAAATTGTTTTATCAAAATCAACGGTTTTGACTCAAAGAACTTATCGACGTTCTCCAGACTTGATTATCCCCGATTTTTTCTTATCAACAACATTTTCATGTAAGAGATAGCCCAAGTCACAAAGCAATTCCAAACATTTTGCGCAGATTTGAAGACCAAGGTGTTGTACTTGATCTTCCGCGAGCTGGCAGACCTCGAAACGTCATCACAAATGAAAATAGGGAAAGAGTGCTAGAGAACGTGGATCAACATCCTGAAACATCGATTCAACAACGTTCCACACAACTTGGGATATATCGAAGCTCACTACACAATATTCTGCACAGTTTAAAAAATTCTTTCCTTATAAAGTGCAGCTTGTTCAACACTTGAAGCCTGAAGATTTTCAAACAAAGGTTCAATATGCAGTCCAAATGCAAGATCTTGTCAGAAATGACCCCAATTTTCTGCAAAAGTTGATTATGTCAGATGAAGTCCATTTTCATTTGAATGGATTTGTTTACAAACAAAATTACAGTTTTGGGCTTTGAAAATTTAAGGACAATCAATCCAAGGCAGTTGCTTCTCATAAAGGTCACTGTATGGCGTGCAGTGACGGAAAATATTGAATTTTGTTTTTTTGAAGATTAAGATGAAAATGCTCTCACTATTACTGGTGAGAGATACTGGACTATGATTACAGACTTCCTGTGCCCACAAATTCAAAATAGGCCCGGATTATGGTTCCAACAAGATGGGAAATGGCACATACGGCTAGACACCATCAGAGACTTCTTAGGCAATGCTTTGGCGACAACATTATCTCTCGCTATGGCAATGTCAAATGGCCACCACGTTACCCAAACTTGACTAGCCCCGACTTTTTCTCGTGAGGATATCTTAAAGAAAGTCTATGTTAACAAACCCTAAACTCTGCAAGAATTGGAGGAAAACATCAGGAACGGAATAAGGAAGTTAAATCGAGATCCAGAGATTCTGCAATCTGCCATGGATAATGTTTTGGAAAGAGCACAAATACGCGAAGCTGGAAATGGGCAACATTAAAAAGACATTATTTTTCATGAGTAAAGTTTGTTTAAATTTTGCATTTTTTGAAAAATTTCCCAATTTCTTAGTCAGATTGTGTTAAAATTACAGAACGATGCCATCAGAAATAAAGAATCTATTTAAGTTCAAAACCCTTAAATAACTTTTTGGACACCCTGTATATTTGTGTCTCCTCATCATTTGTCTTCAATTGAACTACGTCAAATATCGCCATTATCATTTTACTGAGACAACGGCTTCCTGGACGTTTCGAAATCTAACAGGATCATCACGTTCCAATGTTGAGTGATAAGCGTTCATTAGAATATTGCTTTAAGTTTATTTTCATTGTTTTATTCCGGCTATTCACAGTAAACTAGGCATGATAGGCAATTTCTGATGCACCTTTTCTGGCATCTTCCCATAATCGTGGGTGGGAAGTGCACCCCCTTAGTAGTTCTGCTCGGACACAGAAGTCTCCACCGGAATCAGCCCCTGTCATCAAATGTAGGCAAAATAACGATGTTCTATCTTGTTAGGTCTGCCTACGTCGACATGTCTCTATCGCCAAAGGTCTTTTTTTATGATGTACAACATATACACCACTCTCTAAATCTTGATTGCTAGTATCCAGTAACAAGCAGGTGCGAGATGATTGGTAGCCATGTAGATCGCAGGTTTTCCACTAGATATTTCTTTCCCTTAGAAAGGTCCACTCTGACCCGGAGTGGTAGTACTTGTTAAGGTCCCAACTATGGGTTAAATAGAAACCGACTTGAAAACAACAAATATATTTTATTAAAAAATTATTCTTCAAAATATCTGG
Source organism: Euprymna scolopes (assembly GCF_053919585.1). Lineage (NCBI taxonomy): Eukaryota > Metazoa > Mollusca > Cephalopoda > Sepiida > Sepiolidae > Euprymna > Euprymna scolopes. The sequence continues at coordinate 68,117,574 of NC_136526.1, forward strand.
ATTCGGCATTAAATAATCTGAAAAGGGTTGATATGCCGTAAAACTCGTTGTCATATTGTGGTTCCTAATTGTTTCTTGTGTGTGTGTGTGTGTGTGTGTGTGTGTGTGTGTGTGTGTGTGTGTGACATACAATACAGTCCAACATATAACATTTAATACACAAATGGGAACAAGACACATATTACTGAAATGAACATTTCTTTCAAAAAAAAAAAAAAAAAAAAATGACCAGGAGTTTTCGTTTATATTTCAGCTATCTTTTATTTAACCATGTTTCCATTGTTGGAGGATTGTACGCTGGTTTCAATCGCCAGGCCCAAAGATCCGTTGCTAGTGACTCAATCGATTTCTCCCCTTTAGACTTCTGTCCCGGACTCTCTTCTGGCCATGCAACTAACTCCTATATATATCTAAAATAACAGATCCTATTACGCCATTAGCTTCCATAACCTGACACATGACTTCCAAACACGTTTCCGATTTAGTTACGTTTCTCTATTGTTTAGAAACCTACATTCCTATCAAGGCCAAATTCCAGGACCTCTTTGTTCTAAGTTAAATATTTTACTAAACATTCCTTTGTTTCAGTAACATTTTTTCTGCATACCCTTTTCTACATAACAATTAAAAATATTAATAATCTAATATTTTACTTTTTTAATAATAATAATAATAATAATAATAATAATAATAATAATAAAAATGATAATAATAATAACAATAATAATAATAATAAAAATAATAATAAAAATTATAGTAGTAATAATAATAATAAAATAATAATAATAATGATAATAATAAAAATGATAATAATAATATTAATAATAATAATAATAATAAAATAATAATAATAATAATAATAATAATAAAATAATAATAATCATATTAATAATAATAATAGTAAAAATAATAATAATAATAATAATAAAAATAATAATAATAATAATAATAATAAAAATAATAGTAATAATAATAATAATAATAATAAAATAATAATAATGATATTAATAATAATAATAAAAATAATAATAAACGTAATAATAAAATAATAAAAATAATAATAATAATAATAATAATAAAAATAATAATAATAATAATAAAAATAATAATAAACGTAATAATAAAATAATAATAATAATAATAATAATAAAAATAGTAATAATAATAATAAAAAAAATAATAATAATATAAATAATAATAATATTAATAATAATAATAGTAAAAATAATAATAATAATAAAAAATAATAATAATAAAAGTAATAATAAAAATAATAAAATAATAATATTAACAATAATAATAATAATAATAAAATAATAATATTAATAATAATAATAATATTATAATAATAATAATAATAATAATAATAATAATAATAATAATAATAATAATAATAATAATCGATTGTCAGCAAGGCAATCTGCATAATATAACAGAAAGACTTGTTGTCACTCAGGCTCCAGGGAACACCATCTGCTAGTAAAATTGAGTAATCACTATTAGTTAGATAATAAAATGCTAAACCATTTTCACTTGAAATGGCAAAATGCGTCTCGAAAAATAAAATGGCCGTCGATAACAAAATTGTAAAGCGAATTCAATTTAGTCTTGAGATTCTTGATTAGTCAGACTTAATGAACTTTCTGATATTTTTTTTATAAGAGATAAGAGTGTGGATGTGGGTGTAAGTGATTCAGAAGGAGAGGAAAAGGAGGTGAAGGAGAATGTGTGAGAGGGTGGTAGGCGAGGAGGGGGTGAGAAAGGTTAGAAAGTGTTGCAGACAATAAGTGAGAGAGTGATATAAACAGATGCGCAGAGAGATAAACAAATAGATATGCAGTGAGAGAAAACAGCAATATATATATATATATATATATATATATATATATATATATATATATATATATATATAAAGTGAAAGTGTCTGTATGGGTGTGTATCTGTGTGTACATTTCCCTACGCAATAAATCTGTCAATTTTAAGTCTACAGACTCTAAATTTGATATACAGGGTACTGAGATTTGGGAAAATCGATGTGATCGATTTTAGACCAGAAATTTGTCAATTAAGGAGTGAAAGTTCAACGATTTGACCTTTGAGAACTCTACCAAACTGCTCCGACAATTTTCAGTCTAAACACTTGAAATTTTAGATATAGGTTCATTGGACATGGATCTAACTTAATAACTTAACTGGAGACTAAAACTTTTAGGGGTCATAATAGGGGTCAAAGTTACAAAATTGACCACTTTCTTATTTTTGGCCCAACATACATCTCCAAATACCCGGGCAACGCCGGACACCCATGCTTGTATATATATATATATATATATATATATATATATATATATATATATATATATATATATATATATTACAATAGAAAAATGCGAGCATGAAAAGTATTATTGTTACTCTTTATACCATGGTATTTCGAAGCTTAATGCTTCTCATCTTTGACTTCTATATAAGCTCCAAAACAATTTGTTGAGCTTTGTATTATCCCCATTTCCTCTTAAAGATTGATTCATTCTCTTCTTTTTACTCCCCATCTCTCTCTCTCTCTCTCTCTCTCTCTCTCTCTATATATATATATATATATATATATATATATATATATGTATATATATATGTATATATATATATATATATATATATATATATATATATATATATATATATTAACGGGGATTAGAACAACAGTCTAAAGAGCAGATGTATTAGCAAATTCATTATTACAATTAAAACAAAATAAAAGAAAACAGTGCTCGTTGTAATGTAGATATATAATAAGCTCGATAGGCATAGATATCGTAGAGTTATTGATAACATGTAATTAAAATTAAAATTGAAAAATCGGTTTCATAAGAAGGAACAACAAAAAAAGCAATGTACGATCGTTTCGGAAACGATGTTTTTATTGATATAGACAATAAGTCTTGGGCAATAATTTTATCATTTATTTTTTTTTTAAAAAAGTCTCCTCACCAGCAAAAATATTGGGTGGTTTTTTTTTTAAAGACATCAAAAATAAACAAGTTAAATAAATAAATAGTTACTTTTTTGATGTTGATAATAGTTACTTTTTTGATGTTGATAAATAAAGTAAGATAAACTAATATATACATATATATGTAAACTAATATATACATATATATGTATATTCATTTATTTATTTATTTATTTATTACAACAGGAAAAGTGCGAGCATGGAAGGTATTCTGGTTAAACTTAAACATTAAAAAGTAAAGGACTAGTTGTTAAAGTTGGAAAAGAAAAGGATAAAATATTCTAGTAAAAAATATAATAAATTTATAACATGAAATATTGTAGCATTAAAAATTGGTTATATAATTTTATAAATTGAATTAAAAAACTGTTTAATGCTGCAATATTTTAAGTTATAAATTTATATTTTCGCATTTTTCTATTGTAATCCATGATTTTTCCAGGCTTCTAGTAAATTCACTTGTTCTTTGTTTAATTTCAGTCTTATTTTTTGTCCCCATAAACATACCATACACATATGTAATAATAATGTACGACACTCGTCTGCTTTCATTAAAATCTCCCCAATTATCTCCCTTTTATTCTTTCATTCTCTCTGTTTCACTTTTTACTTTCCTTTTTGTGAGAACGGTGAATTAGTAACAATGGTAGTCGCTGAAACGACGTGGTTGCTATGGAAACCTGTCATAAAAATCATCGCTCACCCCCTCACGTTTTTTTTACGATTTTGAACACCAGTAAATTCGTCATAACTTTTGTTTTACTGAATTGATTTTTTTTCACATTATAGCTGAGAAGGCGATCTATAAACTGTAATAATTGTTTGAAATTTGATCGAAAAATGATTGAGCGGTGAAGTTTTAAAGCAGTTCTAAATGATTAAACTGCCACTTAACTATATATTGAAACACGGCAGTGTTTGAATGATATATACTAGCAGGCGGTCCGGCATTGCCCGGTCGTAAAATACGCTTCAATATATTTTGATTAATGCAGATTTCATATATATTAATTATATTACATTAAAACCCGGGAAAAGGATTACCCCACCCCTTGCAAAAACCCTACTCAGTTCACGCACACAGAATTAATCCTTTTGTGCCAATTTTTAGATATTTTTCATCCGAGCGATAGCTCTTTCTAACGACTCCATGTTTGCAACTGGTTGATACGGTCGTCAAGAGTTTTCAGCGGACATAAAACACAAACACACAGACAACTTTCATTTGAACGTAACTTGCAAAAATTTCGACGCAACAAGCGACCTCTTCTTGCAAGAAATGGTCAAGTTGATCACCTCAGAATTAAACTATTTTCGACCCGGTCTAATTCGGCTAACGGAAGTTTTTAGCGGACATACGAACACACACACACACACACACACACACACACACACACACACACACACACACACACACACACACACACACACAAACCGACAGTTGAAATTTATGTAATATTCTAGTGGGGGGTACCCAGAGTTGCTCGGGTGTTTGGAGTTGTGTGTGTTAGGGGGTAGATAAAACAACGCTGTTAAAAAAAAAACGTTGGCCGGGTGTTTGGAGTTGTGTGTGTTAGGGGGTAGATAAAAACAACCCTGTTAAAAAAAAAAAAACGTTGGCCGGGTGTTTGGAGTTGTGTGTGTTAGGAGGTAGATAAAAACAACCCTGTTAAAAAAAACGTTGGCCGGGTGTTTGGAGGTGTAAAAAACAAAAAAAAAGTTTTAGTAGGAAGGTAGGCTTGAACCCCAAAGTCTTGCCGCGAAGGTGGAAACGAAATGGAAAAAAACCCTTGAGACTTAACCATCTTGATTATGAGGGGAGAGAAAAGGATAAGTGTCTTAAGTTAACGCCTATAAAGTGAAATTGACAGGTGCGAGAAAGTTAAGCCGCGTGATGTTTGACCTAATTTTGCGCTGCAAACCAGTTTCTCATTCTGCCGCCCCATCATTCGCTTTTTTAATACTGAAAAGCGTAAAGAAAAATATCCCGAAAATAGCGCGTAAAAGTCGGGCAAATTAATGATAGCCGCGACCCCTGTTCTTAAGTCGTAGATATTATGATTTAGACAGCATATAAAAAGTTTTAAGAAGGAGTGAAAAAAACCTTTGGCGGACATACACAAAAAATGCACACGCACACACACACACACACACACACACACACACACACACACACACACACACACACACACACACACACAAATTTTGGCTTTTATATATATATAGATTATATTGGACCCAATATATAATAATGATTTAAAAAGTTAAAAAAAATGGCTTGTGCGCCACCACTGAGAATCGAAACCAAATCGTTTCCTGTGTCTAACTCTGTTCCCGATCTACAATCAAATCACATCCTAAGATCATTAGTAGACATTTATGCTAATATTACCATCAATGGTAATATCTCAAAGGCCGTGAATGACCAAGTTCTTTCTGATTATCTCTCCTCTGGTCTTGAGCATGGAGAAAGAGGTGGCTGGTCAATTTTTATGCATTGAAAACAAAGCTTCTATCTTTACATCATCAACGCTCTGATCCCCGTATGGCATCGATTGAAATGAATGAATCTCGTCTTGGGGAGGCTCCATGTTTTGACGAGCTTCTTGGTCTGACCTTTACTCCTGATCTGAAATGGAACACATACATCAAATCTGTTGCCAGGGTCGCTGGGAAATTTTGGGATCATTCTACCGTTTTAGTAGATATCTCACAACCGATGCAATTCTCTATAAGGGCCAAGAACTCCAAGAATGGAGTACGGTTGCCACATCTGAGCAGGAGCTGCTAGAAGCACTTATCTTACCTTGAGTTCAAAATAGATTTCGTAGCTTAGTAGAAAATGCCGCTTTCTCTTCCCTGCAACCTTTTTTTTTCCACAAAAGAGACGTTGCGAGTCTGTCTATACTTTATCGTCACTTTCATAGCAAGTGCTCCTCTGAGCTCCAATGGTCCCCTTTGCCAAATTTTCACAAAAAACACTCGTCTAGCTGAAACCACTATCAATAATTTCCCCCACTCTTTATCTGTACCTAAACATAAACGTAGGTTCCATGAACATAGCTTCTTTCTTAGAACTGCACACCTGTCGAATTCTGTTCCGTTTCCCCGCTTTTCAGCTGACTACAATATGGCCGTCTTCAAGTCCAATGTAAACAAGTTCTTGATCAGTCGTCCCCTTTTTTTACTTCTAATGATTACTACGATATTATCCCATTGATTACTGTACCCTCTTTAACCTTTATCCTTGAGTGGCCTTCGGGCCTTGATAAGCGGTGCACCATTTGTAAAAAAAAATGGAAGATGAAAAAAGTAAAAGAGAGATGAAGACAGAAAAAAAGAGATGAAGAGAGTAAGGAGAGGAGGGGAAGATGCAGGAAAAATAACGGATGACTGGCGTGTATTTACTCAGGTGAGTTGACTGCACTTATGCGAAAGGTAAACTTTCAGTTCCAACGCACCTGCACACAAACGAACGTCTTTAGTTGTAATATTTTCCGGCTTCTCCTGATGCCCGCGGCAGACTTCACATAAAAGTACAATAAAGTTTAAATATAAAAAAAGGTGTTTTTCTAAGTTTATTTTTTTTAATTTTCTTGGTTTAATATATTTCTATTTTTTCTTTTACTCGGCTTTCCGTCAGAGAGAATCGATTATTTTTTGTGTTCCTGTCGCTGGAAACGAAACCCCTCCCCTCAGGGGCAGCGCGAAAATTTTATGACGAGAAGAAAAATAGTACAAAAAAAAACAAAAAAAACAAACAAAAAACAAAAGAAAAAAAAACAACAAAAAAACGAAAACAACAAAAACGTGTCAAGTCTTTTTTTTTTTAACATTTCAATCGATAGACTCTCTGGTTGTCAGTGTGGAATTATTGACGGTTCTGAACCGGTTACAAGCCAACCTAACCAGCCCAGCAGAGAATCAGAGAAAAAGGAGCGTTAGACGATAGCTTCCTTTTAAAACGGATTAATCTTACAATTTCATATTAGCTTTTCAATCTCATACCTCCCACCCCCATTTCTGCCCCACTTCAATGTTGAAGGGATGCCTTTTATGCCTGACGGTAAACGAGAAAACATTCATGACATATATGTACGAACCAAGATGGCTGCCGAAGCAAACACAGGATGTTGAGTCTTCTATGAATTGTTATTTTCTTGTGATATAATATTGTCATGCAATTTTTCTACCTGAGCAAAGAATTTCTAATTTTTCTGAAGAGTATATGCCCGAAATAAATCAGTATTGGCATAATATTAACCGTTTTTTTTTTTACATAACAAAACGGATTGGTAAAAAATGTACGGAAATTTTAAGATGCTGGAGGAACTGTTTTGAATGAATAATAAATATTTGGATCTTGGAATATAATTGTTACTCTTTTATATGTGCTCTGTTGTTACATTTAATATATATTGAGCTTCTGAATAGAAAGGACTGATATACGCAAAGAGCGAAATATAATTGAAAAACATATTTTCACAAAGCAACACACACACACACACACACACACACACACACACACATATATATATATATATATATATATATATATATATATATATATATATATAAGTGATGGGACGATTACAATAGGTTTCTGATTCCGATACAATTACAGATTCTGTACTAAATTCCCGATTTTGATTTTTTTAAAATACACCTCTAAATATTTAATTATATAGTTGTAATTTTTTCACGGTTAAATACATGTTCAAAGTTTTGATCTTTTCTCAAACGTAAAAACACACTTATCGATGGTGATCTACCGGTTTGAATTTTACTGGTTTAAAATAAAAAAAGTATTGATTTTATCATTATAAAAAAAGTATTGATTTTATCATTACTACCGTGGAAGATTTTGTTCTAAACAAAAATAAAAAAAAGAAAAAAAGACATTTAAAGGATTCGTTTTTGGCATCGGAAAATTTTACCGATTCCGATATCCCTAAATGGTCCGACTTTTCTGTTTCTCAATTCTGATTCCGATTAATCAACACAACGGTAATATATATATATATATATATATATATATATATATATATATATATATATATATATATATATATATGGAGTATTGCTGTCATATTTGGGCTGGTGCATCGGCTACTAGTCTCTCGATCCTTGACAGGGTTCAAAAGAGTCGCAAATCTGATAGGCCCTAAACTGGCATCTAAGCTTCAGCCTCTGTCCCATCGTCGAAACGTTGCATCCCTCTGCCTGTTCTACAAGTATTATAATGGTGAATGCTCTGAAGAACTGCAAGCACTTATGCCCCCACGACGTGAACACCCTCGACAGACCCGACTAGCTGCAAAATCCCACCCCCACACTGTAAAGATCCCTAGATGTAAAAGATCTTTCTACTCCAGTAGTTTCTTCCCCAGAACTGCTAGACTTTGGAATTCCATTCCAGGTCACTGCTTCCCCAATTGTACTGACATGCATAAGTTCAAGTGCAACGTGAACCGACATCTTGCTGCTCAAATCCCTACATAGTACCCCAGTAGATGTTTCCCCTGATAGTAGCCCCCTACACTAAAGTTACAATGTTCCTTGTTTGGGGTGTAAATGTAATAAAATATATATATATATATATATATATATATATATATATATATATATATATATATATATATATAATGCTCCCTATCTTGGGTTGAGCATATCGGGAAGTGATATACAAATTGCCATTAGCGTATAAAGCGACGCTCTTTGTGTAAACAAATCGAGCGGAGATATTTGGACGATGTCGAAACTAAACATCGTTTAATTCATTACCCACACAGCAGCAGCCGTATAGCGTACTGATAAGAATCCTTGATTGTTATTACCCACACAGCCGTATAGCATAATGGTTGACTATTATTTGGGCGGTCAGTTTTCAATCCTAGCTTGAGGCAGTTGCCTGTCTAGCCACACTGATGAGCTGTGAAACAGCGAAACAGTAATGTATGTGGATGACTATAATACTCCTATCTTGGGTTGATCATTTCGGAAAGTGATATAAAAATTGCTATTAAAGTAGTCTTGACTGTCATTTGGGCAGTCAGGTTTCGATCCTAGCTTGAGGCAGTTGCCTGTCTAGCCACACTGATGAGCTGTAAAACAGCGAAACAGTACTGTATGTGAATGATATATATGTATATATATATATATATATATATATATATATATATAGTTCAGAAATTACAGCTCACAAAATGAGTGATTTAATTAATATTAAATTAATATTAATTTAAAATTTAATAATTATTCAGTATTAAATTTGATATTAAACAAACATTAAAGTCATATGAAAATAATATTAATAATATTAATATAATATTACATTAATATTAAATTTATATTAATTCATTTGAAATTTATATCAAATTAATACAGATTGATATTAAACAAATATTAAATTGATATAAACTTAATTAATTAATATTAAATAAATATTACTTTTATATTAAATTAGTATTAATTTTATATTAAATTAATATTAATTGATATCAAATTAATATTTAATTCTAATCAAATGAACACGCTCAATATACTGGATTTTTTTCTTTTACATAGGAGTCACAACTTATCAAGGCCAGGAGGCCACTCGAAGGTAATGGTGCATGAGTGTACAGTAGTCAATCGGACAATATCGTGGTAATCGTTAGTAGTAATTATATTGTACTTGCATTGTAGTCGGCTCGAAAGAAGGCACACACAAGAGAGTACCACAGGCGTGTAGTTCTAAGAAAGAAACTTTGTAGATGGAATTTACATTTAGGTTTAGGCACAGATTGAGAGCTGGGGAAATTTTTAATACTGATTTCAGCTAGGCGAGTATTTTTCGTGAAAATTCGGCAAGGGGGACAATAGATTTGAGCTCAGACGAGCTCAGACGAGCTCAGACGATAGAGTATTGATATAAATGAGAACATTTGAATATTTAAAATCAAAGCGAAGTAGATTAAGTAATACAATATTTATTGATCGAAATAAAGGGGAGAAAAAGAAAAAAAAATATCTTAATCCTTAGAATTTCAAAGAATTGCTCTTCTCCCACAGAGTGAACTGATAAAATTGTCACCCTAGAAATAACGACATGATTCTATTTTTAACTGCTGCCCTTTGAAATTCTCTCTCAGGCGTTTTCTTCCCTGACTGTACTGATATGTAGAAATCCAAATATGATTAGACATCTTGCTGCCCAACTCCCTAAATAGCATCCCTGCAAATATGGTTCCATGACTAAGTAACTATGTACCTTGCTTAGGGGTGAAATGACAATAAAAAAGTGAAGTATAGGATGGAACGATAAAATTGTGGCTCTAAAAATACGGCATGCTTCCATTTCCGTTTAATGAAAATCAGTTTTCGTTTTTTGTTGCAGACCATCTACTAGTTGGCCAGTTGTGTACGAATCCCAAAAGCGATAGGAGCTTTCTGTCATGTCTGAAAGTGACAACATTTCCCATGAGCAAGATACAACTCTCTAATGATACAAGTTATGACAACAGGACCATTGCCAGCACCCTCAAAAGACGACTGACAAACAATAGGCAAGCCTGTTCAACAGCAGATATCTTAACTGTAGTTTCTGAACGTATATACCGTTCATTGGATAAAACAGGGGAGGGTAGAGCAGTGGCCCTCGATATATCTAAGGCTTTTGACAGGGTATGGCACGATGGTCTTCTAAGGAAAATTAGATCATATGGAATCACTGAAAGAATTCATAATGTAATTAAATCCTTCTTAAGTAATAGAAAAATCAAAGTTGTCCTCGACGGTCGTACATCCAAATAATACGACATAAATGCAGGAGTACCTCAGGGGTCTATCCTTGGACCTCTATTATTCCTGATATTCATAAACGACCTCCCTGATAAAATTGTTTCGGAGATGGGTATATTTGCCGATGACACCACTCTCTATAACAGATATGAGGGGAAAACAAATGAACACATATCCAAGGAAATGGCAGAAACACTAGAGGATGACCTCCAATCCGTAGTGGAATGGGGACAAAAATGGTTGGTCACATTCAATGCTGCTAAGACTAAGCTTGTTTCCTTCAATAACTACAAGAAACCTTCTCTACCACCAATAGCAATGGCCAAGAACACATTACCTGAAAGTACTTCTTTTAAACTCCTCGGCCTAACGTTTACAGGGAATATGAACTGGAATAGATACATTGAGAGCATTGCCAAGGCTGCTGCAAGGAAGGTTGGCTCCCTCTACCGTGCTAGAAAACTACTTACGCCTGACAGTATCCTATACCTCTATAAGGCAACCATTAGCCCATGTATGGAGTACTGTTGTCACATCTGGGCTGGTGCATCTGCTTCTTGTCTCTCGCTCCTGGACAGGGTTCAAAAGACAGTCGCCAACCTGATAGGTCCTGAACTGTCATCTAGGCTTCAACCTCTGTCCCATCGACGAGATGTTGCATCCCTCTGCCTGTTCTACAAATACTTCAATGGTGAATGCTCTGACGAACTGCAAACACTTGTACCTCCCCGACGTAACTACCCCCGACAAACCCGACAAGCTACTAAGTCTCATCCCTTTACAGTAGAGATCCCTAGGTGCAAGAAAGCCTTTTACTCCAATAGTTTCTTCCCCAGAACTGCGGATCTTTGGAACTCCCTTCTGGGATTCTGCTTTCCCAACTGCAATGATATGCAGAAGTTCAAGTGTAATGTTAATAAACATCTTTCAACTCATCTTCCTTCATAATGACCCTGCTAATTAAGTCCCTGATAGTAGCCCCCTGCTTCAAAGTGGCACTGTGCCTTGTTTGGGGTGAAAATTGAATAAAAAAAAAAAATTAAAAAAAAAAAGACGTGTGCCAGAATGATGAAACAAAGTTTCCGGCCACGGTTATGGTCTTTGGTGTGGTTTCAAGTGAGAGCCACACCATGCCACCTCACATCTTCGAAGTCGGCTTGAAAGTCAACACCTGGAGGTGCTTAAGAGTGTGGTGATTCCCTGGTGCAATCAGGTGGCCGGTGACAGACCCTGGATGTGACAGCAGGATTCGGTGCCAGCCCACAAGTCCAAAGAGACCCCAGGGCTTAGATACAGAATGACTTTGTACCCTTCTCTCACTGGCCCCATCTTCCCCTGACCTGAACCCGCTGGACTACTTTGTTTGGTTATACGTTAGAGAACATCACCAACATGACCTCCTACAACACCAAAGGCAGCCCAGTCGCTGCCATCCACTAAATATTCGCTGAGCTCTCACCGGCGCTTGCGGAAAAAGCACGCTCACAGTTCCTAACCCGTATCGAGGCGGTGATTGAGGCTGAAGGCGGCTACATTGAATTGATATCAGCTCTACTACATAATGAAGTTATGCGAATTGATTTTTTCAGTAAACATTTTAAAATGTAGCTGTAGTGTTATTTTTTTTAAAGCTTTCTTACATCTAGGGATATCTACTGTGAAGGGGTGGGATTTAGCTATTTGTCAGTTTGTCGGGAGTATTTACCTCGAGGGGGTACAAGTGCTTGCAGTTCGTCAGAGCATTCACCTTTAAGGTACTTGTAGAACAGGCAGAGGGATGCAACACCTCGTTGATGGGACAGAGGCTGTAGCCTAGATGACAGTTCAAGACCTCTCAGGTTAGCGACTCTCTTTTGAACCCTGTCCAGGAGTGAGATACAAGTAGCAGATGCACCAGCCCAAATGTGACAACAGTACTCCATACATGGGCGAATGATGGCCTTATATAGGTACAAGCATAAGTAGTTTTCTAGCACGGTAGAGAGAGCCCACCGTATTCGTAGCAGCCTTGGTAATGCTCTCAATTTATCTATTCCAGTTCATGTTCCCTGTAAACGTTAGGCCGAAGAGTTTAAAGGAAGTACTTTCAGGTAATATGTTCTTTAAAGTAGTTTTGTTGAAAAAACAAAAAAGGTATAAAGAAAGTCTTTCTTGCAGTTTAGACAAACCAAAATAAAAGGGAAATACTGGGACATATTTAGGGGTACACCGCCTGTAAGAATGCCATTTGATTGGCTATTTTATAAGACAGATGTGTTTGTAGTATATATAAAATGGGGGAAAAATGGCGGGGTCAAACGGTCCTCTTGTTGATGCAACGCACGAAAGTCTTTTTTTCATTCTTCTCTCAACTTGCAACAAATCCTTATGTATTCGATATTTTTTTAATTACATTTTCACCCCAAACAAAGCAAATTGCCACTTTGGTGTAGGAGGCTACTATCAGGGGCAACAACTACTGGGGTACTATGTAGGGTTTTGAGCAGCAAGATGTCGGTTCACGTTACACTTGAACTTCTGCACGTCAGTACTGTTGGGGAAGCAGGGACCTGGAATGGAATTCCAAAGTCTAGCGGTTCTGGGGAAGAAACTATTGGAGTAGAAAGATCTTTTACATCTAGGGATCTCTACAGTGTGGGGGTGGGATTTAGCAGCCTGTCGGGTTTGTCGAGGGTGATCACGTGATTGCAGTTCGTCAGAGCATTCACCACTAAAATACTTGTAGAACAGGCAGAGGGATGCAACATTTCGTCGATGGGACAGATATTATCTTCCACCGTTCGTTCTCGTTCTAAGCTTTTTTTTCCACACAGGCATCACCACATTATCAAGGCCAAGAGGCCACTCGAGGATAAGGGTTAAAGAGTGTACAGTAGAAATTGGACAATATAGTAATCAATTCGGTAAATTTGTTAACTTATATGGAACGGCTCATCAAAAACTTGTTTAAGTTAGACTTGAAGACAACCATATTGTAGTCAGCCGGAAAGCAGGAAAACGGAAGCTGCCCCCCCAAAAAAAACTTCACTCAACCCTGCTTTAGGATTCGTCCGATTTCACAGTTACTAATGGTGCACATATGCAAATTAATGACACACGTCGTTCACCAATGAGCGACCTACAAAATCATGCTTGTATTTTCTTTTCGACATTTTCTGCTGCCATTTTGTTGGCGTTTGCGGGGAATGATTTCTATTACAAATAGTATCAAATACTTTACCTCGAACAGGGTACCATGCTGCCCCATTAGTGATTCCATCTTTAAACCTTTCCTGCGGGAAACAGTTGACTGAATGGTGCATGTTAAAATGGCTTCGTGAATAATTTAGCGCTAAAAATACAAACACGTCGTCGTCAGGTGATTTTGAATAAGCAATTCTTGTCAAATCTGAAATGATAAAAGAACAAAGAAATAAATAATTATATATTTACGTAGGAATTTGTCCGTATAAATATACGATGATCTTGCGTAGGGAGAGGTTAATCTGATAGAATTTAAAACAGTAATACGTATTGATGTGACCCTAAGTTTGATATCACAGAAGGAAAACACGGGATACGATGTGTGAGAAAGATATATTAAAACATGAAGCATGCATGGTCCCATGAACGGGGCATAAAAAAAAGTTCAGCATTCTCCCCCACCCACATTTAGTCCCAAAAGTCCCCAGGAGACGTCAAATCCTGGTTAAAACGGTGCAGTTTAGGGCCTTAACATATGTAGATTCGAGTTCTTCACCATGCAAAAATAGAAATCATTTGCCCCTCCAAAAATCCTCAAAGCCTTAACATATTTAAATTTGTGTTCAGCACCATGAAAAACTGTTAAATAGACACAGAAAATTTTGCACAAATACGGTAAAATATGCCCCCAAAATGGAGTGTTTTTATTTACCCTAAAAGAGCCCCTGGGGCACACCCAAGAGTTATCGCGAAGTATAGACAAACAAAATTATATAGAAATCAGTTAGTTACAACTTTTCAGAAAGTTTTATAAAAATCCAAGGCATCAATTTTTTTTAATAAGTACAAAAGTTTCAATTTTAGCCATTTTAACCCGAAAGGCACTCATAAGAGGGCAACCGGAGTTTTCCCGGAAAATCCGTTTTGTTATGTTTTTACTCATATCATGTTTAATATTTGTGCAAAATTTAAAAAAATTCCAAGAAGTAGTTATTGAGAAAAGTGCGGACAGACGAACGGACGAACGGACAAGGGTGAATTTACAGGTCCACTCTTCAAACGGTTATAAGGATAGAATAAAGGAAAGGCGATCTGGTGGTAGTCGTACTACTAGTTGTTTGTTTGTTTGTTTTGTTTTATAGCATATCAACCCTTTTCAGGTTATTTAATGCCGAATCCAGTGATTTTGAAGAATTTTTTTAATAGAATATATATAATCTTTGTCTCTCGTGCATCTTTTCCTACGAACCTAATCTTTCTCTTACCTGCACCTTTCTTTTTACACATAGGTTCTCCCCCACCACTCTTTCTCTCTTTTCATATCTCTCGTTCTGTGTGTCTCTCTCTGTCTCGTTCTCCCTCATTCTCTGCTTCTCCCAGTCTCTCTCTTTATCTCTTGTTCCCTCTCTCTCTCTCTCTCTCTCTCTCCTTCTCGTTACCCCCTCTCTCTCTCTTTCGTTACCCCTCTCTCTCTCTCTCGTTACCTCTCTCTCTCTTCTTCTCGTTCCCTCTTTCTCTCATTCCCTCTCTCTCGTTCCCTTGCTCTCTTGTTCCCTATCTCTCTCTCTCTCTCTCTCTCTCATGTTCTCTCTCTTTTTTCTCTTACTCATCTTTTGTCTGTTTCTTTCTCCCTGCCCTTCTCCCTCGAACAAAAACTCTCCCTTTCTCTCTCTCTCTCTCTCTCTCTCACACACACATACACTCTAATTCTCTTTCTCTTCATTCTTGTTATATTACGATACTGCCCCCTGAGAGTGTTATCTAGAATAGTACTGGAAGAGTCCATGATGCTTTGAATATTGATTATTTCTATTGAATTATTTAAATTAAGTAAGCTCTTTAATAGAAATACTATTAAGTCAGCTTTTTATTATAACTAAATCGTACTTGTATCTATAATAGGATATTATAAGCGCTAAATACAACGGGTAAATGGTGCAATTGATAACTGTATTTCTATTAATATGACTAATGTAACTAAAATCAATTGTATTCGCAGAAATAAGAATAATTGCCCATTAAGTGGAAACTGAATTATTTAAAATGTGATATATAAATGCAACGTAATCATGAGAAATGATACTTCTTTTATAGAGCTGTTTTAAAAACAGAAAACGCACGAGTTTCTTCAAATGAGTTAGATAAGTTTATAAATTCTGTGGCTAAATATGCTAGAAAATTGTTTTTTTTTACACAGTGGTCACCACTTATCAAGGCCCGGAAGCCACTCAGGGATAAGGGTTATTGTAAGTACATTACGTTAGTGTGGAGATTTGATGCAGTGTTTACTTAAGGGGGCGGTTCATTAGGAATTTGTTAACGTTGGACTTGAAGGCATCCAAGTTGTAGTCAGGTGGGAAGCAGGCAGACGGAACAGAGTTCCACAGGCGTGCAATTCTAAGAAAGAAGCTTTGTTCATGGAATACGCGTTTTGATTTGGGCACAGATAAAGAGTGGGGGAAATTTTTCACAGTGGATTCGGCTAGACGGGTGTTTTTCGTGAAAGATTGACGAGGGAGGACCAGAGATTGGATTTCAGACTAGCACCTGCCATGGAAATAACGATAAAACAAGGATAGGCTATCAACGTCTCTTCTGTGGGAGAGAGGTTGCAGGGTAGAGAAAAGGGCATCCCCCACCAAGCCACGAAGTCTATTTTGTACTCTGTCAAGGCAGGATAGGCTGTTTTTAGCAGCTCCTGCCCAGATATGGCAGCAGTATTCCATCCTTGGACGCACTTGGCTTTTATATAGATAGAGAATTGCATCAGTAGTGAGATATCTTCTGGAGCGGTAGAAGGATCCCACCATCTTTCCAGCGACCTTGCCAACAGACTTGATGTACGTGTTCCATTTCAGATCAGGAGTAAAGGTCAAACCCAGAAGCTTGTCAAAACACGGGGCCTCTCCCAGACGAGAGCCATCCATCCCAATTGATGCCAGATGGGGATCAGAGCGTTGATGATGTAAGGATAGGAGTTTGGTTTTAGATGCATTAAAGATAACCAGCCACGTCTTCCCCCACTGAACCACGCGCTCGAGATCAGAGGAGAGAGAATCAGAGAGAACTTTGTCATTTACAGCCTTTGATGTGTTGCCGTAGATGGTCGTGTCATCAGCATAGATGTCAACGAATGATTTAAGTATGTGTTTAGGGAGGTCATTGATGTAGATCAGGAAGAGAGTTGGGCCCCGGATTGACCCCTGAGGGACTCCAGCATTAATACTGCAGGCCTCTGATTTTTGTCCATCAACCACTACTCTTATGAGCCTATCGGAGAGAAATGATTTAATGATTGAGAAAATATTTCCAGTTATACCGTAGCTGGAAATCTTGTGAAGTAGGCCTTTATGCCATACCTTGTCGAAGGCTTTTGATATCTCAAGAGCAATTTTTTTTTTTTTACAAAGGCATCACCACATTATCAAGGCCCAGAGGCCACTCAAGGATAAGGGTTAAAGAGTGTACAGTAGAAATTGGACAATATAGTAATCATTAGTAATGAAAATTTGGTAAATTTGATAACTTATATGGAACGGCTCATCAAGAACTTATTTACTTTAGACTTGAACACAACCATATTGTAGTCAGCCGGAAAGCAGGAAAACGGAAGACAATTCCACAGGCGTGCAGTTCTAAGAAAGAAGCTTTGTTCATGGAATCTACGTTTAGGTTTAGGCACAGATAAAGAGTGGGGGGAATTATTGATAGTGTTTACAGCTAGACGAGTGTTTCTTGTGAAAGTTTGGCGAGGGGGGAACACTTTCCATGAAAAAAACGATACATCAGAGACAAACTCGCAACATCTCTTCTGTGAGATAGAGGTTGCAAGGAGGAGAAAAGGACATCTCCTACGAGGCTACGAAGTCTATTTTGAACTCTATGAAGGCAGGACAAGTCCTTTCTAGCAGCTCCTGCCCAGATGTGGCAACAGTATTCCATCCTTGGACGTACCTGGCTCTTATATAGATAGAGAATAGCATCAGCAGTGAGATATTTACCGGATCGATAGAAAGATCCCACCATTTTCCCAGCGGCCTTGGCAACAGATTTGATGTACGTGTTCCATTTAAGATCAGGAGTAATGGTCAAGCCCAGAAGCTTGTTAAAACTTGAGGCCTCCAGAAGACGAGAGCCATTCATTTCAATTGATGCCAAATGTGGATTAGAATGTTGATGATGTAAGGAGAGAAGCTTGGTTTTCGATGCATTAAAAGTAACCAGCCACTCCTTTCCCCATTGTACTACGTGCTCAAGATCAGAGGAGAGAGAATTGGAGAGAACTTGGTCGTTTACTGTCTTAGATGTGCTACCATAAATGGTAGTGTCGTCAGCATAAATGTCTACAAATGATGTAAGGATGTTATTTGGAAGATCATTAATGTAGATCAGGAAAAGAGTTGGGCCCAGGATGGACCCCTGAGGGACACCGGCATTAATACTGTGAGCTTCTGATTTTTGCCCCTCAACTACTACTCTTATGAACCTATCAGAAAGAAATGATTAATAATTGAGAAGACTTTTCCAGCTATACCATAGCTCGCGATCTTATGAAGTAAACCTTTATGCCATACCCTATCAAAGGCTTTAGATATGTCAAGAGCAATTGCCCTAGAAAGATTGCCACCGTCGAGAGATTTGCTAATCCTATGTGATATAACTGTAAGCACATCTGCTGTAGATCTAGCAGAACGGAAACCATATTGAGTGTCACTAAGAAGGTTATTTTTGTTGAGATGGTTGATTACTTCTGTATTTAACACAGATTCTAGCAACTTACTCATGACGCACAGGAGACTTATTGGCCTGTACTGAGAGGGGGATGAGCGATCACCTGAATTCTTAAATACAGAGCATACTGATGAGATTTTCCAGGGAGATGGGAAACTATTCTCCTTAAGACAACGTTTAAACAGTTTTGTAAGTATGGGCGCCAGTTCAGGTTGAAGTTTTTTGAGTACTATAATTGGAATACCGTCAGGGCCAGTTGCTTTACTGGAATCAAGGTTTTTGATAAGCTTGGCAACATCACGTACAGATATACGTATATCACATAGCGTGTTTTCTGATACAGGAGGAAATATTGGGGGTTGGCGGCCTTGGTCGCAAAGGGTAGAATTAGCTGCAAAGTTCTTGACAAAGAGTTTAGCTTTGTCTGATGCTGACGAGATTACCTCAGGTCCATTGATAATAGTTGGGATGGAGCACACGCTTCTGTTCAGGATTCTGTTTGCTATTTGCCAAAACTGGTGGGAACCAAGCCGCTGCTCAGCTACTTTGGACTTAACAGATTGAGCATACAACTCTCTTGCGTTCCTTATTACTTTCTTACAATGGTTGCTGGCAGTCCTGAAAACGGCTTTAGTTTCCATACATCTATTACGTTTGAAGTAGTGGAAAAAGTGATTTCTGTGCGCAATGGCAGCGGCACATTCTGGAGAGAACCATGGCTGACTGTTAGGTTTTTGCTGAAACTTTTTTGAGGGTATGAAATGGTCAATACCTACAATTAACCATTCCGTCAGGTCTAATACTAAAGAGGACACATCCTTTTTAAACATGGATTGCAGAGGTAGATCAGATATAAATGTACGGAAGCTATCCCAGTCAGCCTTAGTGTATCGATATACTGTACGATGGAGAGGTACGTCTGGGGACTTATTACATTTCATTTTTATCTTAATTGATACAACAGAGTGGTCGGAAGATCCAAGAGGCGACAGAACAGAAAGTGAACATAGTTCAGGGCAAGTTGTGAGAAAAAGGTCTAGTAGGCTCGCATACTGGCCGTCATTGTCGGGCACACGGGTGGGTTCCTGAACAATCTGAGTGAGGTCATAGGCAATGGAGAAATCATGACAGAACCTCCCGTCATCATCGGTCTTGTTTGAGTGGGTCAACCATTCGACGTTGTGAACATTGAAGTCTCCACATACGTGAATGTTAGCTGAAGGATAAGCAGATAGGACTTGGTCAATTTTCTCAGATATGCTTTGAAAGATAGTAACTCCGCTGTTGTGGGGGCGATAGAGAGTAAATATAAATGCAGTAGTGTGAGCTAAAGCAACCCGGAAGCACATATAGGGTAAGTTAGGATCTTCCCTGGAGATGTCCCTCCCACATGGAAAGCTATCTTTAATATAGGCACATATTCCATGCCCATGGCGATCTAGGGGGTCAGATTTAGAAGTTAAGTTAGAGTATCCTGTAATTGCAAACTCTTCTAGGGAAATAGCCTGTCCAATGCCAGTTTCACTTAAAAATAAAAGGTCTGGTTTAGCCTCCTGTAATTGGGTTTCAACCTCTGGAAGGTTAGAACGTAGACCCCTGATGTTGGAGAAGGAGACATGGTAGTAGCAATTGCCCTAGAAAGGAAGCCTTTGTCAAGAGATTCACTAATCCTGTGAGATATAACCGTCAGCACATCTGCGGTAGATCTTGCAGAGCGGAAACCATATTGTGTGTCACTAAGAAGGTTGTTTCTGCTGATATGTTTCAAATGATATTCAATCTAAATTAAGTAGTAAATATCTATACATCAGTACACTTATTATCTTCGACCGTTATCACCCTGAACATCCCTTAGATTTAAAATCGCCCCGACAATTATAATGCTGAAGGTCCTTAGGATGAAAATGAAATATTCAAAAAAATACCAGTAAACAATTGTTTAAGATGGATAAGTTTGTTATCGCCAGCCATAGTTTGGTCGGCGCAGATCACCACTATCACCTGTCGAAAAATAATTCAAATTTGAAACTGTGTAGTTTATTATATACTAGTTTAAATTACTATTTTTTTTTTATTGGAATCATTCAAGATGAGTAATTTGTGAATTTATTCTTTATTTAATCGCGACGAGATAGGGATGCTGAGTCTTTTAAATATATCCTCAGCAATTACTGCCTTCCATATTGTTGTTTTTGTTGCCTCACCACGGGAATAAAAACAGACGTGAAGCGAACATAAAACATGAAAGTCGCGTGTGACACTATTTCGTGTCGATTCTTGGAGTTGGAAGTTTTGACAACAGAATGTGGAGTTATAAGTTTTAACAGCAGTTTGTCGAATATACCCGAGTAATTTTTAGTTAAACCGTAAGAGTTTCAATTTATTTATTTATTTATTTGCGCATTATTATCCTCATTTTAATAGTTGTTGTTTTTTTTTCAGCACGTTCTGCCAACTCATCCTCTGGCCTTTTTCAGGTGATTAACCGCGACCGGATAGGAATCGATAGAAGAGTTCCAGGTGAGCATTGTCTGCAGATAGCGGTTTCAATCCTACCCAAAGCAGCCCATAGGTTTAGTCGGCCAAAACATGGTGAGACAACAACAACAACAACTATGGAAGGCAGTACTTGCTGGGGATGCAGTTACGTGACTTGAAATTCCTATCACGTCGCAGTTAATTACCTGAAGAAGGCCAGAGGTTGAGTTGGCCGAAACGTCATAAAACAACTACGAGAATGAACAGTCCACAAATAAATAAATAAACAAACAAATTACTCATTTCAAATTATCCCAATAAAAAAAAATATATCATGCTATTTAGTACAGACCTGAAAATTGAAAATTGCATATAAGAACGAAAACTTGGATTTATAAGATCCAAAAATTAAACCTTGATCGCCTCTCGGCTCTGTGGCGCTGTGAATAGAACTGTTGAATCTCTACGGTTCCAAGAAAACATTGTCTGAAGATAGCGGTTTCAATCCTACACAAAGCAGGCTACAGGTTTAGTTGAGCAAAACATGACGAGACAACAACTATGGAAGGCAGTAATTACTGGGGATACATTTATGAGACTCCAAATTCCTATCCCGTCCCGGTTAATCACCTGAAGAAGGCAAGAGGATGCGCTTGCCGAAACGTGATGAAACAACAGCAACTATGAAGATGAAGATAACAATGTAGTCTATGATAAATATTTTATAGAAATTTAATCACAAATCTAAGGGCGATAACTCCAAGAATAAATGTCAGGTATCTATTTTGTTTTTTCGTTTTAATGGCAAAAATTAGTTTACCGAAAGTAAATTATAAATATTAAATTAATAATAGTTTTGTTAATGCTAGTTAATTGAATATCTTAATAATAATTAGCTAGCGGGATCTGTGGAAATTCCACAGGGGAATCATTCATATGTAATACGTTGATGTTGTCATTCTGTAGATGTTCAGTGTAAATAGAGATGCTCTGATATTATTGTAGCTTTTTTTGTTAAAACTGCAAAAGCATTTATCTAAGCTAGCACGATTGCCCGGCAAAGTCCGGTCGTAAAGTACGCTTAAATATGATATTTTAATTCTTGCAGATTTCGTATATATTATCACAGAGTTAATGTTCTATCGATTTTTATATATTATTAAGTTGCGATTTACAAAAAAAAAAACAAAAAAAAACAAAGCAAAAAAAAAGAAAACAAACAAAAAAACTATATGACTTAGGTGCATTGTCTTGAATCGAAACCGAAATAAAAACTTATGAAAATATATATAACTTGATTTCCTTCAGCCATAATATAAACCGAAACCAAAACTTATGAAGAATTCTTGGTAAAATTATTTATGACAAGAAATGAAAGTACATAATTAAACGACCTGGATGTAAGCATGACACAGAAAGTAATACACGCCATCGTATTACTATATAGATAGTTAATTTATAATATAAATCTTACCTGTCTGTTTAAATGTATGTATGTATGTCTGCCTAAAACTTTCGACAGAGCTGACGGATTTTCACAAGATCGGTATTGTTTGAAGCTCAACCCTTCGGACGACATATATCGAAAAATTGGCTAAAGACATTAATCCCTTCACCTTCAACTGGACAGTTTTCTACAAGTACGGTCGGTTGTTTGGCATCGCCATTTTTGCAAGTCATCGTATCGGGTGAAATGACTTTACTAATTTCAACGTTCCGAACTTCCGGTCGCGTCATTGAGTAGGGCTAAGATGGCAGGTTTTATTTTCACTTTCTTTTCCGCCTTCGCGTCATGGGTTTGAGCCTGTCTGCCTATTACCACTTTTTTTTTTTTTGCTCAACACACAATTCCAAACACCCGGGTAATGCCGGGCACCTTGGCTTGTTAAATAATAAATGTCGTAATAATAATGTTTTATAGGAATACTTTAATTTTGAAAGAAACAGGTATTTCAAGAGGAATAAATGTATTGTTGAATGTTGAGTGTTTTTTGGAAGTAATTATAGTTTCGTAACTTGAGATGTGAAAACTTAAAACAAACAATACAATTTGAAACATTAAAGAATTGGATTTCATAAAATATCGAGAAATGCAGGTTGCGTTCGAGAAGCCATTATTTGTTGATTCTTTTAGAATGCAACAACTTGCTTTTTGACTAGAAGCAACGTATTATCACAGTAGTCTTAACGTTTCTATTCTAGTATATCTAATCATTCTAAGCTGAGGCAATTTTTATTTCGATTCTTATCCAGATGCTCTTTTCTAAACCCTGGATTAAAAATTGACCTTGTGTTTAATTTTGTCTTGAAAGGAACTGGAATAAGGCCGTAACTAGTTTGTAAGGTTCAATGCAAATAACATTAATACTAAGCTTATTTTTTTTAAATTCAATTTTACCCCCAAACAAGGCACAGTGAAGTAGGGGGCTACTATCGGGGACATAATTTGCGGGGGCATTATGGAGGGAGATTAGTAACAAGATGTTTGTTCACATTACACTTGAACTTCTGCATGTCAGTACAGTTGGGAAAGCAAAATCCCGAAAGGGAGTTCCAAAGTCTAGCAGTTCTGTGGAAGAAACTATTGGAGTAAAAGGCTTTCTTACACCTCGGGATCTCTACTGTGAAGGGGTGGGACTTAGTTGCTTGTCGGGTTTGTCGGGGGTATTTACGTCGAGGAGGTACAAGTGTTTGCATTTCTTTTAAAAACTACAAGAAACGTTCTCAACCACTGAGTGCCACGTCTAATGCTACACTTCCATCAAGCTCCTAGGGTTAACATTCACAGACAACATGAATTGGAACAAATACATTGAAGTAATTGCCAAGGCTGCTGCGAAGAAGGTTGATTCTCTCTGGCATCTACCACTAGTCCCTCGCTCTCGGACAGAGTAAAAAAATTGTCATCAACCTAATACGTCATGAACTATCAACTAAACTCTATCCTCTGTCCCATCGCCGAAACGTGACATCCTTGTGCCTATTTTACAAGTATTTCAATGGCAAGTGTACCAGTACCCCATCGACGTCAATACCCTCAACAAACCCAATAAGAAGCAAAATGCTACCCCTACACTGTAAAAATTCCTAAATGCCGTAAAAACCTTCTACTGAAATAGATTTTACCCTTAAACCGTATCATTTTGGAATTCCCTCCCGGACCCAAGTTTCCATGACTGTACTGACATGCAGAAATTCAAGTGTAATATAAACAAACAGATTTTTGCCAAACTCAAAAGTCAAAATTTCGGACAAAAACCGATTAAAAAGCTTGCCCCATGTCTGAATACACTTTATGTAAAATTTCAAATGTTTAGACCAAAAATTGGCTGAGTAATTTGGTAGAGACCGCAGAGGTCAATTTCTTTTAAAACTTTGACCGCAGTTTTGATCCCTTAACATTTATTGTTTTGGGCTAAAATTAAATTCAAAGGTTGTATCCCTGCCCAAGTAACCTACATCTAAAATTTCAAGTGTTTAGACTCAAAATTGGTTGAGGAGTTTTGTAGAGTTTTCAAATGTAAAATATTTTGAACTTTGACCCCTTGACAGCCAAATTCCTGGCCGAAAACCGATTCAAAAGATTTTCCCAAATCTGAGTACCCCTTTTGTCAAATCTCGATTCTGTAGACTGAAAATTGACAGAGTAGTTTGGTAGGGAAATTGTACACACACAGACACACACACATATACAATTTTATTTTTATAGATATATAGATAGATATAGACTTTGTATCTCGACGAATCATAATTATGAATTACGTGACTGCTGTTTTATATTTGTGTTTTCCACCGCCACAATAAGTGCACATTTTTTTTCCTGGAATCACATACTTTACAAAAATTCTATTTTACAAAATTTGGATCATGAAATGGAAATCACCAACATTAATTTCCGTTTATCTGAAGACAAGGTAGTCATTTTTTAATCCCGGACAACGTTGCATATTGGAATTTAATTTAATTTTATATAGTTTCACGAGTACACATTGAAGCGATAAAATCATCACCTGACGACATGATTCCATTTCCGTTTGATGAAAACCGGTTTTCTGTTTTTGTTTCAGACTATCTACTAGTTGGCCAGTTGTGTACAAATGAGCGATAGGAGCCTTCTATCATGTCTGAAAGTGACACAATGTTCAACGAGCGAGATCGGAGATGCGCCGCTGTACAACTCATGCTCTCTACCGATCCAAGTTATGACCACTTTCTTAGATCTGCACGCTTGTGGAATTGTCTTCCGTTTTTCTGCTTTCCAGCTGACTACAATATGGTTGTCTTCAAGTCTAATGTAAACAAGTTTCTGATGAACTGTTCCATATGAGTTAACAAATTTACCGAATTTCCATTACTAACGATTACTATATTGTCCTTTTGACTACTGTACACTCTTTTACCCTTATCCTTGAGTGGCCTCTCGGCCTTGATAAATGGTGACGCCTATGTAAAAAAAAATAAATTGAAATCAGACTGGATCTTTCAACATGATAAAGATCCAAAACACACTGTGAAACTCACAGAAAATTGGTCACCACTTATCAAGGCCCGGAAGCCACTCAGGGATAAGGGTTATTGCAAGTACATTACGTTAGTGTGGAGATTTGATGAAGTGTTTACTTAAGGGGGCGGTTCATTAGGAATTTGTTAACGTTGGACTTGAACACATCCAAGTTGTAGTCAGGTGGGAAGCAGGCAGACGGAACAGAGTTCCACAGGCGTGCAGTTCTAAGAAAGAAGCTTTGTTCATGGAATCCACGTTTTGATTTAGGCACAGATATAGAGTGGGGGGGGGAATTTTTCACAGTGGATGCAGCTAGACGGGTGTTTTTCGTGAAAGATTGGCGAGGGGGGACCAGAGATTGGAGTTCAGACTAGCACCTACCATGGAAGTAACGATAAAACAAGGATAGGCTATCAACGTCTCTTCTGTGGGAGGGAGGTTGCAGGGTAGAGAAAAGGGCGTCCCCCACTAAGCCACGAAGTCTATTTTGTACTCTGTCAAGGCAAGATAGGCTGTTTTTAGCAGCTCCTGTCCAGATATGGCAGCAGTATTCCATCCTTGGACGTACTTGGCTTTTATATAGATAGAGAATTGAAATTACGAGTCCATAGAAGAGTCCCTTCAAATCCGCGAGAATTGGAGAGAATTTGTGTGGAAGAATTGAATAAAATAACACAAGACACATGTAAGAAGTTTGTAGGAAATTACTCCAAACGTTTTCATGCTGTAATCAACAATAATTATTATGCTGCAAAATACTACACATTATTTTGTAAATGTGTTTTAAACTTGTGCGTTGCTAATTATTGAGTTTACTTTTCGCGTTGTGTTAAATTGTTATTCTTTTATTTTTCCCACTGTCCTATCTTAGTTTCAATACATTTTCTATGTTTATAAAAAGTTTCATTATCGTTTGGAAGCAAGAAATGCAAAAACTGACGGTTTCAATTGTGTATTGTAAACTTTTGCGGGACACTGTATATTATTAGATTACTATATTATATATATATATATTACTATATTACTATGTTATATATTACTATATTACTATATTATATTACTGTATTATACATACATATTATATTACTATATTATACATATTATATAACTATATTATATATATTATATAACTTTATTATACATTATATTACTA
Organism: Euprymna scolopes; assembly: GCF_053919585.1. Classification (NCBI taxonomy): domain Eukaryota; kingdom Metazoa; phylum Mollusca; class Cephalopoda; order Sepiida; family Sepiolidae; genus Euprymna; species Euprymna scolopes. Next base: position 68,144,415 of record NC_136526.1, read on the forward strand.
TATTAAATATATTATATCACTTTATTATATATATTACTATATTATGTATATATTATATAGCTAAATTATATATATTATTATATTACTATATTATTATATATATTATAATACTATATTATATATATTATATTACTATTTTATATTTTTAATATATTATTATATCATAAATATAATATTACTATATTATATATATTAAATTACTATGTTATACATTTTTCCAATATTATTATATTACTATATTATTATATATATTATAATACTATATTATATATATTATATTACTATTTTACATATTTACTATATTATAAATATAATATTACTATATTATATGTGTTGTATTACTATGTTTTATATACAGGGTGACCCCCCCCCAAAAAAAACGAGCCCCAACTCTAATTAGGCCCCGTTTCTTAGTGTTTTGTCCGAATGAAATGAAACTTTAGTCATAACTAGTTTATTATATTCAAAATATCACATCAAAACTCTAGGGTCTTTGGTCTTTTTTTCTCCGTTGACTGTAAAATGCTCAGAAAAACAATGGAATGTCCTCTGTTTTTTTTGGCTCACCCTGTATTATATTACTATGTTATATATATTATATTACTATAATATATATATTATATTATTATATTATATATATATATATATATTATTATATATTATTATTTTAAAAGGATAATACTGAAATACATCTTGATAATGTTGTAAATGTCGAGTGGATATCTTTCTTCCCTTAAAATCGGTTTTCCCCTGATGCGGTTGAAAGAAAGCAGAAATCCATACGGAGCAAGGTACCCTGATTACTTCATGTAGATTTTAAACCTCACGACGGTAAATAAGAATGATAACCCATGAAGCGCCTTAAATAAGTTTCCAAACCTTTTTTCCTATGGGGACTTTTATTTATAGTACACACATGAAACTCTAAATCCATTCGAAGTAATCTCCTCAGGCTGTAATGCACTTGTTACTATAACTTCTGGATCCTGTAGAAGTCCTCTTGTTTGAGCGTGTTAATGAACCTCATCACAGTTTCTTTTCATACACCCGATTGCCTCATAACGACAGCCTATATAACGTTTTCCTTGAGCTTAGGGAATAACCAAAAGTCACAGGGAGCAAGGTTTGGACTATAGGGAGGGTGAGGAACTGTTTTGTGTCTGATCTTGGTCGAATAGTCTGTGACAAGGATGGAGGTGTGGACTGGTGAATAGTCTGACCCAATTTGAAGAGTACTGTTTTTTTTCCGGCAGAATCTCTTCCTGAATTCCCTTATAACTTCAACATTGTATTCCTTGTTAATTGTCTGTCCAGTGGGAACCCAGTGCTTGTAGATCATGTCCGTGCTGTAAAAAAAAAAACCAACCAACCAACCAACCAACCAACCAACCAACCAACCAACCAACAAACCAAACAAACAAACAAACAAACACACAAACAAACAAGATAAAAACAAGCAAAAGAAAACGGATCATCATAAGTTTCTGGGTGGCCTTCTTAGGTCTGGAAGAGCTAGCATGCTTCCATTGGGAACTCTGTCTTTTGCTCTCTGGTCATAGTAGTAGATTTAACTTTCATCGCAGGTCACCAGAGCATCAAGAACTGCGAGATTTGAATGTACATGACTGTGATAAAGTTGACCTAAGTTTGTCTATTTGTATGTCTTTATTTCATAGGATTCTGTGACTTTCATTTTCAAGTACTGCTGCCGTTTTATGCTTGTACCATTTGTATGGGTGTTTAAGATACAGTTGTTTTCATAATTCCCAGTCTACTACTGCTTTCCCATTTGATTATATATGTTCTTATATTTTTTGAGGGGGGGGGAGGCTAGTTTGCTGCATCCACAGTATACCAACATCAATATAATACATATGAATGAATTTCCACAGGTCCTGCTAGTAATTATTATTATTATTATTATTATTATTATTATTATTATTATTATTATTATTATTATTGTTATTGTTGTTATTATTATTATTGTTATTATTGTTATTATTATTATTATTATTATTATTATTATTATTATTATTATTATTATTATTATTATTATTTCAATACTGCTGCCGTTTTATGTTTGTACAATTTGTTTGGGTGTTTAAGATGCAGTTGTTTTCATAATTCCTAGTATACTTTCTTCCCATTTTATCATATATATTCTTATATTTGGGGTGGGGAGCTAGTTTGCTGCATTCGTTTATTATGAGGTTTATCGTTTTATATTATGGTCTACAGAGTATACATTTGTTGCGTGATACTATAAAGTGGACCTGAGTCACTAAGTGTTGAGAGGAGGGGGACAATAGCAAAGGAATAGGAAGTGTCTTAAACAAAGAGATGGGAAGTAGCAAACAATGAATCTGTAGGTATTTTTAGATCGAGCCTTTTAGATTTGACAATGACAATAGAAACCTACAGATTTGATAATGACAATAGAAACCTACAGGAGAGATAACACAGGAAAGGGCAGCTTTCGGTAGCCGGGGTGGGCGACTTCAGATACTGACGCAGAGAAGGAGTTGACATCGAGCTGCCGGTTGCGACAAATGGGAGCTGGTAGCGACCACGGTTGGACAGTTTTTAGAGCTGACTGCGAAACAGAGACAGACGAATTCCGACTAACAAACGAACGTAACATCAATAGAACGAGGAAAACACACACACACACACACACACACACACAAACACACACACACACACACACGCACACACACACACACACACACACACACACACACACACACACACACACACACACACACACACACACAAATCCAACCGTCAAATAAACATTGGCGTTTTTTTTTCTTTCTTTGTTTCACAACTTTTCTTTTACTTCCACTTTGTAGCCCGCGAGCGTTCTGTCGGCAGGTGCCAGTGTGAACCAAAAGATGATGATGCGGCCAACAAGAACGACGAAGAGATGGAAGTATTAAACCACGACACAAAACTATGGGGTCGTCTTTTCCTTTTGATTTTCTCTGAGCACCCTTAAGACAAACGCATCTTCAGTAATTGTTGTACAGTTCCCACACTGAAATCAAACTGTGCATTTCTATTCTTTATAGATACACGACGATTATTATCCATGAAATTCTTTATTTGGCCAATCAACTCTGATGTTCTACTCCCATACTCCTCATACACCTCTCATCATCTCTCGCAGACTCCCTGCCTTCCTTGAATCTTTTCTGACACTAAAAACTAATGCTTGATTCTTGCAAGATGGTCTAAAAGCAATCTAAAGCACTCCAAAGGCATTTTTTACGAGTTTGAAACAGAATTTTATGGCATATCGTTTTTCTAAAATTTAATTACGTTCAGGTTGCATTTTTGAAATTCACCAGTTGTGACAATCAGGCTTTAGCAGGGTGTATTTCAATTCTTGCTGTAGCTGTTCCTTTGAACCTAGCATCATAAAAAGTGGGGCAGTCATCTCATAATAGGCATAGCAATAACATACTTCATTTTCAAAAATCTGCAATAAATTTAAAAGCCTGTTCAAAAAAAGTCTGTAAATTTATTAAAGGCACCTCATAGATCATATCTAGGGTTATGATAACAGAATATTATTAATATTTTTTTTACTCTCGGGTATATATCTGACACAGACACACTTAACCGAGAACCACATCCGTCTATATAAAAACATATAAGATATTAACGGATGTGTACTCAATTTTTAAAACAATGGGTTAAATTCACCTTCCGCATCCCCGTGTTTACAAGGCCATTTAGCGGAAGTGACGTCAGGACAATATTTAGCTACGGATGATCCAAACTGTATAGAATGTACCTTTGTTTAAACAAATATAAAAATAGAAGTTTTATTCAAACAGTTTGTATTTGAACTTTCATAACAAAATTATAAACTTTTTAATAATAAAATAATATATTTATGAACTGCTTTTTTTTTTAAAATATTAATGAACAGTTTTTCGTTTTATTTTTTAAGAGGTTTTGTCGAAAAATATTTATGAACTGTTTTTTTTTTTAAATATTTATGAACAGTTTTTGTTTTATTTTTTAAGAGGTTTTGTCGAAAAAATATTTATGAACTGCTTTTTTTTTAAAAATATTAATGAACAGTTTTTCGTTTTATTTTTTAAGAGGTTTTGTCGAAAAATATTTATGAACTGTTTTTTTTTTAAATATTTATGAACAGTTTTTGTTTTATTTTTTAAGAGGTTTTGTCGAAAAAATATTTATGAACTGTTTTTTTTGAAATATTTATGAACAGTTTTTGTTTTATTTTTTAAGAGGTTTTGTCGAAAAAATATTTATGAACTGTTTTTTTTGAAATATTTATGAACAGTTTTTGTTTTATTTTTTAAGAGGTTTTGTCGAAAAAATATTTATGAACTGTTTTTTTTGAAATATTTATGAACAGTTTTTGTTTTATTTTTTAAGAGGTTTTGTCGAAAAAATATTTATGGACTGTTTTTTTTGAAATATTTATGAACAGTTTTTTGTTTTATTTTTTAAGAGGTTTTGTCGAAAAAATATTTATGAACTGTTTTTTTTTGAAATATTTATGAACAGTTTTTGTTTTATTTTTTAAGAGGTTTTGTCGAAAAAATATTTATGAACTGCTTTTTTTTTAAAAATATTAATGAACAGTTTTTCGTTTTATTTTTTAAGAGGTTTTGTCGAAAAATATTTATGAACTTTTTTTTTTTAAAATATTTATGAACAGTTTTTGTTTTATTTTTTAAGAGGTTTTGTCGAAAAAATATTTATGAACTGTTTTTTTTGAAATATTTATGAACAGTTTTTGTTTTATTTTTTAAGAGGTTTTGTCGAAAAAATATTTATGGACTGTTTTTTTTTAAATATTTATGAACAGTTTTTGTTTTATTTTTTAAGAGGTTTTGTCGAAAAAATATTTATGAACTGTTTTTTTTGAAATATTTATGAACAGTTTTTGTTTTATTTTTTAAGAGGTTTTGTCGAAAAAATATTTATGGACTGTTTTTTTTGAAATATTTATGAACAGTTTTTTGTTTTATTTTTTAAGAGGTTTTGTCGAAAAAATATTTATGGACTGTTTTTTTTTTAAATATTTATGAACAGTTTTTGTTTTATTTTTTAAGAGGTTTTGTCGAAAAAATATTTATGAACTGTTTTTTTTTTAAATATTTATGAACAGTTTTTGTTTTATTTTTTAAGAGGTTTTGTCGAAAAAATATTTATGAACTGTTTTTTTTTTAAATATTTATGAACAGTTTTTGTTTTATTTTTTAAGAGGTTTTGTCGAAAAAATATTTATGAACTGTTTTTTTTTTTAAATATTTATGAACAGTTTTTGTTTTATTTTTTAAGAGGTTTTGTCGAAAAAATATTTATGAACTGTTTTTTTTTAAAATATTTATTAACAGTTTTTTGTTTTATTTTTTAAGAGGTTTTGTCGAAAAAATATTTATGAACTGTTTTTTTTGAAATATTTATGAACAGTTTTTGTTTTATTTTTTAAGAGGTTTTGTCGAAAAAATATTTATGGACTGTTTTTTTTGAAATATTTATGAACAGTTTTTTGTTTTATTTTTTAAGAGGTTTTGTCGAAAAAATATTTATGAACTGTTTTTTTTTTAAATATTTATGAACAGTTTTTTGTTTTATTTTTTAAGAGGTTTTGTCGAAAAAATATTTATGAACTGTTTTTTTTGAAATATTTATGAACAGTTTTTGTTTTATTTTTTAAGAGGTTTTGTCGAAAAAATATTTACAAACTATGAACAGTTTTTGTTTTATTTTTTAAAGAGGTTTTGTCGAAAAAATATTTATGAACTGTTTTTTTTTAAAATATTTATGAACAGTTTTTTGTTTTATTTTTTAAGAGGTTTTGTCGAAAAAATATTTATGGACTGTTTTTTTTGAAATATTTATGAACAGTTTTTGTTTTATTTTTTAAGAGGTTTTGTCGAAAAAATATTTATGGACTGTTTTTTTTGAAATATTTATGAACAGTTTTTGTTTTATTTTTTAAGAGGTTTTGTCGAAAAAATATTTATGAACTGTTTTTTTTTTAAATATTTATGAACAGTTTTTTGTTTTATTTTTTAAGAGGTTTTGTCGAAATAATATTTATGGACTGTTTTTTTTGAAATATTTATGAACAGTTTTTGTTTTATTTTTTAAGAGGTTTTGTCGAAAAAATATTTATGGACTGTTTTTTTTGAAATATTTATGAACAGTTTTTGTTTTATTTTTTAAGAGGTTTTGTCGAAAAAATATTTATGGACTGTTTTTTTTTTAAATATTTATGAACAGTTTTTGTTTTATTTTTTAAGAGGTTTTGTCGAAAAAATATTTATGGACTGTTTTTTTTTAAATATTTATGAACAGTTTTTTGTTTTATTTTTTAAGAGGTTTTGTCGAAAAAATATTTATGGACTGTTTTTTTTTTAAATATTTATGAACAGTTTTTTGTTTTATTTTTTAAGAGGTTTTGTCGAAAAAATATTTATGAACTGTTTTTTTTTTAAATATTTATGAACAGTTTTTTGTTTTATTTTTTAAGAGGTTTTGTCGAAAAAATATTTATGAACTGTTTTTTTTTAAATATTTCTGAACAGTTTTTGTTTTATTTTTTAAGAGGTTTTGTCGAAAAAATATTTACAAACTATGAACAGTTTTTGTTTTATTTTTTAAAGAGGTTTTGTCGAAAAAATATTTATGAACTGTTTTTTTTTTAAATATTTATGAACAGTTTTTTGTTTTATTTTTTAAGAGGTTTTGTCGAAAAAATATTTATGGACTGTTTTTTTTGAAATATTTATGAACAGTTTTTGTTTTATTTTTTAAGAGGTTTTGTCGAAAAAATATTTATGGACTGTTTTTTTTGAAATATTTATGAACAGTTTTTGTTTTATTTTTTAAGAGGTTTTGTCGAAAAAATATTTATGGACTGTTTTTTTTGAAATATTTATGAACAGTTTTTGTTTTATTTTTTAAGAGGTTTTGTCGAAAAAATATTTATGGACTGTTTTTTTTTTTTAAATATTTATGAACAGTTTTTTGTTTTATTTTTTAAGAGGTTTTGTCGAAAAAATATTTATGGACTGTTTTTTTTGAAATATTTATGAACAGTTTTTGTTTTATTTTTTAAGAGGTTTTGTCGAAAAAATATTTATGGACTGTTTTTTTTTAAATATTTATGAACAGTTTTTTGTTTTATTTTTTAAGAGGTTTTGTCGAAAAAATATTTATGGACTGTTTTTTTTTAAATATTTATGAACAGTTTTTGTTTTATTTTTTAAGAGGTTTTGTCGAAAAAATATTTATGGACTGTTTTTTTTTTTTTTAAATATTTATGAACAGTTTTTTGTTTTATTTTTTAAGAGGTTTTGTCGAAAAAATATTTATGGACTGTTTTTTTTGAAATATTTATGAACAGTTTTTGTTTTATTTTTTAAGAGGTTTTGTCGAAAAAATATTTATGGACTGTTTTTTTTTTAAATATTTATGAACAGTTTTTTGTTTTATTTTTTAAGAGGTTTTGTCGAAAAAATATTTATGGACTGTTTTTTTTGAAATATTTATGAACAGTTTTTGTTTTATTTTTTAAGAGGTTTTGTCGAAAAAATATTTACAAACTATGAACAGTTTTTGTTTTATTTTTTAAAGAGGTTTTGTCGAAAAAATATTTATGAACTGTTTTTTTTTTAAATATTTATGAACAGTTTTTTGTTTTATTTTTTAAGAGGTTTTGTCGAAAAAATATTTATGGACTGTTTTTTTTTTTTAAATATTTATGAACAGTTTTTGTTTTATTTTTTAAGAGGTTTTGTCGAAAAAATATTTATGGACTGTTTTTTTTTTTTGAAATATTTATGAACAGTTTTTGTTTTATTTTTTAAAGAGGTTTTGTCGAAAAAATATTTATGGACTGTTTTTTTAAAAAATATTTATGAACAGTTTTTGTTTTATTTTTTAAGAGGTTTTGTCGAAAAAATATTTATGGACTGTTTTTTTTGAAATATTTATGAACAGTTTTTGTTTTATTTTTTAAGAGGTTTTGTCGAAAAAATATTTACAAACTATGAACAGTTTTTGTTTTATTTTTTAAAGAGGTTTTGTCGAAAAAATATTTATGAACTGTTTTTTTTTTAAATATTTATGAACAGTTTTTTGTTTTATTTTTTAAGAGGTGTTGTCGAAAAAATATTTATGGACTGTTTTTTTTGAAATATTTATGAACAGTTTTTGTTTTATTTTTTAAGAGGTTTTGTCGAAAAAATATTTACAAACTATGAACAGTTTTTGTTTTATTTTTTTTAAGAGGTTTTGTCGAAAAATATTTATGGACATTTTTTTAAAAACATTTATGAGCAGTTTTTTGTTTTATTTTAAAGAGGTTTTTATCGAGAAAATATTTATGAACTGTTTTTTTTAATAGTCAAATGAAATGAGATTTTTAATGGTCAAATAAAATGAGATTTTTAATGGTCAAATGAAATGAGATTTTTAATGGTCAAATGAAATGAGATTTTTAATGGTCAAATGAAATGAGATTTTTAATGGTCAAATGAAATGAGATTTTTAATAGTCAAATGAAATGAGATTTTTAATGGTCAAATGAAATGAGATTTTTAATGGTCATCTGCCAGAATTCCTCTACCGACATTTACCATAAATGTTTTGTTTTTGAAATATTTTGTGTTAAAAAAATTGTTTATAACTTATTGTCGTGTTAAGAGTTTTTGTTTTTATTTTATTTCGTTATTTATTTCATTTTTAGTGAATTTTATTCAACTAGAAGAATTACCAATTTTATTTTAGTAAGATAACGAAATAGTAATTCGTTCTTACTAAAATAATAACAGATGAATACATGGATGGACAGAGTACAAAACAGAATTCGTGGCTTAGTGGGGGATGGATGCCTTTTTCTCTTCCCTGAAACCTCTCTCCCATAGAAGAGACATTGGGAGCCTGTCTTTATTTTATCGTTATTTCCATGGCAAGTGCTCGTCTGAGCTCCAATCTCAGATCCCATCTCACCAATCTTTCACAAAAAACACCCGTCGAGCTGAAACCACTGCCAATCATTTTCCCCAATCTTTATCTGTGCCTAAACCAAAACGTAGATTCCATGAACAAAGCTTCTTTCTAAGAAGTGCACGCCTGTGGAACTCTCTTCCGTTTGCCTGTTTCCCACCTGACTACAACTTGGATGTTTTCAAGTCCAACATAAACAAATTCCTGATGAACCGCCTCCTTAATAAGACACTTTATCAAATCTCCATTACTAACGATTACCACAATATTATCCCATTGATTACTGTACACGCAATAACGCTTATCCCCAAGTGGCTTCTGGGTCTTGATAAGTGGTGACTTCCATGTGTAAAAACAAAAATACATCTTTTCTGGTAATAATAACAATAAAGTTTGTTTCATTTTGTTTTCGAGTTTCCGATTCGATTTTAAAACAGTCCATAATATATTTTTTTTTTATAAAAGTGAAAGAAAAAACAAACAAACAAAAAAAAAACAGTACATGAATTAAAAAACATATTATTAGAAAGGTTATAATTTTCTATTAGAAGTTTAAATAAAACTCATATTTTTATATTGCATTAAAAAAAAGTAGGTAAAAATTTGTCTGACGTTACTTCCGCTAAATAGCTTTGTAAACACGACGATGCGGAACGCAAACTAAACCAAACAATGAAAAGAATATGCTGTTGTCACAGCCCTAATCATAAGAAAAGAACACGTGGCACATCACAATGAAGGTATTTTCATTTCTCGGTTTCTCAACCAGAGTTCATCAACACTGCAATAGACTTGCAAAAGAGCTAAAACAACAGGTAGGCAATCTATATATAAAAGTGAAATTGTGTGTGTGTGTGTGTGTGTGTCTGGGTGTGTAGATTTCCCTATCAATCTACTCTGTCAATTTTCAGTCTACAGACTCGAGATTTGACATAAAGGGTATTGAGATTTGGGAAAATCTTTTTAATCAGTTTTTTCAGACAGAAATTTGGCTGTCAAGGGGTCAAAGTTCAACGATTTGACCGTTGAAAACTCTACCAAACTCCTCTGCCAATTTTGGGTCGAAACACTTGAAATTTTAGATGTAGGTTATCTGGACATGAGTCCAACTTATGCCACAATCGCGTTGACACACCGGTTCTCGTCAGATCACCGAAGTTAAGCAACATTGAACCTGGCTAATACCAGATGAATGATCATTTGGGAATTCCAGGCGCTGTATGTGCTCTCCGCTTATCTCGGCATTGTTTCCAGTCGTCTTGTACATATACTTCACTTGCCACTGGTATATAACAATGTCGACTCAGGAGAGGTGTGATCAGGAACTGCGCACCGCCTGCCAATAAGACTTTCACGCGCAGACACCTCTTCGTGGGTAACCATAGTCTGTCAAAGACTGAGAGAGCCCTATATATATATATATATATATATATATATATATATATATATATATATATATATATATATATATGAATAAAAAGGAAAAACCTAAAAGAGTAAAAACAAAAATAAAATCAACGTTTCGTCCCTATTTCAGGGGACATCATCAGGATTTCTAGGCGAGGATGTACAGGAAGACGGTCATATATCACATGCGAAAGAGGACTTCTCCTGTGCATATATATATGCACATAAAATTGTTGATAGTGTTTACAGCTGATGATGATTTTTTAGCGGTGATTTGGCCAAGGTATTCCGATAGTCACATTTACCGAAAAGTGTCTGGATTATGTAAAAGAAACAAAACAAAATGGGAATCGGAATTTACCTGATGTCATGTTTATCTAACATTTTAGTATTTTCACTCTAAATGATTCCGTGGTCAATTATATTAAGTAGTTATTTCTAGCGTTCTTATATGACCGCGATCTTTAAAAGTTACCCAAGTAGCCTTACCGACCTCGGCACGCAAAACCAAGAATCAGCGCCTCTAAATACTGCACCATGGACCCGTCTTATTATAAAACATGTTTAGTATCTCAAGGCACGAAAACATGTTTGCAAAACTAAATCCCTAAAGATGGAGGAGATATTAATCGAAAATATGTTTTGTAACCTGAAGATAGTTGGCAAATTTACCAATCGAACTTGGTGTTTAAAAACAAGATGATATATATATATATATATATATATATATATATATATATATATATATATATATATATATATATATATATTACTGTGTGTATTTTTATATTTATATATATATGCGTCTGTAAATATATATATATATATATATATATATAATATTATATATATAATATATATAATATATATATATATATATGTCTGTAAATATAAATATATTTGTGTATATGTGCGTGTGAATATATATGTGTATACATATGTATATATATATATATATATATTTGTGTATAGATATGTGTGTAAAAATATATATATGTGTGTGCGTACAGCTTATATGTATATTTTTGTGTGGATGTGTGTGAACACACAAACACACACACATATATATATACATACATATGTCGATATATGTGTGTGTTTGAATATATACATCTGCGTATATACGTATATATATATATATATATATATATATATATATATATATATATGTGTGTGTGTGTGTGTGTGTGTGTGTGTGTGTGGGTGTGTGAGAGGGAAGGTAAGGTCTTGCTTAATCGGAGACAGTAAATATGTTTTGTAATCCGACCACGGTTGGACAATTTACCTACCGAACTAGACGTCGGAAAACAAGAAATATATATATATATATATATATATATATATATATATATATATATATATATATATATATATATATATAATATATATGTGTGTGTGTGTGGGGGGGTCGATAAAAAGGTTTAGGGTATCAGACGCGGCCATTGACACAAGATCGTCTTTTGCGACGCAAGAAAGATATGAAAAGTAATTAATGACACCCTCTCGCCCGACCCATAATCATCTCCCGTTTTTCCATTTTCGTTTTCTTGTCATCGGGGTGAGGGGAGGGTGGGGGCTGAGTCGTTGGTGTCTTGGGCGGGGGTGGGGTGGGGTAGTTATTCCATTGATGGTGCTTAAATGGAATCATGATTGATAGTTCGACTGTTATTATCATTTCTCCGAACGATATTATTTGTATTGATTCATATTTCATCACCGAAATGATGACAAGACATACATTATATCTATCTATCTATCTATCTATCTATCTATCTATCTCTGTATGGGAGGCGGCGGTGGCCTACCGTCGTTAATAATTTATCGTCATTTTAAAAAGATGTTGACCCTCGTTTCTGACATTTATTTTGAAATATGTCGGCCGAAAGAAGACATCTAAATAAAGTTTTTTAAAAAAATTATTATTATTTCTATTTAATCCCGCCTCCGATTTGTATGCTTTGTTTTTTAAACATTAAATAACTATTTTTGAAATGTATTTTAATTTCTATTCGTTTCCGTATTTTTCCTCTTTAACAATATATAATAATATGTTGAAACTGTTAAAATATACCTAAAAATTCATAATAATGTCACTGGCGCCCAGTATTATTCAAACATAACCGGTAGGAATTGTCAGCTCAACACTAGGTGTATCAGAACTTTTGTAGGAATTTTTGACACCCCTAACACGAAACTGCAAATAAAATATAAAAAACTCGTAATTTCTCTTTTAAAAATGGGTTGTTTATTTTCTTTATGGATTATACCTCCAAAATAAACTATTAAAGTTGTATAAAAAGTAATAGAAATATTTAAAAAAAAATAGTAATGAAATTAATTGAATGTTACGAGTTCAGTATTTTTCAATTTTTAAACTTTAAAAATCTATCAAAATTTTTCTATTGATTCTATTTTTACGATATTTTCAGGGTCAATGTGAAATTTTATGCTCTTTCCAATAAATCGAATATAATATTTTAGACAAAAGTTTTTTTTTAATTCACGCCCCCCCCATTTTCAAATGTCTATCAAAAAGTAAATAATTAATTTATGTGCCAAAGTTTTATATATCACAAATTGAAGATAAAAGATCAATAAATAATATATTCAAATTTAAAACAAAAAAAAGTAGTGTTTTTTTAGAAATTTACTTTTTTTTTTTTTAATGAAACCTTGGTCCTTGCTCCTTTAATTGAAAAAAAAAATTAGGGCTTGAATTACATTTTTCGAGGAATTATAAGCTTCGAAAGATAGCGGGTGGAATTATTCAATAGTTTTCACGAAATTTTTGACACTGCTAGATCAACCCTGATAATTGCGTAAGCATAAAACACTAGGTATACGGATAGATTATTGTTTAATTGTAATTTTTAAGCCCCTTTGAGAGCACTTAAAGAAAGATAGGCAATTTCGACAGAATAAGAAATTAAAAGACGGGCAATTAGTTTTTATGTAATGTTCACGATTTCCGCTCGTTTGAACACTCCAGATTGTTTAATGGTTTCGCCCGAATCCTGCGTTTAATATATCTTAATTATATATTGTTTCCAAATGAAAAGGATATTGAATTTCATATCCAAATTGTATGGTAAATTCCCAAGTGAAAGTCTTTCGTAGCAGTGAGGTAAAGGGGTCCAACGCGTATTTTGATTCTTCTACGGTACAAGGTAACAATCCGAAGTAGGCATAATTTCCTGGTTTCTCCTTTGTTCAGGTGACGATTCCGGTAAATATTTCATCATATAAGTCCGGTGAAAATGTTTTTTTTTTAATAAGCATATAATTTTTTATATATTTATTTAATATCTTTTTTAATTATGTACTTCGGAATTTACCATACAATTTGGACATGCATTTCAATATCCTCTTCATTTGGAATCAATATATAATATCCCTTACTCTATGATTTAAAAACTTTTAATTATGATTTTCTAGGTTTATTACATTTAGCAAATAAGGTATAAACCATTATAATTTGCTAATATTTACTTCACTGAAGAAATGAATAAACATCGAAAATCAATAGGTTACGGAAATATACTTATTATACTTTGTGTTGCATTTAATAAAAATTTTCACATTTCACATCATAAAATTAAAATTACTAATTTATGATATATATATATATATATATATATATATATATATATATATATATATATATATACCACACTCCTCCGACAATTTTGGGTCTAAACACTTGAAATTTTAGATATAGGTTCCTTGTACATGGATCTAACTTAATAACTTGATCTGAGCCCCAAAAACTAAATTTTAAGGGGTCATAATAGATGTCAAAGTTTAAAAAAATTTGACCTCTGCGGTCTCTACCCAATTACTCAGACAATTTCTGGTTTAAACATTTGAAATTTGACATAAAGGGTATTCAGAGATAGGGCAAGCTTTTGCATCGGTTTGGGTCGAAAATTTTCAGTTACCAATATATAAATGTATGTATGTATGTATGTATGTATGTATGTATGTTTGCATGTAGCCTAAAACTTTCAATAGTGGCGACGGGTTTTACCAAGATCAGTATCCTTTTAAGGTTCGACTTTTCATACGACAAATATCGAAAAATTGCCTAAAAACATTAATATCGTCACCTTCAACGAGGCACTTTTCTACAGTGGGGGGTCGCTTTTTTTCGCCGATATTTTTTAAAGTTATCCTCTCCTTTAGATTGTCTAGCCTTAATTTAAACATAGGTTTGGCGGTGGCCCTAACCGCAAAGATGTCAGGGTTTTTTTCCCGTTTTTTTTCGTCCTTCACGGTACGGGTTCGAGCCTGCCTTCCTACTACCACTTTTTTTTTTGCTCAACATACACATCCAAACACCCGGGCAACGTCGAGCTGAACTGCTAGTAAAATAAAAAAATAAAAAATAATATTAATAAGTTTCAGATTACAAGATCTGCGACACGATAACTAGCATATAAATGCTATGAGAATAAAAATACATAAAAGCTTAAGTTGTTGGTTAGTTGTTTTTGTTTTACGACATATCAACCCTTTTCAGGTTATTTAATGCCGAATCCAAAGATTCGAAAGAAACATTTTTTAATAGAATATATTTGTTGTTTTCAAGTCGGTTTCTATTTAACCCATAGTTGGGACCCTAACAGCTACTACCACTCCAGGTCAGAGTGGACCTGGGAGCAATGGTAATTAAAGGGTGGCTCTACACTCCCCAAAGCCCGCAAGCTGGGGCCTCACCACTGGATATAGTTTTAGGTCATATCCAGGATCAAAAAGCTTAAGGTACCAGAAAGGCAAATAGACTAATGTGTAAAGATTAAATACGTTACACACACACACACACACACACACACACACACACACACACACACACACACACACACACACACACACACACACACACACACACATATATATGTATGTATATATACACATATACATATATACATATATATATACATATCTAGACATATATATATACATATATATGTATATATATACACATATACATATATATACTTATACATATACATATATATGTATGTATATAAATATATACACACACACATACACACATGTATATATATATATAAAATAAAATAAAAATTACAATTAAATTTACCAAAATGATGGTAAAATTAAAGTATATCTCTTCTTCTTCTATCTTCTATTCTTTCTTCTTCTCTTCTCTTCTTCTATCTTTTCTTCTATTCTTCTTCTTCTATCTATCTTCTATCTTCTATTCTTTCTTCTTCTTCTATCTTCTTCTTATATTTTCACGTTCGCGCCGACCTACCGTAGTCGTTTTTTTTTTTTTTTTTTTTTCTTAAACAACTGGAATGGACTTTTCTTGGTGGCCGAACTGTTAACGTTGCAGATGTTTGTTTGTTTTTTTTTCGCACTTTATTTTCCTACTTTTACTCATGACTCCGGGTTTGATCCTTCCTACTTACCTACCATAACATTTTTTAAAACTCCCCCCCCCCGTCCCGGAAACAAACACTCAGGCAACGCCGGGTACCCCCGCTAGTTATAAATATTAAAGAATTAATATTTATAAAGTTATCTCAGCCAGATGTAAAAGCTCGATAAAACCAAATAAGAAATAGAGCTTATAATATGATCAAACGGTTAATAAAATATGTTAAAAAGCACTTTGAAATGAGTTAAAAACATTTAATCTGAAAAGGAAACACTAGATAAGTGGATAGTCATTAGTTATCTTCCACCAGACTATCCATTCATGTGTAATCACCTTTTTCCTCACCATATTCCCTCTGCTTCACTTTTTTTTGTTTTCAAGTAAGATCTTATACTTACTTGTTGTTTCATCAAATACTTTTGCATGCAAAATCCGATCCAGCATTTTGCTAATTCCTACCCTCTAATGAGAAGGAAAGTATTTCTTCGAAACTCCGCGGATTAAGGACTATCCACTTATTAAGCGTTTCCTTTTCAGATTAAATATGTTTTTAACTCATTTCAAAGTGTTTCTAACATGTTTTATTAACTGCTTGATCGTACACACACACACACACACACACACACACACACACACACACACACATATATATATATATATATATATATATATATATATATATATATATATATATATATATATATATATATAAGCGAGATAAGACACTGATAGAATTCAGATGAACAATGCTGATAGATATTACTTAAAGAAATACTTTCAAGGAGATCCTAGCCAAAAAGGAAAAGCTCATATTTAAGAATAGAGCAATATATAAGTTTCATGGTTCAATTTTAAATTCTGAAAAAACAGCATATAGAGACATTTATTCGATTTAAAAATTTATTGTTTGACAAAGGAATATATAGAAGGGGTTATTTTAATTTCCTTAATCCATGGATGTTCAACAATGGCTCATATCATTAGAGGAAATGAAATGCAATTAGTAAAATGTTCAGCTGCGAATGGACGCTATTTTGCTTTTCAGCACAATTATTGAAAATAGTTTTTTGAGTGGTTGTGGATAATTATATGGAGAAAATTATACGGAAAGAAGAGTATATATATATATATATATATATATATATATATATTAATATTATATATAAATTATACGGAAAGAAGAGTATATATATATATATATTGACTTCT
The DNA here is from genome assembly GCF_053919585.1 of Euprymna scolopes. Taxonomy (NCBI): domain Eukaryota; kingdom Metazoa; phylum Mollusca; class Cephalopoda; order Sepiida; family Sepiolidae; genus Euprymna; species Euprymna scolopes. The sequence continues at coordinate 68,161,435 of NC_136526.1, forward strand.
TGTAAACTGATTTTTCTGCAAACATGGATTACAAATATTTGGAGTATTACAATCTTTTTGAATTATTACAATCTTTTTGAATTGTTATGGATTTTTATTTTGAATCTGTGTGTCAACAACATATTCCGGATATTTCTTATGGGAACATTATCTCCAATCATCTTTTCGTATTGATAATACTAGATTTCTTTATATCTTTTTTTATTTGGTTTTTAATCCGTGACTTTTACTTTATCCTCTGAATTTTAAAGTTTTTTCGCCATTTTATAAAGCCTTTGCACAAAAATGTTTTTTTTTTTTTGCATTTATGAATATTTTTGATGTAATGCCAGTTTTCGGTTTATGCCTTTACCGGCAAATTCATAGCGTTGCTATAATATTTATTTAATATCTTTCCTCTGATGAGGAGAACGCATAACTTTGAAACTCCGTGAATTAAGGAAATTTCAATATATCTGTCGAAAAATAAATTCATGTAAAATATATTTCCTTTATATATATATATATATATATATATATATATATATATATATATATATATATATATATATATATATATATATATATAAACGGATGATATGGGAAAAATGTTATGCGATGTGTCGAAAGATACAAGGGGAAAAAAAAACAGATTTGATATTCCCGAAGCGCTTTTCAACCGACTCTCTTCAAGGGAATCGTCGGTAAATTGGTTGATTACTCAAAACCATGAATTGGTAAAAAAAAAAAATACTGTGATTGTAAGGTGGTCGGAAGAGAAAAAAAAATTAGTTCACGGACGACCAAGAGTCATTAAATAACTGCAGTGAATGTTTTAACTGCCTTTGTCTGCAGAGAGAGGGACGTCGAGAATTGATGACGATAGCCTCTAGTACGTCGAGGTGGAAACGATGTCGTGCTCTTTCACCTTTATTTATTATTATTATTATTAATGACTCTTGGTCGTCCGTAAACTAATATTTTTTTTTTCTTCCGACCACCTTACAATCACAGTATTTTTTTTTTTTTACCAATTCATGGTTTTGAGTAATCAACCAATTTACCGACGATTCCCCTGAAGAGAGTCGGTTGAAAAGCGCTTCGGGAATATCAAATCTGTTTTTTTTCCCTTGTATTTTTCGACACATCGCATAACATTTTTCCCATATCGTCCGTTTTTATTTATTTGTGGGACACCACATTATGCTCTTCATATATATATATATATATATATATATATATATATATATATATATATATATATATATATATATAGTCTTAAAAACTATATATCGAAATTTTATAAAAATGTAATTTTTACTTCTTCACTGGAAAATTATTTTTTTATTTAATCCCATGCAGTTATAGCATCAACTTTTTTTCTCGAATTCACAAAAGGGATCAACCGTCAGTCATCATGGCTCACCAGCAGTGTTTATCAAACAACACCTCCTTTAACCAAAAGAATTGACAATAGTTCCAAGTTTTCAGGGATCATCAGTTGTTTACCATGAACCACATTTTCGATAATTTAATATATTAGATTGGTGCAAAAATAATGTCGTTATTTGACGTTTTATAAAAGTGAGAATGTGTGTGTCTCAACGAATTTTGCATCTACAGACTTGATATTTGGTATATAGGGTAATCAGACACGTGAAAATCTTTTTAATCGGTATTTATCCGGAAATAAAAGGCTGGCAAAGAGTCAAAATTGAAAACATGGTACTTGTATGTTAATCGTTCATATGTTATGTTAAGAATAAGTAAATTTGAAAATACGTTTTAAAGATAATGTAAAGTCGACCTAATGGTTATGGTACTTGACTCACTGTTTTTATGCTTTGGTTCCGATCTCAGCTTGAGTATTTTTTTAATCGAACTGTTTAGAATACAACATAATACTCGCATGCATATATCCCAGTTTCTGTCCGTTTTTTAAATTTCATTTTTTTTTAAATGGTGGTCACCACTTATCAAGGCCCGGAAGTCACTCGGGGATAAGAGTTATTGCGGGTACAGTAATCAATGGGACAATATCGTAGTAATCGTTAGTAATGGAGATTTGCTAAAGTGTCTTACTTAAAGGGGTGGTTCATCAGGAATTTGTTTATGTTGGACTTGAAGACATCCAAGTTGTAGTCAGGTGGGAAACAGGCAAACGGAAGAGAGTTTCACAGGCGTGCATTTCTAAGGAATTTAACGTTACGTTTAATACTTATGGATTTCTGTTTATAATAAATAAGAACTCTGCATTAATGAAAATATAATATTTATTCGTATTTTACGATCGGGCAACGCCAGTCGGCCTGCTAGTATATTTATAGATATAAATATAAAGAATGAATTCCAAATTTCATGATGTCGACCATCGTACAATTTATTCCTTTAATTCAATTGACATTTACAATTCTTGACAGTATCTGTTTCGTAGTCCAGAACCAATCACTTAATTATGATATTAATTAGTGAATCTATTTTGCCCTTAACATATCAGAAGAAATAGCAACAATGAATCCGTCAAAAGGAAATAAAGTGTGATTTGACATGATTAAAAATCCGAAAATTATAAGAGAAGCGGTAAATACCTTATAATATGTTTCCATTACGCCATTTTGAATTTATTAAACTATCTATTCGTACTAACAAGTTCTATTGTTATTTTCATAAATATGGATGCATTAATTAGAATTAATAAATTTACTAATTATTAAATAGAACATTTTTGGTAGAATATTCCTAAATTACGCGATTATTGCTCTGCAATTACATTGAGCTTCTTAAATAAGGATTGCTATATTTTGTAAGGAAATAAAATATATTTCCACACACACACACACACACACACACACACACACACACACACACACACACACACAAACACACACACACACACATATATATAGTCTTTGAAGTTTTTAACCTTTAAAACTATACAAAAAATATTTCTTATCATTCGTTAGAAAACCATTCAGTAAATCATTTAATCACCTGCAATCACTGCATCAACTCGCTCTCGAATTTACTATAGTACTAATAATTTATTTTTTAAGGGATCATCAGTTGTTTACCATGTTTCGGGGATTTAAAAACAAAACAGTATATTACATCATGGCTCCCCAGCAGTGTTGATCAAACACCACTACACTTAATCTTAGGAAGAAGACATGTTACAAACATTTGATCCAATTTCCTATTCTTAATTGCAATCACTAACCTTTTCATAGTATAAAAATGAATTTCTTACCTGTGCGATTCATTAATTTCCACATTTAAAATGGATACATTTTTAAATTTTTTAATTTATCAGTCTTGTATTTATAAGATTAGGATTAATCCATTTAACTACTTATCACCCCCACTATGATTAGTATTTAGTATATTTACATTATTATTTATTTAAAAATTATATATATAAACACACACACACACACACACACACACACACACACACACACATATATATATATATACATACACATGTAGATAAGGATTGCTATATATTGTAAGGAAATAAAGTAAATTTCCACACACACACACATATATATATATATATATAAACACACACACACACACACATATATACATATATATATATATACACATAGGAGTCTAAATAAGAGAAATCAAATAAGTCTCACCTCCTTGTCTCTGATCAAAGGGATAATTCACTACTACTGCTCCGCCGTGGAAACTGGCGGATAAAACAAACGTGTCCGACTGCATCCACTTGATAACTGCGCGCGTCTCGGGTTGCAGCTTTTCCTGATACCCACTAATATCGGGAAAGTTCCGGTTCAAGTCAACGTTCCGTCTATTATACCTGCAACGAAAACGAAGAAACGTGAACGTACATGAACAAACAAACAAACAAACAAACAAACAAACAAACAACAACAACAACAACAACAACAACAACAACAACAACAACAACAACAACAATAATAATAATAATAATAATAATAATAATAATAATAATAATAATTCTGATTTCGTTTATGAACGTCTCTCTGGAAAGGGATGGGATTAATTTCTAGAGGATTTCCCTTAATGCCAACTTGAAACCAAGAGCTTCAAAGATCAAGGGTTTTCCAAATGATATTGGTGGTACCTATAATTGCAGAGGTTTGAAGGCCGCCTAAAACATCGGGGATTTGTAGTTTTTTTTCAATTGTCCTTCCAGACGACTTGATACTATTCCTAGTGTACCAACTACGACTGGGATTATTTGTGTTTTAACCCCGTGTATACGCCTTATCTCCAAGGCCAATGGAGCATAATTGCTCCACTTCTCATTCTCCTTCTCTCTCACATTCCTGCCCCAGGGTACTGAAAAGTCTACAATCTGCCAGTTTTTTTAGAGCTTGTGAATGACGACCAAATCCGGACGATTATGTTCCAATTGCTTGGTCGTTATGACACTTTTGTCCCACCATACCTCTACGTTGCCATCCTCACTTGTTCTCACTTCATTAGGCACCTTCTCAAACCATTTTCCAGCACACTTCACCCCAACCCTCTTACACACCTCCCAATATATCCGGAGTCCTATGCGATCGTGTCTTTTGTAGTACTCTCTCTGGGCCAGTCCACTACACCCTGCTGCAAAGTGCGCAATTGACTCTGAAGTCTTACCGCAAATCCGGCATTCTGCAGCAACTTCCTCTCCTAGAACCACTTTTTTGAACGACCGTGTTCCTAATGCCTGCTTTTGTGCTGCACAAACAAAAGCTTCAGTACTCTTAGCCAGATACCCAGCTCTAAGCCATTGCCATGATCTTTCATCAGCAACTTCTGCTATATTCTGGAAGTACCTTCCATGCATTTTATTCCTAGCCAGTTCCTCTGCCCTTTCTCTATCCATACATTTCACATAATCAGCCTTGGTCTCACATACCTCCACTTCATTGGCCACAACCTTAAGCATCCACTCCTCACTTCTAACCACATGCTCCTTCAACGACATCTCCTCGGTTCTAACACAATCTTTTACACTTTTCAATCCTCTCCCACCATCTTTCCTCTTTTGATACAGCCTTGCTACGCTACTTCAAATGCGAAATATACCAAACATTGCTAAAAATTTTCTTGTTTTGATATGCATGGCCTGCAACTCCTTGTCAGACCATTCTAAAATTCTTGCACTGTATCTCAAAACACTGAGTGCCCATGCATTTACTGCTTTCATTAGATTTTCTACATACAGTTTCGACTTTGCAATTAGTTTCACTCTTCTAAGATACTCCTTCCTGACTTTTCCGTCATTTCTGTTCATGATGCCTACACCCTCCAGCACTCCCAAATACTTATATCCTGTATCTTCTATTTCTTTCATGATTTCTCCATTTGGCAGCACTATTCCATTCAAATGAACCTTTACTCCTCTTTTCCTCACCAGCACCGCACATTTACTAATCCCAAACTCCATCCCAATGTCTCCTGAGTATGTCCCCACAATTTCTATCAGTCTCTCCATTTCCTTTTCATTTTTACGGAATATTTTCAAATCATCCATAAACAGTAGATAGTTGAGGCGTTTGTCACCAGATCCAAACTTATTCCCCAGTTTTTCTCTCTTGAAGAGGATGCTCAGTGGCATCATTATCGTTACAAAAAGAAGTGGCGATAACGAATCTCCTTGAAATATCCCACATTTAATGCCAACCTGCCCCATCTCCTCTCTGTTTGCTGTCAGCATCGTTTTCCATTGAGCCATACTTGTCTCCAAAAGCCCTACCACATTTTCAGCAACCTTCATCATCAATAGTGTTTCACGTATCCATGAATGAGGAACCATGTCATAAGCCTTTCTGTAATCGATCCATGCTACACGCAGATTCCTCTTCTTCTTCGCATCCTGCATTATTGCTTTATCAATTAGTAGCTGCTCTTTAGTACCTCTCGAGCCTTTCCGGCACCCCTTTTGTTCGTCAGGAAAAACACCATTACTCTCTAGATGTTCATAAATTTTCTCCGCAAATATTCCAGTCAACAGTTTCCACATCAAATGCAGACATGTAATTAGTCTATAATTATTGGTATCTGTTCCTTTTGCAGGATCTTTCCTAATCAGTGTTGTTCTTCCCTTCACAAGCCAATCACTGACATCTCCCGACTCTACAACCCTTTGCAGAGCAGCAGCTATACGTGGATAAAGGCATGGAAACTATTTAAGCCAGAAGCCCATCATTCCATCTGGACCAGTTGCCTTCCAGTTTGTCATCCTTCGCATGCCAGCTTTAACGTCATCGATGGTTATCTCAACGTTCTTCATCTGCTGCATTTCTGACAGCCTTTCTCTGACCTATCCCAACCAGCTAGCCTTCTCATTATATCGCCCTTCGACAGACCAAATCCGACTCCAGAACTTCCTTACAACTTTTGCATTTGGAGTGTTGTTATTTCCCACCTGTTTACTACCATTTAATTATTTATACAGCTGAGACTGATTGTTCCGGAAAAGGTTGTTCTGCCGAAATGCAACACTTTTTCAAAGTTCCTAATTTTTATACCACCAGTGTGGACCTTCTCTTTCAACATTGTTAGAACGTTCATCGTTCCCTTTTCCAGCAATCTATATCTCCTTTCAAGCTCGTTCTTGGCTTTCTGTCATAGTTTAACTCCTTTTCTTATTTCTTCGATTCTACCAATATCTTTCCGCCACCGTTTAATACTTTCATTTTTCCCTTTTTCTTCTGTAATAAGCCAAGACGATTCGCAATAATGTATGACGCTGCATACAGAAGCCTGTTAAGTTCCGTAATCGATATGTTCTTTCTTATGATGTTGTGAATTACTCCTTGAATTATTTTTACCTCGTTTTTCACCTTCCGCCTATCACTACTCTTCATACTTGGAATCTCTATGATATCGTCTCTAAGAAGAACCTAAGGAAAAAAAAAATAGAGGACTTAAGTGCCATCAGTTATAGTCGAAACTGAAACCAAAACTTATGAAGAATTCTCGGTAAAATTATTTATGACAAGAAATGGAAGTACATAACAATTAAACGACCCGGATGTAAGCGTGACAGACATTACACACACGCTATCGTATTAATATATAGATTAGGTGAGTTGCTCCTATCACATTTCTTTAAGAGACCGTCGTTTTTTAAACCATTCTTTAGGTCTTGATATATTTTATATGTGTGTATGCATTCTTAAATGTAGATTCATTGAGACGTTTGAGTGGAGCGATATACTTTGCGACTCACCTTCCCGTAGCACTTGTACAATCTCCAACTTTGGCTCGCTCATAGCCATCGGGGTTGATTGTAGGGAGGATATGTATAACGGTCGTCTCAAGGATTCTCGTGATCGTCCGATTACGTCCGTAATTTGTCACCAAGTATTCAATGAGGTGCAGAAGTAATTCTCGACCCACAACCTGTGAATGAAATAAATATAAAAAGTCAGAAAGACAAACAAATCTGTAAATAAAACAAATACAAAAGAACAATTTCAAACTAGTGGGATCCGTGGAAATTCCACAGGGACTCATTCATATGTAATATATTGAAATTGGCATTCTGTAGATGTTCAGTGTAAATAGAGACGCTCCGATATTATTGTAGCTTTTTTGTTAAGACTGTAAAAGCATTTATCTAAGCTAGCAAGGACGCCCGGCATAGCCCGGTCGTAAGTCTGCCACATTTGGGCTGGTGCATCTTTTTTTTTTTTTTTTTTTTTTTTTACACAGTGATCACCACTTATAAAGGCCCGGGAGCCACTCAGGGATAAGGGTTATTGCAAGTACATTACGTTAGTGTGGAGATTTGATGAAGTGTTTACTTAAGGGGGCGGTTCATTAGGAATTTGTTAACATTGGACTTGAAGACATCCAAGTTGTAGTTCAGAGGGAAACAGGCAGACGGAACAGAGTTCCACAGGCGTGCAGTTCTAAGAAAGAAGCTTTGTTCATGGAATCCGCGTTTTGATTTAGGCACAGACACAGAGTGGGGGAAATTTTTCACAGTGGATTCAGCTAGACGGGTGTTTTTCGTGAAAGATTGACGAGGGGGGGACCAGGGATTGGAGTTCAGACGAGCACCTGCCATGGAAACAACGATAAAACAAAGACAGGCTTGCAACGTCTCTTCTGTGGGAGAGAGGTTGCAGAATAGAGAAAAGGGCATCATCAAAGCATTCATCTGCTGCTTGTCTCTTACTCCTGGAAGGGTTGAAAAGAGAGTCGCTAACCTTAGAGGTCCTGCACTGTCAGCTAGGCTAAAGCCTCTGTCTCATCAACGAAATGTTGCATCCCTCTGCCTGTTCTACAAATACTTTAATGGTGGCTGCTCTGACGAATTGCAAGCACTTGTACCTCCTCGACGTGACTACTCCCGACAAACCCGACAAGCAACTAAGTCCCACCTCTTTACAATAGAGATCCTTAGGTGTAAGAAAGCCTTTTACTCCAATAGTTTCTTCCCCAGAACTGCAAGTCTTTGGAACTCCGTTCCGGGATACTGCTTTCCCAACTGTACTGATATACAGAAGTTCAAGTGTAATGTGAACAAACATCCTTTTACTCATTTCCCTTCATAATGCCCCTGTAAATTGTCCCCGAATAGTAGCCCCGTACTTCAAAGTGGCACTTGCCTTGTTTGGGGTGAAGATTGAATAAAAAAAAGTACGCTTAAATATGATATTTTAATTCTATACTTTTATAGAATTACTGTTCTATCGTTTACAAAATGGCAGACAAAACACATTTACCTTTTTCGTTTTGGTGGAATGACGACGGATGAAGAGAATAGTTTACAAATATAAATGAGTCTTTATTCATACCAGCTGGGGGTGATGATGGTTAAGGATTCAAGCCTTTACGACTACATGGTCTCCTCTTCCCCTCCCCCTTCGCATCCCAGTCTGACCGACAAAATAAAGTTTATATATATCAACATTTTCAAGCATTCATAAACTACATTTACCATCCAAATGAATGCTTTGATGATGATACTTACGACTTTTAGATAGAGAACCATTATAAGATACATCTACCTTACCTAAAAATTCTAGTTTTATTTTTGGTGTCTTTGAAAAAAAAATCCACCCAATATTTTTGTTGATGAGGAGACTTTGTTTCAAAAACTATATCATAAAATTTTTGTCCAAGACTTATTGTCTATCTCAATAAAAACATCGTTTCCGAAACGATCGTACAATTTATTCATTTTGTTTGTTCTTCCTTATGAAACCGATTTTTAATTTTTAATTTTAATTTTAAATTATCAATCATTTTACTCAACATATATATATATATATATATATATATATATATATATAAGTGTAAGCCATGTTTAGTTTCAGAACAGTTTCCGATGGTTCGTTGTTCTACACAAGTCTTGAGAGGTGACTAGTTCCACAGAGCAAAAGATTCTTACCGTGTCGAGACAGAAAAAAACATGCGAAATTGCTACAGGAAAGGTTTAGTATTTATGAAGCAATTCTGGTTTCTGATTGGTTGGTAGCAGAACGTAAATTAATTCGATTCGTCAGTTCCTAGCAGCATCGTTTATAAATAGAATCGCCCGACTGTGTGGGATCATATGCCATTACTGCGTCTGATGGGGAAGGTCTCCTAGCGGCTTCGGCTGCAGGGAGACAGGGTAGTACATGTCAAGGATTCGTCACTTGACACTCAGCCCAACAGGTGAGGGGCCAGGAACCGGTCAGCATCTGTTGGACTGAGGTACGCCGCCTGGGTAATACCTAGGAGGTCCACCCTCCTAGGCCTTGCCACCAGGCTTTCCGGTGGGGCAAGTTTATTGCTTGCTGCCTGAGGCGCCCCGACCGGGGAATGCCGACGGGGTTACTCAGGAAATTTTTAAAATTGCCGGAGTGCCCCTCCTTTAGGGGAGCCTGCGGGGTTCCCACTTTCCGGCCTTGTGCCACATAATGCTGATTTGGGCAGCATTTAAATATATATCCCATTACACATCTTGTGTGATGGGATGTCTCCAAGCGGCTTGCTGCAGGGAGACAGGGTAGTAGTACTCGTCAAGGATTCGTCACTTGACACTCACATCCAACAGGTGAGGGGCCGGGAACCGTCCAGCCCCTGTCAGACTGAGGTACGCCGTCTGGGTAATACCTAGGAGGTCCACCCTCCCAGGCCTTTGGTGGAGTAAGTTCATTGCTTACTGCCTGAGGCGCCCCTACTGGAGAATGTCGACGGGGTTACTCAGGCAATTTTTACAATTGCAGGAGTGCCCCTCCTTTAGGGGAGCCTGCTGAATCCCCACTTTCCGGCCTTGTGTCACATTTTGCCGAGGTGGGCGGCAAATAAATAACTACCCCATATACATCCAAAATATTGTAACATATATATATATATATATATATATATATATATATATATATATATATATATATATATATATATATATATATATATTGGAAATCATGAATGGAAGACGTATTCCTTCGGATTTCATTTTATATTAAAAAAAGACCGAGGAGAAAAGGAAAATGGATAGCGACTAAAAAATAAAAGTAGGGAAATAGAAAAAAAAATCGAAACGAGTCAATTGACATGTTTCGCCCTCACTCATCAAAATTGGAATCGAGTGATTTATTTTTTATTAATTTGTTTTCCTTAATGATAAAATCTAAGAAAAAGAGACGGGAGCAAGAGCAATCGTCTGTAGATTAATTTTAAAGGCTGATCACGTTCAAACCCAACAAGCAGTCCTTTTCCTTACAAAGGGAGGCTTCCTAAGGCGAACGTGAACAGTCTCCAAGACTTTTAGATGATATAGGAAGTGAGCTCGACTCAATACGGGGAAAGAGTCGATGCTGAAGTTCGTTGCAGAATCCTGGTATTTAATAAAGTGTTTCGTTATAGCGGATCCATATGTGTTGTTTACAGCCTCGGTAGGTGGGAATGTTCCATTCCTGATTTTGCTCGGTAAATGTTGTTGTATGCGACTTTCCAATTTTAAAGGCGTTCGACCTACGTAGTCGGCACCGCAATCACATTTAAATGAATAAATGACATTACTAATATGATGAGGAGTTAGAACATCTTTTTTTATTGGAAGCCATTAATGGTTTTGTATTATACACAACACGAACATTTGAAGCAAAATAATATCCTTCAACAGTTGAACTAATTTGGTGAATTTTTCACTTACTTTCCCCAACCACGGCACTCGAATATAAACCGGACATTTATCCACCATATTGGGTTTTGTTCGTAAAAAATCTGCTCTTTTCCTTTTAATGGTGGTTTCAATTACACCTAAAGGATACCCATTATTGGACAATTTTATTAATTTCCTCATCCAATTTTTCTGGCGAGCAGATCATTAGGGCACGATGTGTTAATGTCCAAATTAAATTATATTTGCGCTTGTTAGGGCAGAATGAATCCCAGCGTGTATACAGCCCAGTGAATGTTGGTTTGCGATAAATCGATGTAAGGTAACTCGATGGAGTTTTCATTACCAAAAACATCGAGAAACGCCAGGGCGGAATTATCTTCACTTTCATACGTATACTTTAACGCCGGATGCATACTGTTTAGTAAGGAGAAAAATTCGTTTGCCTCCGAATTACTATTAAATAGGCAAACTGATTTGAAGTTATTTTTTGAAATTGACATGGACACTAGAATATTTCAATTAAAAGTCAAATATGAACAAGTAAAATTAAAGAGGAATAAAAAGCGAATCAAATAAGGTATAGTTTTTTTTTTTTACACAGTGATCACCACTTCTTATCAAGGCCCGGAAGCCACTCAGGGATAAGGGTTATTGCAAGTACATTACGTTAGTGTGGAGATTTGATGAAGTGTTTACTTAAGGGCGAGGTTCATTCGGAATTTGTTAAAACACTTACATTAAATTTAGCTTAAATTTGCAGCTACAAGTGCGGACCTTTTTTTTGCCGGCAATATATATATATATATATATATATATATATATATATATATATATATATAGTAATTTATAAAATATATATGGCGATTAAGCTACACTGAATATTCTGCGTTTCATCCAACTATAGGTTTCGTCAGGCTTATGCGCATAAGCCTGACGAATCCTATAGTTGGATGAAACGCAGAATATTCAGTGTAGCTTAATCGCCATATATATTTTATAAATTACTAACTAGCTCTACCTACGTATTGAGCACTTTTGAAGTAAATACTTAAAGTTTACGCATAAATCTATACTTTCGTATATTAAATTTATGTGAATAAATGAAGTAGTGATATATATATATATATATATATATATATATATATATATATATATGAAACCTGTATCAGTTATTTTTACATTATTTTATTATATTTTATTATTCTATTTCATATCATATTATTTTATTTTTGAATTTTAACGAAAACCATTGGCCTTTGAAATGTGCTCCGATGAACTTACTGAACTTGCACTCCCTGGACGTCCGAAAGATGTTTTACTCACATAGCTTATTTACTAAGGCCACTTTACTTTGGAATTCCCTCCCCGGTCCTTGTTTTCCCGACCTTAAAAACTTTCAGAAATTTAAATGTAATGTGAACCAATATCTTGATGTGGAACTTCCAATTAAGGTTATCATATATAACTATATTCCTTACACCAATTAATATGCTTTAAGAGAAATCTGCATAGTTTCAGGTGACTAAAAAGAGATTTAAGTCAATAAAAAGGATTAAAAAAAAACACTTAAAAAGTAGCCGATAAAACAGACACGCTTGTGCTATTATATCAACAGATTTGAAATCGACCGGATATAATCTGGAGGGATGACTTCACCTGTCAGCTGAGCTGGGGGACCGAGCTGCCAAGACCGGCATGTGGCCGGTGTCGCTGGACGATGTCCAACGAGATAGACTTTCCTCTTTTCAACGCTTAGGGTTTAGCTTATTGATTTCTTAAGACCGTGTTTTGATTGATTAAGCCCCTTTCTGAACATTTGCTGGCATTGAACAAAATTATTATTATTATTTAAATTAATACTAGCGAGACCTGTGGACATTCCATAGGGGACTCATTCATATGTAATATATTGATGTTGGCATTCTGTAGATGTTCAGTGGAAATGGAGACGTCTTGATATTATTGTAGCATTTTTGTTAAAACTGCAAAAGAATTTATCTAAGCTAGCTGGGAGGTCCGGCGGATGTACCCCTGTCGTAAGGTACGCTTAAATATGATATTTTAATTCTTGCAGATTTTGTATATATTATTATAGAGTCAATGTTCTATCGATTTTTATATATTATAAAGTTGCGATTTCAAAAAAATATGTCCATATGACTTGAGTACATTAGCTTGAATCGAAACCGAAACCAAACATATGAAACAAATATATATATATATATATATATATATATATATATATATATATATATATATATATATATATATATATATATATATATATATATATATATATATGTATATATATATTAAGTAATGTGATTTATAATTTAAAATTTAAAAATTTTTAAAAATTTTTTAATTTAAAAATCAAATTTTGATTAAATTAAAAATCAGTTTCATAAGAAGGAACAACAACAAAATCAATTATCTGTACGATCGTTTCGGAAATCCGTGCTTTTTATTGTGGTATACATGAAGTTATGTAGAACAATTATATATAGTTTTTTGGTAAGCAAGGTCTCCTCATCAGCAAATTTAGGAGGGTTTTTATTGAATTTAAAAGACACCTTAAATAAACCTAGCATTAAAAGTAAGGCAGATGAATCTGAAAAAATTGAAATAAAAGGTTTGGATTTAAAATTTATAAGAAAATTAATATGGGTTAGAGATAGAAATAAGTAGAGAAAAATATATATTTTTGAATTTACATAATAAATTTGATTTAAAAATATATAGAGATAGTTACCTTTTAATTTTTCTTTTTTTGAAATCAGGAACTGTGTTTAAAGTAGTCATTTAGATGTTTGCTATAGCTTTTTATTTTATTGAATGATGGATTTTAAAAGGGCGACGCTCGTGCAATAAATTGTTTCCGTTAGCGTATTTTTGATTTAAAGACGCTACAGTTTATATATAGAGAGAGAATATTTCTATTACAAGTTTTTAAGGGGAGATAATTGTCATGTGTTCTTGACTTTATTTATTATTTGTTTTACGGGTCTAAGGGAGGTAATTGGTCTAACTTAATTTATTAAAAAAAAATAATAATTGTAATCTATTTTTACTAATAAGTAATTTTTAATGATTTAAGGTGGTTTATATTCATTAAATTTAAACCAACGTTTATGACTACATATCAGAAGCTCCTGTCTTGAATTTAATAGTTTGGTTGTACTTTTTATATCTTCATATTTTAAAATTTTTAGGGTCTCTTTTGTACATAGTGCACAAAATTTATCTCCTGGTTTATATGATTTGCAATTCTCAATTATTTGCCATTTTAAGTTGAAAGAAATATTGCTGTTTTTTAGTTGCCAAATATAGTTGGATAGAGTAGTTTGGTTTGATAGAGAGTTATTTTTAAAAGAATGTTTGTGCGTTGAAATTCTATGTTTTATTAGGCCAGATGTGGAACCAATATATATTACCTCTTGATTGTTGTGATTATTTTCCGTTAGGTCTATTGTTGGATTATTATGTGGTGGGTTGATTAGTAATTGATCGGTAGATTGATTTAAGTTGGTGTTATTATTTAATCTGGTAGTTGAGTTATGGCTGTTAATAGGTTCTTGTAGATTTG
>NC_136526.1:68181109-68213609 GCF_053919585.1 Euprymna scolopes
ACACGATCGCATGGGACTCCGGATATATTGGGAGGTGTGTAAGGATCTGGTTTGAAGCCGGGATTGAGGGGAATCCTCTGGAAATGAATCCCATCCCTTTCCAGAGAGACGTTGATAAACGAAATCAGAATCATCATCATCATCATCATCATCATCATCATCATCATCATCATCATCATCATCATTGTTATTTACTCTCTAGGAGTAGTTACATAAGCCATCATTAACGATTTCTTTTGAGAACAACCTGTGGTGTTCTCTGGAGTTTGAGTGACACAAGTCTCCCCAGAATTCCTGTACTCTCCACCTCTTTCGATAACTTTTGCAGATGAAATTGCATTATTGCAACAGCCGATTACTATTGGCCTCTCGTTGGTGATGACTATTGGATTTCACTGGAATTTAGGTGGCAATAAGCTTCCCCAAGGCCCCAGTCCTCTTTGCACATCCAACGGAAATCTGGCTAGTATTTTTTTTCTAATTGCATTTTCACCTCAAACAAGGCACGGTGCTACTTTGATGTAGGGGGCATAATTTTCAGGGATATTATGTAGGAAGTTAAACAGGAAGATGTCTGTTCACATTACATTTGAACTTCTGCATGTCAGTGCAGTTGGGGAAGCAGGATCCGGAAGAAATTACAAAGTCTAGCAGTTCTAGATAAGAAACTATTAGAGTAGAGTGCCTTCTTACACCTAGCGATCTCTACTGTGAAGGGGTGGGACTTTGCTGTTTGTCGGGTTTGTCAGTGGTTATTTACATCAAGGGGTCACAAGGGCTTGTAGTTCGTCAGAGCATCTACTATTAAAGTACTTGTGAAACAGGCAGAGGGATGCAATATTTCGTCGATGAGACAGCGGTTGAAGCTTATCTGATAGGTTGGCGACTCTCTACTATTAGTCTCTCCTTCTTAGACAGTTTTCGAAACCTGTCTAAGAGGAAGAGACTAATAGCATATGCAAATGTGGCAACAAATCAATGGTGGCTTTGTAGAGATACAGTATACTCTCATGCATAAGTAACTTTCTAGCATGGTAGAGAGAGCCCACCTTCTTTGCAGCAGCCTTGGCAATGCTCTTAATGTATCTGTTCCAATTCATGTTCCCCATGAATGTTAAGCCGAGGAGTTTGAATGAAGTACTTTCAAGTAATGTATCATTAACCATGGCTATTAGTGGTAGAGAAGGTTTCTTGTAATTATAGAAGGAAACAAGCTTAGTCTTGGCAGCATTAAATGTGACCATCCATTTTTGTCCCCATTCCACTACAGATTGGACATCATCCTCTAGTGTTTCTGCCATTTCCTTGTGTTTATTTGTTTCCCTTCATGCCTGTTATAGAACATGGTGTCATCAGCAAATATAACCATCTCCGAGACAGTTTTATCAGAGAGGTCAGGAATAATAAAGGTCCAAGGATCGACCCCTGAGGTACATCCGCATTTATATCATATTGTTTTGATATACGACCATTGAGGACAACCTGGATTATTCTCTTATTCAAGAGAGATTTAATTATGTTAAGTATTCGTCCAGTAAGACCATAGGATCTGATTTTCATGAAAAGACCGTCGTGCCATACTCTGACAAAGGCCTTAGATATATCTAGGGCTACCGCACTCCTCTCTCCTGCCTTATCCAGTACATGGTATATACGTTCAAAGATTACAGTTAGGATATCTGCAGTAGAATGGACTTGCTTAAACCCATACTGTAAGATGGTGGACGAGAGCTTGATTAATTATGGACTCGAATATTTTGGTGAAAAGAGGGATGAGGCTAATGGGGCGATAATTTAATGGGTCAGTTCTTTTGCAAGAGTTCTTGTAAACTGGTATCACAGAAACAGTTCTCCATCAGTCAGGAAAGCAAAATTCGTTAAGGCATTTGTTGAAAAGTTTGGAGAGAACAGGAGCAACCTCAGCTGAGCATTTTTTTTTAATAGTACAGCAGGGGTGAGATCAGGTGCACATGCTTTTGAGGTGTCAAGATTTTTTTATGATGTCACGTACTTAAAAATGTGTGTTTTCTGTCCACAGAGTAAAATCTGGGAAGGAGTGGTTTGCTGGATCCAAAGTAGAGTTGGAGGCAAACCGAGGGGCAAGCAGATTAGCTTTTTTTCGGTTGCCATGCAAACAACTTCAAGATTGTTGGATAGTGAGGGAAGGAATTGTTGATTGCCCATTACTTACGACACTGTTATAGATTGTCCAGAAGTCATGAGTTCCTAATTTCTACGCTTCAATGCATTTCTGGTGGTTTTTGTATATTCTCTCTTGGCTCTGGCTATTTCCCTCTCATAATTATTTCTAGTGTGTACATAATTTTGTATATTTGTACTGGATGTATCTCAGATAGGTCTGTGGTAATGGCAGCCGTGTAAGTAGAAGTAAACTATTGGGGAGAGTGGGGTTTGCTGTAGAACTTCCGTGAGGGAACATGTGCTTCAATTGCTGCTTTGAACCATTCAGTGGTCTCATTTTTCTACTGTTTCACAAAAAATTCCCCATGGGCATCTCTGTCATCCTTATTGAAATACCTTTCGTTTTGAGCAATGGTTATTCAGCTTGGGGTCGAGAGTTTAGAGCGATGTCTATCGTTATCACAGCATGATCAGCATTCCCGAGTGAGCAATGAACATTTGTTACGCGATCTTCAGGAACTGTTGTCATAAATAGATCTAGAAGTGAGGTTTGCTGGTCTTGCCGATCTAGAACGTTAGTGTCTAAGTCAAGATATAGAAAAGTTATGGATGATGTTAGCAGCTGTGTCAGTGTACTTAGAGAAGCCAAGCCAATTATTGTGGTGGGCATTAAAGTCGCCAAATACATGTATTTGGGAGACTGCTACATCTATGCTGTCAGAGTAATGATTGAGTACAGCTCTAGGTCGAGGGAGAGTGATAAAGAAAATATTAGTAGCTAATGCTATGTTGTAAAGTTAGTTTAAAACACATGATGGCCTGGTCATGTGATTCTAGTTTAGATTCCCTAGTCATGAGGAAGGTGTTACGAATATAGACTAAGTTCGTGCACGTGTCTGTCAGAGTCCTTACAACAATTGAAGATAACCAGACATGTTAAAATGGTTTCAGGGTATGGAGGAGTGCAAGTTAGTTTCACTTAGTGCTAAGATATCCTGGGAGTTTGCTAGGAGAAATGATTCTACATTGTCTAAATTAGTTTTAAATCCACGGATATTTGGAAATGTAAGCCTCAAGGGAAAAGGCGAAGTGTTGTTCAAGTGTGCGTCTGCTTCAATCTTTCCCTCTTTTACCTTTCCCAATCATTTGGTGTAGCGTTAGCTTTTTATAAATACACACACAAGGAAAAATTATTATTATTATTAATCCATTAACTTCGCAGTTTTGTGATATTGTATCGTTTTCCTTTCTTCAAGAGCAGGCTCTTACACCAAAGCCAACGAGGATAGTCAAACAGTCAATTAGATGAAAAGCACCTGTGTTGGATATTTTCTGAACCAACCAGAACCGACTTCTGGAGTACAGTGATGTTGTATCTGATTCCCAAGGAGTTCAACTATTTCATAAGATCATTAGGAATTGAGCCAAGTGCATCTATGATTATTGGCACGATGGACGTTTTCTTATTCCACAATCCATCAATTTCCATCTTCAGTTTGTAATGTTGTATATCGAGATTATATTAAAAACGTGTCATATCTTGTATGTGAATATATGTCTGCTTGTGAGCGTCTAGGCTGTATATTTTAACATTTATGAAACAGTTCTAATAGAAACCGATTAGCGTGGACGTGCCGAACAGTTGTAGACAAATAGTTCTTTAAACAGATGTAAGTAGCACAACACATACCTGAATTATTTATGAACATCTATTCTCATGATCTAGAATTTTCAGAAATTACACGTTTTTACTTTTTGCCTGTATTATGTGACGCCGTTCCCCATGTCATTTGGTCGTCTGTCCCATTCGATGTCCAGCTAACGACTCTTTGAATCTCTCCAAAACTAACTACATCACGTGTTCCTTTACGTCACATCATTACGTGTCTCAGACCAACCTAATGCCCCCATCTAGTTATTTGTTTATCCAAACCCCAAAATAATGTTTACATCTATTTTCTATTTTCACATCCCAATCATTTCTTCCCCAATTTAATTGTTTGTTCTTCTAATCATAATAACTAGTCCAGTAACCATCCGTCGCTCAAATAAATTATTATTATTATTAATAATAATAATAATAATAATAATAATAATAATAATAATAATAATAATAATAATAATATTTTGACCCTTGGCCCTGCTTGCCACAGTTAAAACAGATACTACGCTATGATCACAGCTTAAAAGGGTCATAACATTACACTCCTTTCCCCGCTATTTTCAAAAATGTATGGTATACATTTTTCCTCAGCTTAGCATTTACAGAACTGGAACAAATTGCGAAGGCTGGTTTCCCTCTATCGAGCTAGAATACTACTCACACCTGAGCGTATCCTCTACCTCTACAAGGCCACCACTCACCCATGCATGGAGCATTGCTGCCACAAAGACACATAGGCACATAGATGCAACATAGATGTGGCGATGGGACAGAGATTTGAGCTTAGTTAACAAAGTGGGACCTAAACTCTTGTTTAGACCCTGTCCAACAGGGAGAGGCTGTTGCATCTACCACTAGCCTCTCCCTCTTGGACAGGGTCCAAAAAAGAGTTTCCAATCTAATAAGTCCCACTTTGTCAACTAAGCTCAAATCTCTGACCCATCACCGCAATGTTGCATCACTGTGCCTGTTTTACAAATATTTTAATCGAATGTGCTCTGATGAACTCGTTGCACTTGTGCTCCCTCGATATACATATTCATGACAAACCCACTTAGCAACAAAATCATACCTCTTCACTGTTGAGGTCACTAAATGCCACAAAGCTTACTATTCTAATAGTTTCTTTCCTCGACCAGTTAGACTTTGGAATTCCATTCCTGCTTCCTGCTTCCCTGATTGTATTGATACGCAGAAGTTTAAATGTAGCGTAAACCAACATCTTGTTAATCTTTCCTAGACATGGTCTCAAATAGTAGCCCCTTACGTCTAAGTGGCGACATGCCTTGTTACGGTCAACGTGAGTAAAGACAAAAGTTTATGTATGGAGATAAAATAATTCGCTTAAAAATAAAGAATCTATTTAAGTTCAAAACCCTTCAGATGTACACACGATTGCAGACAAGTTGTTGGAATTTTTTTTTTTTTTAATTTTTTTTTATTACATTTTCACCCCAAACAAGGCAAATTGCCACTTTGGTGTAGGGGGCTACTATCAGGGGCAACAACTACTGGGGTACTATGTAGGGATTTGGGCAGCAAGGTGTCGGTTCACGTTACACTTGAACTTCTGCACGTCAGTACTGTTGGGGAAGCAGGGACCTGGGATGGAATTCTAGAGTCTAGCGGTTCTGGGGAAGAAACTATTGGAGTAAAAAGATCTTTTACATCTAGGGATCTCTACAGTGTGGGGGTCAGACAACAAACCAGCAACCTGTTACAATCAGAGAAACCATAATTCAGTTTTACAAAAAAGTGACTGCACTATGCAGAAAAAAAAAATTCTTCTAATGTGAAGCTGGAAAATTTCTGTGAAAAAAGACACCCGTCCATGAAATCCAATCATTTCTCAACATGATCTAGGAAGTGACAAAACGCTATTTGGCTCTGGTGAAAATGCAGAAGGAGTCGATATTAGGATCCGTTATTCTTTGGTCTTTGGTCATGCCCACCTCTCGACTTTGTATGCAACGAGTAATCCTTGCTGTTCTTGGTGTTAAGCGTAAAAACTAGCCATCTTGCAGGTTAACAAATATAACCAACAAGATCTTCATACAGACAAGTTTAACTTCAACGAACAAATCTCAAAAACATTCAAATCGAATACAGGGTGAAACGATAAAATTGTCGCCCTAAAGAAAACAACACTACAGCTTTATTTTAAAACTTTTATTGAAAAATCAATTCAGGTAGCTTGATTATGTAGTAGAGTTGACATCTATTCAATGTAGCCGCCTTCAGCCTCAATAATCGCCTCGATACGGGTCCAAAACTGGGAGCATGCCTTTTCGAATAGCGCCAGCGGAAGCTCAGCAAATACTTGGCAGATGGCGACGATCAGATGGCTTTGGTGTCATGGGAGGTCATGTTGGTGATGTTCTCGACATATGGTTAAATGAAGTTATCCAGCGAGTTCAGGTCGGGAGAGGAATGGGACCATTCAGTCGTAGCACTCATTCTTAAAGTAAGCCTGGGTCTCTCTGAACGTAAACAAGCGCTGAGTCCTGCGGCCACACCCAGGGTCTGCCAGCGGTCACCTGATTGCACCAGGGATTCACCATACTCTTCAGCACATCCAGGTACACTTTGGTGTTGACTTTCAAGCCGACTTCGAAGGTGTGAGGTAGTAGGGTGTGGTCTTCACTTGAAACCACATCAAAGAACATAACCGTGGCTAGAAACTTTGTTTTCATCAGTCTAGGCACGGACCTGTTATTTGTGGAAATTCATTTTGAGGGCGCTGGTAATGGTCCTGTTGTCATAACTTGAATCGGTAGAGAGCATGAGTTTTACAGCGGCGCCTCTCCGATCTTCTCGTTGTTGTTGAGCATTGTGTCACTTTCAGACATAATAGAAGGCTTCTATTGCTCTTGGGATTTGTACACAACTGGTCAACTAGTAGATTGTCTGCAATAAAAAAAGAAAACCGATTTTCATCAAACGGAAATGGAATCATGTCGTCTTCTAGAGACACAAGTTTATCGTTTCACCCAGTTTAGTGTTTTTATTTTTTTAAAAATATTTTTCTTCATCCAATTATCGAATGATGTGACAACTAATATTTCATGTTGACGAAAAAAACTTGTGCATCAAAGCCATTCATTTTACCAGTCAGGTTTTATTATCCGACGTTGAAAACGATGCTCGAATCCGTCTTATACGCTTTTCGCCTTTTTACTTTTTATTGCGCCCCCCACCCCGTGATGCTGCAGGTACGGAGGAATGTCCCACCGCTGTAGAGACATGACTGCTCACCGCAATATACTAAATTACATCATACAACATAGTCTTAACAAAACACACACACATAAATATATATACATGTATGTATGCATACATACATATATATATATATACGTATATATATAAAAGTACATATATATATAAAAGTACACACATATATATATATATATATATATATATAAAAGTACACACACACACACACACACACACACACACACACACACACACACATATATATATATATATATATATATATATATATATATATATACTTTGCGGGTATATTTTCAATTTGCAAATGGTATAAAATACGACCAACATCTTATGTTCTTGTTGTCTTTTCGTCGCACCAAGAGATGTTCCATTTAAAACAAAGCCAATAAATTTCTGCGCATAATATATATATATATATATATATATATATATATATATATATATATATATATATATATATATATATGCATACACACATATTGTTATTTACATGAAACGTACTCGGTTTGTATAAACTAATCGTAATGGATTAAAACAACTTTTTTCATAAATATATTTTTTTTAATGAAAATGATCTTTTTTATATAAATTTTGGAAGTTTTGCAAAAAAGTCCAAGCGCAATGAATTCCTGTTTACAGGGCCCCAGAGCATATATAATGTAATGTTATAGCCACAATAATCTTATGGAACAAACTGACCTGACCTACACCAGGATATCCAGCCTTTAATTCAGAAAATCCCAAAGTAAAATATACAAAGAGCGGTAGAAAAGTTCAACCACCAAAGAAAATCTCACTATGAATTTGGGACTTGAAAAAGGGATGTAAAATAATTTGAATTACCTCCCTTTGACTGTTAAACCTTCTTTTCTTTTACTGAACTCTTCTTAGGAAAATAGGCAAAAAAAGATAGATCATCGAGATCCACGAGATCCGCGAGAGTCAGTTAATAAATTGTTATTCATTTTATATTTCCCTTTTAGTCTGTTTTTATTATAACAAATCCTTCAAAACATTACATTATCATTGAAGTAAGCATTGTTTTTTCAATATTGTTTATTCAATATTTTCGCCAAAAAACTAATATAATTGAAAAAATATTCCATGTGATTTTAATGATAACAATTCTCACCAAAATTCCAATTTACAAATATCAAGTTTTCTCAGTTGATTATTTATTGCTTTTCAAAATGTATTACAATATTGTTTTGTATTGCGTCGAACAAGTTTTCGTGGCTTAGTGGGGGATGCCCTTTTCTCTACCCTGCAACCTCTCTCCCACAGAAGAGACGTTGCGAGCCTATCCTTGTTTTATCGTTATTTTCATGGCAGGTGCTGGTCTGAACTCCAATCCCTGGCCCCCCCTCGCAAATCTTTCACGAAAAACACCCGTCTAGCTGAATCCACTGTGAAAAATTTCCCCCACTCTATATCTATGCCTAAATCAAAACGCGGATTCCATGAACAAAGCTTCTTTCTTAGAACTGCACGCCTGTGGAACTCTGTTCCGTCTGCCTGCTTCCCACCGGACTACAACTTGGATGTCTTCAAGTCCAATGTTAACAAATTCCTAATGAACCGCCCCCCCTAATTAAACACTTCATCAAATCTCCACACTAACGTAATGTACTTGCAATAACCCTTATCCCTGAGTGGCTTCCGGGCCTTGATAAGTGGTGATCACTGTGTAAAAAAAACAAAAAAAAAAAACAAGTCTTCAAAATTATGTTATGGCTGCATATTTAGTCAAGTAAGTTTTTCAGATAAACATCTGATAAGTACGTGACTAAATATGCAGCCATAACATAATTTTGAAGACTTGTTAGACGCAATACGAAACAATATTGTACCTATTTACAATGCCTTCCCACGGGACAGAGTTAGACATCAGGGCCGTTTTTTAACGTGGAGAAAAGGTACAAAAATAAAAAAATTGTCTCGGTCGTGAAGGACTGATCCTCCACTGAAAGAGAACAAGAAATGGAAGTGCAGCATCTGAAGAACAGATGGTATTTATTTGCTCCCCCACCGAGCAAATTAGGCACAAGGCCGATTTTTAATGTGAGGAGTGAAGGGAGGGGGAAGGGAAAAAGGGGACCAGCTCCCGAGAGGTGGGAAATGGGAGCTGGTTAAAGGTCAGGCATGTGGGGTTGCCCCCACATCTGGTCTTTGCTAGTCATAGCTAGTCCTAGCTAGTCATAGCTTGCAGCATCTGAAGAACAGATACTACACTTTGATCTTGACCAAACGAAAAGTAATGAATGCCCAGCTGAGAAAACTTGATATTTAGAACTTGGAGAAGTAATACACACACACACACACACGCACACACACACACACACACACACACATATATATATGTATATATATATATATATATATATATATATATATATATATATATATATATATATATATATTTCCATCTCTTTAACAGCGCAACGCCCCCTCCTTTTTGAATTTCCAGCGTCTTTTTCCGTTTTTCTGAAATAGAACAGCGTCACACTTTGCATGTGAAACATTTTCAAATATTTTGTACTGGTGTTTTTTTTTTCTTAATCTCATTCATTCAGAGGAAGTCTCAAAATAAAGACGAAACGTTGATGAACACATAATACGGTTTGTTCCTTTTTATTTCTCTATTTTGTCGGAATACTATTTCCATTATTTTCATCATATATATATAATTATATATATTCATATATATATGTACATATATGTTCATGTATATATATGTATAAGTATATATATGTATATTATATATATGTATGTGTATATATGTATATATATGTATAATTATATGTATATGTATATATATTTATATGTATATATATGTATATGTATATACATATGTATATGTATATATATATGTGTATATATGTATATATACATATATAATGCAATGAAGTTTACAAAGAATATACGTATATCGTTAACAAAGCAAAAGTTATGAGGATCAATAAGAAAACAGGGAGTTCATGACATTTCGAAATTAAATGCTTCTCATCAGAAAAGGAGAAGGGCCAAAATTATGCAAAATATAAAATATAGATGAAAGCTGTCTTAAGAATATATATAACATATATAAAAGGAGATATAAAATATAAGAATAAAAACACATTAAAAAAGAAGTTGAACATACGTGAATAGAGAAGTAATATATATATATATATATATATATATATATATAACCAATAAATGTCTATATTTCAAATTCATGATTTTGACCATCTTACAATTTATTTCTTTAATTACGGTGACATTCAGAATTCTTGGCAGCAACTGTTTCGTAGCGAAAAATCATTCATCTATTTATTATATCAATGAATGAATCTATTCTGCCCTTAACTCCCCTAAGAAATAGTAACTATCAATCCATTAAAAAAAAACATGCCAAAAACTATATGGTCCCCAGACTGATTTTTGATATTTTTCCATTTAAAACCCTGGCCTGATATAAAGTATCAGGCTAAAACAACCAAATGATACCCTTTCATGACAAACGATGCATTCATTTGAATTGGGTACCATTCAAAACCATTATTTAGACACAAGTATAAATTTTTGGAGAAAAACAAAAATGAGTCCCAAAAGGCGTGTTTGTTTTACCCTTAAAACACCCCGGGGCTCAAGCCCCACAGTTTTCCCAGAGTAAAATATTACGTTTCCAGATGCATATTCATATGGTCTTGCTTTTGGGTAATTTTCAGCAAAATCTAAGGATTAGAACAACAACCAAGATGAGAGCGATAGTCCAAACAATAAAAAATAATACCAATCCTCATCTAAAAAAAAAAATTAAAAACAATTTATTAAACCAGAATGCATCAAATTTATAGAAATTTTGTTTAAATGAAAAAGAAATAAATTTGAAAACTTTTTAAAACCGGGTAATGCTGATCATTTTTGTTATTAAATGAAAAAATTAATAATTTGCTCGATTGTTGCGTTAATTCCGATTTCAGTCAAATAAATTCTTTAGAGTGAAATGGTTTTGTTCGCCTCGATTAACTTCCAGTAGTGTATTGAGAGTTAGGTGTCCGTAGCATATGATTTATTGTTCATTCACAGTGTATGACCATAGAATCTGTTTTTAAAGGTAATTGAGGGACTGCCTATGTAAAAATTTTCTATTCCTGAGTTTTCTACATTATTTTAGCCTGGTACACTAATGGGGATGGGAGGCAATTATTGCTTAGTGGGCATTTGGTCGGTCGTTAGCAATTACAAGTCTTTGTGGGCCCTGTCGGTGGGGCATTAGAATACACCGACTGCCCCCCTGCAGAGGGTAAAAGTCCTCCAATGGGGGTCCTGGATATGACCTTAAACTATATCCAGTGGTGAGGCCCCAGCTTGTGAGCTTTGGGGAGTGTGGAGCCACCCTTTAATTACCATTGCTCCCAGGTCCACTCTGACCCGGAGTGGTAGTACCTGTTAGGGTCCCAACTATGGGTTAAATAGAAACCGACTTGAAAACAACAAATATATTCTATGAAAAATTTTTTCTTCAAAATCTTTGGATTCGGCATTAAATAACCCGAAAAGGGTTGATATGCCGTAAAACAAAAACAACTAACCAATCAACAAGTCTTTCTGTTATCACTATTATATCTATATCTATGAATATATATATATATATATATATATATATATATATATATATATATATATATACATGTGAAAATATTCTTTATTCACTTATATTTCCTTTTTATATATACTAAATCCTTATTTAAGAAGCTCAATGTAATTACAGAGCATATAATGAATGAATGACAAAAGTCTATATTCCAAATTTCATGATGTTGACCATTTTACAATTTATTCCTTTAATTCAGTTGACATTTACGGTTCTTGACAGTATCTGTTTCGTAGCACAAAATCAATCACTTAATTATTATATCAATCAGCGAATCTATTATGCCCTTAACTCAATATTATAATATTAAATATATATATCTCTCTATCTATCTTTTAGTCCCCTGTTTTATATATATATATATATATATATATATATATATATATATATATATATATATATATATATATATATATGTGGAAATATTTTTATTTATATTTCCTTATAATATATACCAATCTTTATTTAAGAAGCTCAATGTAATTACAGAGCATATAATGAATAAATGACAAAAGTCTATATTCCAAATTTCATGATGTTGACCATCTTACAATTTATTCTCTTATTTCAGTTGACACTTATAGTTCTTGACAGTATCTGTTTCGTAGCAAGGGAATAAAATGCGTTTGGACGTAATTAAAAAATCTGAAAATTGGAAGAGAAGCTGCAAATACCTTATGGTTTGCTTACATTACGCAATTTTAAACTTTGGTGGATTGGTATTTGCTATTTCCTCTGATGAGTTAAGGGCATAATAGATTCACTGATTGATATAATAATAAAGTGATTCATTTTGTGCTACGAGACAGATACTGTCAATAATTGTATAAGTCAACTGAATTAAAGGAATAAATTGTCAGATGGTTAACATCATAAAATAATTAATGAGTTCAAGCTACCATAAAAGAGGTACCATTTATAATCGCCGCAAATCATTTCTTCGTTTGCATATATTAAAACTAACCATTAATCAGAAGTGACTTTTGCAAGGTATTTATTGTCAAGTCTAAAAATATGGTTATATGATATTACAATATCATATAACCTAATATTTAGACTTGACAATAAATGCCTTGGAAAAGTCACTTCTGATTAATGGTTAGTTTTAAAATATGCAAACGAAGAAATGATTTGCTGCGATTATAAATGGTACCTTTTTATTGTAGCTTGAACTCAATTATTTTATGTTTACAAACAAACACAGACGGAATTTGATGAACGACATTATCTTTATTATTTAAATTTTTAAATTCTAATTAAATAAGCACTTGTTTTTATTACAACAAAATAAAAATATTTAAAAATGAATATTTTTTATAATCTTCAAAAGTACACACTTTCGTGGAGGGAGATGGAAACGATGATTATTGGATGAAAGAACACGTGACTAAAAACTGTGTGAATAAAAAAAAACTCCAGAGAAATGTTGAAAGAATAACTTAACAAAACGAAAACAAAAAAGAAAAGAAATAAGATTACTAAAATTGGCGACAAGACGATTCCTTGCACACCTGATAAAACCTATTTTTCTGTGCTAGAACACGCCTAACAACGTGTGCGTCTGGCACGAATATAGGTTTATGCGAAAGTTTTGCGCAAATCGACGGAACTTCGGCGAAACATGTGCTCACATTTTCATGGACGAGATTTTTCTAACAACGAACAACATGTTTTCCACTTAAGATATGAAGAAACAAACAATTTCTACAATTATTCATATAACATTTTAAGATTATTCGTAGACATTTATGCAGACGGCACAACCATATATAATAACACTTCAAAGGCCGTAAATGACCAAGTTCTTTCTGATTCTCTCAATCTCCTCTGATCTTGAGCACGTTGTGCAATGGGGAAAGAGGTGGCTGGTTAATTTTAAGCTTCTATCTTTTCATCATTAACTCTCTGACCCCGATATGGCATAAACTGAAATGAATTGCTATTGTCGTGAGGAAGCCCCATATTTTGAACTGGAACACATACATCAAACCTGTTGCCAAGATCGGTTCCTAGTGTGGGGAAGATCTTCACCAAAAATTTCAGCAATAGAGTGGCCTTACATAAGAGCAATATCGAAATTGCAGATAACAGACACCTCTATGTTTCAAAACACGTACACACATGCAGTGGAAACAGCTTCAAAATAATGCCAATCTTTCAAACAGACAATTATTTTATTTACTTACACAGGAAAAAACTTCATCACAAGATTCACTCCTGAACTGAACAGAGCCTAATATCAACACAAAAAAACATGAAATGCAAGGCACACTCGCATGCACATCCATATACATATACACACCCACACATAAATCAGAACCGACACATTAAAACACACACACACGCGCGCGCATACAACCACACACAGACATAACACCCCTATCTCTAATACAACAAACTGAACAATACCAACCCTACTTAACCTCGAAACCAACAAGACTAGGAAACACCTAGAACCATAGTATATCTGTTCCAACACCTCGCTCCCTCCTCAGTCAGTGGAGGAGAAATCCCTCATGACTGAGACAGCTACCATCTCTTCTATCATCCCCCTCCCATACCTATACCCCTTCCAATTGGCTCTCCCCTCTGAGGAAGAGATCTTCCCCACACCAGGAATCAATCTGGCCATACCCACATGGGGAGACAAATAAATAGAAACATTAAAAAATCCCCTATACATATTTTTAAATACACCCCTCTATCTAAACAAACATAATATAAAGAATACCCGAAAAGACTGAAACGAAAAATCACAATACTAAAATCCAAGAATCCAAAAAATAAATATCAAAATAGAATGAAAGCACCCCTACCCATATTTCAGAAGAGCTGGTTCTCCCCCCTCCCTCCTCACACATACACATTAGTAACGACCTTGGATCACAGTCACTTTCCTAGGGAAGCAAATAACCTCATAGTACTATAAAATAGTACACACATTCTCAAACCAATAAAAGGAAACACACACACACACACACTCACACACACACAGACACACACGCACACACACACACACACTCGCACACACACACACACACACACACACACACACACACACACACACACACACACACACACACACACACACACACACACAACCCTACCCTAAAGGAAAAGAAAAAAAAACACAAGCAGAAAGAGAGAGTGAGAGAGAGAAACACAACACAAGAGTGACCACAGCCGAAGTCGGCGGCCCCCGACACAGCCCAATAAAAGAGTAATAAAAATTGAACATTCCAATGAATAGTAGACACTTACACGCTTCTACCCCTTGGAAACACTTCAAATGAACTACAAAAATGCTATTTTTACATCTCCAACACATTTGAAAATAATTTCTGACAAGGACGCTTCACAGAACGTCTGAAACGCGTTAAAAACGATTTCAATGATTTAAAAACATTATTACAATGATCTAAACATAATTCTCAATGAAAAACCAAGACACGGAATAACAAAATAATGTTAAAAAAATACACATTGTTGGTGACTACCCCCTTATTTAAATATACATCTTTCTTTCGTTGGAATTTCTTAACCCATTATATATATATATATATATATATATATATATATATATATATATATATATATATATATATATATATAATTTCAAATGTTAAATGAATAAATATATTCGTTCATACTTCCTACACAACTACGTTGCAACATAAAAAATATGCGTTTTATTTTTTTATTAGCGTTATTATATTTAAAAAATTCTTTTTTAATGCTGCAAAAGAACTGTAGTTTGAATAAATACAAAAAAGTCGTAAGACCGGTGAAAAGTTCAGGAATAAGAAATATACTTAATCAACAAATATGTTTTGATTAATTATTGAACGATTTCACTATTTTTCCCGATTCCGATACAATTACTGATTGCAATTCTTCACAATTCTCTAAATATTTAACTATAAAGTTGTTATTTTTCACGAATTAACGCAAAAAAGCACATGTTAGATGTGCAGATATTTTCTCAATCGTAAAAATGCACTTAAAAGGGGGGGATGAATAGATTTTCGATTTACTGGTATTTTTTTTAAATTAATAAATAATTATTTTTGCTATTACTATTAACAGTGGAAGATTTTGTTGTAAAAAAATCCAATAAAACAAGATAAGTAAAAGACTCGCTTTTGGCATCTGAAAATAGGCATACATTTTTCCGATACCGATACCGATACCGATACCGATTCCGATTTCAGTATCTCAGAAAGTTCCAACTCTCGTCCCATCACTGATATTTTTCTAGATAGTGCAAATGATTTTTTTAACAGAAAAACCAATAACGCAGCAAATATGAGTTTAAGATTTTTATGAAAATAGTGTGCATTGTATTTTAAATGTAGAACTAATCCAAATGCGATAACAATTAATAAGTACTTATAAATTAATAAGAAAGTAATATTGTGCTACATAGTTCAATACAAATAATCAAATCACATTGTAAGAGACAGTTTTTTATTTACTCATTCAGTTCAGCAGACTATGTTCTTCGTTTGTTTCCCTATTTTTTTCGAATGTTCCCTTTTTTGCATAAGGTTTCACTGACTTCTTTTATAACACCATTGCAACAATGATCATATATTATTATAGTGATTTTCAAAAACGAGGCTGCATCATGGAGAGGTCACTTACATGTTCTTGTCCAGGGTTGCGTGATTTTTTTAAAGACTAACTATGGAAGCAATAAACAGAATATTATTAGCAAGCCGCCCGGCGTTGCCCGGTCATAAAATACACATAAAAATTATATTTTAATCCATACAAAAACTGATGCATGTGTATGCGAGTATTATGTTTTATTTTTCAAACGGTTCGATTTTTCTAAGTAAAAAAAATATTCCAGCTGAGATCAAAACCAAAACCTAAAGACAGTGAGTTAAGTACGATAACCATTAGGCAAGCTTGACATGACCTTTATAATGTAGTTTCAAACTTACTTATTCTTAACACAAGAAAGTTGTCATGCGAACGATGCATGCATGCGCATTCGTGAAACAGTTGACAAACAGACAAAAAGTACCAATTTTCCAATGTTGATCTTTTACCAGCCCTTTTTCTGGATAAATACCGATTCTTGTAAATTAAAAAAAAAAAAAAACAATACTCGAGGTGAGATCGAACCAAAACCTAAAGATTAAAAAAAAAAAAATGGCTTACTTTAGAACAACATTTGGCAAAGAAAAAAGATTAAAACCTCCAAATAAACATAAATACGAACTTTCTAGGTACTGGAAATTAACTTGTAAAAGAGAGAAAGAGGGTTAGAGAGAGAGAGAGAGAGAGAGAGAGAGAGAGAGAGAGAGAGACCAAGAGTAAAGTTCGATAACCATTATGCCAGCTTGCAACGTTTTTAAAAAGTGTTTTCAAACCTATTTTTCTTAACAAAGAAAGCTGTCATTTTTCACGACCGCTCATGCGTAGTCGTGATACAGTTGACAAACAGATAAAAATCCGATGACCCTGAAGTAATAATTTTTCAATTTTGACCGCTTAGGAGTCTACTTTTTCTCCGAATGTAAAAGTTTTCCGCATGTCTGAATACCTTATATATCAAATTTCAATATGTAGATAAAAAAATCGTTGAATATATAGGTTGAGAAGTGTCCTCACACACCTTTTCTCACTTTTATCGATTTATAGAATCGATTAGGCTTCATGTCAAGATAACAGTTTGATCAGTGAATTTGATCTACGCGAGATGGAAACTGGACGGACGGACAGAACCTCTTCTTGCGATACGTTGTTACTTTTAGAATCGCTTCTCTTATCTGAGAACATTTCATTATTTCATCTCGTTTTTATTTTGTCTTTCCATGAAGTATTTCGAATTGACTTTGATGAGATAAAAAAAAAAATAATTTGTTAGAATAAATCGATTTTTCCCAATACTAAATTGAAAAGAAAACCAATATAAAAATGTTGTTCAAACAAAACAACGTGTATTTATATGATCAGCTTTGAGAGATAAAAATAGACGTTCGATTTCTATGCTTCCAACATGAGATAGTTAAATCTTATGGGAGTGGAAGCGGCTTTGCGTATATTATCTACACGATATTTACTTTATTATTTTCAGTATATATATATATATATATATATATATATATATATATATATATATATATATATATATATATAATTATTTACTATAATAATTAAATATTAATTATTTACTATAATAATTAAATACCTATAGACACTAGTGTTTCATCCTTTAGGGAATCTTCAGTGCTGGGTGTGTCACGATTAACACCAGTCGATAGATTCGAACCCGGCGACACAAGCCATCTCTGGCTTGATTAACAAGGACCGAATTCATTCGGCTACCGTTAACTTCATGAAATTAAACATTTCATTTTTAAATGTTTTTTACGTCTAAAAGTCTCTTTGTGTGTGTGTATGTATGTGAAAGAAAGAGAGAGAGAGAGAGAGAGAGTTCCTCATAGGTTCCGAAATAGCTGAGTCTATCTTTTTCAGATTTCACACAAAGCTAATTTATATCTCTGGCAGTGTTCTTAGATATGTTTTGTACAGAAATTCATCCAATTAGTATCGAAATTCGAAAGAATTCGATCTTAAAGATAGTCTTTCTTTCATATAAATAAAAAAAAAATTTTTACAAGAGAATATTTTACGTTATACCGACCAAGGGAGATAATAAAATCTAAGCGAATCATTTCTTCTTAAAAAGCATTAATTATTATTTTGGACATCTAGAGATATAGTTCCGTGATAACGTATTCTTCTACAGATTGAATGATCGCCGATTCAGGCCCAGGTGTGCTTATTTTTATTTGATTTTTTTCTTATTAATTGCCACATTTTTTTTCACAACGTTTCTAACGGATGTGTTGGTTGGGAAAACAAATAAACCAAAATTTTTTTCACTATTAACCAATAAAATTCAGTATGAATTCACCTGAAGATGCTCGGAGGTTACACCGACCGAAACGTTGTGAAAAAAACCAACAAAAAAAAAGATGAGAATGATAGTCGAAATAATACAAAAAAAATAGTAATAGATCCTCATCTTAAAAACATACATTCATCATAGCAAAGTTCTATGTAACTTCTATCCCTTATCATATTCAATTATTTTTATATACTCACAGAAACTGGTGTTTCATGCTTATGCAACCATCAGTGCAGGAGATGACGATCAAAAGATTCGAAACTCGCAACGAAGCCAGATTTAGCTCCATTAGCAAGGAACAAATCTTTCATCGTCACGAAATCAAGCGAAATTTTAACATGAACGAATGAAGCTTAACGTTTAATACAGACGATAGTGGAGTGATCATGTGACAGGAAGTCACCATTTCGCGCACAAGGGCACGTAACCAACTTTTTCAACGTCCTCAGTGCTCAACATTAACAATTATCTTTTATGTATGTTTGTATGTGTGAGTCTGTGTGTTTGTATATCTTTAAAAACCCGATGTTTTGTTATCGATCTAACTAATCGATTTCAGTTTGATTAAATAAAGTAGAGTTTGGCATAATCTTTGTCTAAGCTTATTTTTATTTATGCGTTATCGGTATATATATATATATATATATATATATATATATATATATATATATATATATATATATATATATATATATATACTAGCATTTCAGACCGGCCTCGCCCAGGTGTTTGGAAGTGTATGTTGAGCAAAATTAAAAAAAAAAGCGGTCAATTTTTTTAAATTTGATCGCTATTATGACCCCTGAACATTTATTGTTTTGGGCTCAAATCAAATTATTAAGTTAGATCCATGTCCAAGAAACCTATATCTATAATTTTAAATGTTTAGACACAAAATTGTCGGAGGAGTTTGGTAGAGTTCTCAAAGGTCAAATCGTTGAACTTTGACGCCTTAACAGCCTAATTTCTGGCCGAAAACAGATCACATCGATTTTCCCAAATCTCAGTACCGTATATCAAATTTCGAGTCTGTAGACTGAAAATTGACAGAGTTATTTCGTAGGGAAATGTACACAGACAGACAGACAGACAGATACACAAACACGTTCACTTTTATAGATATATAGATATATATTCCAACATATGGATCTTACATTCGATAATACTACCAAAATATTAAGACGAAAATTGGAAACAATCAAAAACAAAGTCGTTAAACAGAAACTCTCCGTTCTTTCTAATAATCTATGTTTAAATATACTAGTGGCCTGACATGGCCACAGGAGAGACATCCAAGGAAAAAATAACTAAGCAAAAATCATTCCAAAGCTAAAAACTGACACTGGCCTGCCAGGACACTATATATACAAATGTAGGCAAATTTGGGCATATTTTTTGGTTTGAAAATATAGATTCTTTTTTACCAATTGTCATAAAATTTTAACCTTAGAATAGCATTATAATCTTCAAAAAGTGTGCAAACTTTCATGTAGTTTCATCCGATTGAACCAAAGATATAAGAATTTCAATATTCAATTTGCCTACCAGTATAGATATACACTTAATAATACTTAATAAATTTAATATACTTAATAAAATTATCTAACAATCAACTGGTATGGAAACCTGTGATTATAAGTCTTACAAAATAGCATTGGCAGTAATATTCTATAATTATTATCCCATGTAAATAAGAATTGCTCGATATACAAGATAGAGCAAATAAATCAAATTTTTGTGATTCGATGAATTTAAAAATTTATGACGTGAAATGTTTGAATTTCAAATTAAAAGATTTTTGTTATTCTATGTAAGACAAGGAATACATTTGAAATATTATAACTCCTTATCTTATAGAATTTCGATGTTAACCATCTCTTCAGAGGAGAAAATATTAGCAAATAATTATAATGGTTTACACCTTATTTGCTAAAGTCAGTGAGACATGAAATATATATATATATATATATATATATATATATATATATATATATATATATATATATATATATATATATATATATATATGTCGTAAAGTCAGTGAGACATGAAATATATATATATATATATATTAATTTTATTTATACAAACATTAATGGCTACATATGTGCATACATGTTTCTGTAATCACCCACGTTGGGGGATTACGTCTTCAGGCCAAGAACTACCTTCAAAAGTGACATTTCCACCAAATACATTTTTCTACTTCGTTTATCAAGTTAAAATTACAACCTGGGTGGGAGTCAAAAAAAACACAAAACGGTAAAAGGATGAGTGAGGTCTTTGAAGATGATAAACATCTTTTTTCTTTTCCCCTTCCCCCATCTAACCTAACTTTTGGTTTTTTATGGCATAGGGTACTTGAGAGTTTAGTTTTCTTGTCTTAGAGTCTGTAAGTTAATAACCTTAGCTATGGTCAACCAAGTACTGACCGGTGCCTTTTTAATCTACCTCCACCCACACATACACGCAACACACACATAACACATCCATACACAGACACTGCCAACACACACATACACACATTAATCCATATATTCAAAAGCGAATCCATGCTGAACACTCTTTGTTTTATTTACTGAAACTAGACAATGATTCTGAAACTACATAGAGGATAAAGTAAAAGTTACATTAAGGTAAATAAAAAAATATAAAAAATATAATTAAATAAAAATAAAATACATAAATAAATAAATAAATAAAAATAAATAAAAAATATAATAAAAATATAATAAAAAATAAAAAAAATAAAAAAATAAATAAAATAAAAAAATAAAAAATAAATAAATAAAAAAATATAAAAATAAAAAATAAAAAAATAAAAAAAATAAAAAATAAAAAAATACATAAATAAGAATAAAATAAAATTAAATTAAAACAAATAAACCAACAAAATGTGAATAAATATAAACCCGAGTACCCTATGCCATAAAAAACCAAAAGTTAGGTTAGATGGGGGAAGGGGAAAAGAAAAAAGATGTTTATCATCTTCAAAGACCTCACTCATCCTTTTACCGTTTTTTGTTTTTTTTTGACTCCCACCCAGGTTGTAATTTTAACTTGATAAACGAAGTAGAAAAATGTATTTGGTGGAAATGTCACTTTTGAAGGTAGTTCTTGGCCTGAAGACGTAATCCCCCAACGTGGGTGATTACAGAAACATGTATGCACATATGTAGCCATTAATGTTTGTATAAATAAAATTAATATACATGCTCTGTTCACTCATTGAGCACTATTTTGGTAGACACGTGTTGTTTCATTGGATGTACTTCTAGGAAACTAAACTCTACTGGCTATATATATATATATATATATATATATATATATATATATATATATATATATATATATGTCGTAAAGTCAGTGAGACATGAAATATATATATATATATATATATATATATATATATATATATATATATATATGTCGTAAATAATCTCACCCGCTACTTAATTGGCTGAAAATGCGAAGCTCATTGTTTGTTTGTTTACGAACAGGAAATTTGAGCACTATAAAAGTGGTGGCGGGTGTCTATTTAAATAGACATTCCGACGAGTTATTTGCGTCGATTCCATGGTCGAGTGGGAGAACTGCCGACTGTCAACATGACGGTTCTAGGTTCAATTCTTGGCTTAGGAGAGATACTAGTCTAGCAGCACTGATGAGTTGTGATACAACGAAACAGGAATGTATGTCGATGACTACAAATATATTTTAAGCCCCCCCCCTCTTTGGGTAGAGCACTGTCGTAAATAATCTCATCCGCTACTTAATTGGCTGAAAATGTGAAGCTCGTTGTTTGTTTACGAACAGGCGATTTGAGCACTATAAAAGTGGTGGGGGATGTCTATTTAAATAGACATTCCGGCGAGTTATTTAAGGGCGTCTATTCCATGGTCGAGTGGGAGAACTGCCGACTGCCAACACGACGGTTCTAGGTTCAATCCTTGGCTTGGGAGAGATGTTAGTCTAGCGGCACTGATGAGTTGTGATACAACGAAACAGGACTGTATGTCGATGACTATATATATATATATATATATATATATATATATATATTATATATATTTATATATATATATAATCTTCAGAATATCGAAATGCAATAAATCTACTGGTATATACATCTAGTGATTATCAGCCTTACAACATATTATTATTTTATATAAGACAATCCCAGCTAAATAAAATTGCTTAATATTCCAGGTAGAGCAAATAAATCATAATTTAGGAATTTAAATTTTAAGATTTGAAACGGTTAAATTTCAGATATAGAATTTTTATTATATGAAAAATAAAAACGTAAAATAAATAATCAAAATAAAAAGTTAAAATAAAAAACTAAAATAAAAATTTTAAGAAAAAAGTTTAAATAGAAAATTAAAATAAAAATCAAAATAAAAAATTAAAATAAAAACGTAAAATAAATAATTAAAATAAAATGTTAAAATAAACAAGTTAAAATAAAAAATTAAAGAAAAAATTTAAAATAGAAAATTAAAATAAAAATTAAAATAAAAAATTAAAATAAAAACGTAAAATAAATAATTAAAATAAAATGTTAAAATAAAAAAATTAAAGAAAAAAGTTAAAATAGAAAATTAAAATTAAAATAAAAAATTAAAATAAAAACGTAAAATAAATAATTAAAATAAAAAGTTAAAATAAAAAATTAAAATTCAAAATTAAAATAAAAACGTAAAATAAATAATTAAAATAAAAAGTTAAAATAAAAAACTAAAATAAAAATTTTAAGAAAAAAGTTAAAATAGAAAATTAAAATAAAAATCAAAATAAAAAATTAAAATAAAAACGTAAAATAAATAATTAAAATAAAATGTTAAAATAAACAAGTTAAAATAAAAAATTAAAGAAAAAATTTAAAATAGAAAATTAAAATAAAAATTAAAATAAAAAATTAAAATAAAAACGTAAAATAAATAATTAAAATAAAAAGTTAAAATAAAAAAACTAAAATAAAAAATTAAAATGAAAAGTTAAAATAAAAATAAAAAGTTAAAATAGAAAATAAAAATTAAAATAAAAAATTAAAATAAAAACGTAAAATAAATAATTAAAAAAGTTAAAATAAAAACCTAAAATAAAAAATTAAAATGAAAAGTTAAAATAAAAATAAAAATTAAAATAAAAATTAAAATTAAAATAAAAAATTAAAATAAAAACGTAAAATAAATAATTAAAATAAAAAGTCAAAATAAAAAAAAAAAAAATTAAAAATTATATTTTTGAATGAAATGAAAAAATTAGCACACTCAGTAAACTTTACTAAGACAAAATGTATCAAGGTTTAAATTCTTAATCTAAAATTCGATGTTAATAAACAGTGATTTTGAGAATAAATTTGGAGGAAGAAGAAAAGAAAAGAGAGAGATGGCAACGAACTTATTCAGCTGGAATATGGCAGGTCATCATAGGATGCAAATATAGGTCAAGGTTTCGAGACAGCGAAGGAATTTCAGATCATTTGAAACCATGGCAGCAAGTTTTAGTCTCCCCTCCATCAAGGCCAGAGGTTTTGGCGAAATATCAGATATTTTGTAATTCATATGCAAAACTAGAAAAAACAAATGACTATCATTGAAACATATGATGGCTGTAAAAAGTGCCAAAAATAGGCTCTGGATGATGGATAATCCTCTTAATGTGCAACGTGAAAGGTCAAATGTTAAATAACCTACTATTCAATTCAGGTCATTACCTTTCCAACAAGCCTTCATTTGTTAAATTCTGATCAATAGTCGCTCAGATTTTGAACTTGTAAAATTCCCCCAAAAGATGATATATATATATATATATATATATATATATATATATATATATATATATATATATATATATATATATATATATATATATGTATGTATATATATATTTATATATATATATTTATATATATATATATACACACACACTGGTAGCCAAATTGAATATTGAAATTATCATATCTTTGTTTCTATATGACGAAACTACATGAAAATTTGCAGCCTCTTCTATTCTTCAAATTTATGACAATAGTAAAAAAGAATCTATTTTTTTTTAAATCGATAAAATATGCCCAAATTTGCCTACATTTGTATATATAGTGTCCTGGTAGATTAGCTTTAGTTTTGTTGTTTCGGTTGTCTCTCTAGTGGCATTGCCAGGCCACTAATATATATATAGATATACTTATCTATCTATCTATCTATCTATCTATCTATCTATCTATCTATCTAGCTAGCTAGCTAGCTAGATAGATAGATAGATAGATAGACAGATTCTTGATTGAAGCATTTCACTTAGCAATGATTCGGCCAAATGCATTATTATGCAAGAGTTGGCTTCGAATAAACTGGAACCTATCCATCCCCTAAAATAAACCGACCTTAAATGGGAATAATCAATTCATCATATGAGCTAATTAGTCACGAAATTTTAACGGCGATAATTTTAAAAACACAATTTGATTTTGTTCACTGAAACATTCATTTGATTTTCCCCTCTTCATTTTTGAACAGAAATCGAAAAAAAGTTGTGCCAAAATTAAATGGCATCTCACTATGTTCATAAACTGCCAACCCCTAGACCCTAACCCCAACCCCTAAACCCTAACCCCAACATCTGAAGCCTAATTGCGATGATTAAGGTTCTAACTGAAGAGTCTTTTCATGGCAATCTTTGGTCCCACCTTGCCAAACTCCCAGAAAACAAACTCAACTAGATGCAACCACTATCAAAGATTCCCCCCACTCTCAATCTGTGCCTAAATCTAAACGCAGATTCCATGAACAAATTTTTTTTCCCTAGAATTGCCGGCCTATAGAACAGAGTTCCATTGGCCTGCTTCCTGGGCAATTATAACATGGCAGCCTTCAAGTCCAATTTAAACAAGTTCTTATTGAGCCGTTCCCATAAATAATCAAATTACACCACTAACGATTGCTACACTACCATCTGACATTCGTTAACTTTATCCTCGAGTGGCCTTCAATCTTTGGTTACGCTTAGAGCGTCTGCTCCATCAACAGTTGTATAATATCGGGTTAATTGTAGTGCTACGTCGACCATAGAAATGGACCCTACACCCGTCTCCGGTGGGCTTTCCTGAGGTCACACTCATGTAATTGAAGAGTCTATTTGTGTTGCATGTTTGCTATTCTACATAAACACTTGTCCCGCACTTCTCACAATAACTGAAACTTTTAAATAAAATAAAATGCCAGTTCAAGGAAGAATTACAATTAAACCAGGCGCAAACTCAAACAAAACCAACCTGCCTTCTTCTTGGAGGTTAGCATTTCCGAATATCTGCTGACTTAGAACTAATTTAGATGATGCTGAAGCATTTCTCCTAGTAAACACTTCGGATATATTAGCACTAAGTGAAACTAACCTACGCTCCTCCATTCCCTCTAACCATTTTAACATGCCTGGTTATCTCCCGCTCTGCCGTAAGGACTCAGACAGACACATGCACGGACTTGGAGTCTACATTCGAAACACCTTCCCTTTGACTAGCGAAATAAAACTAGAATCAGACGACTAGGCCTTTATATGCTTCAGACTTAACATGCAACATAATATTAGCTACTTGTATTTTCTCTACTGCTCTCCCTCAACCCAGGACTTCACCCTAATAAACAAAGTATCTGACAGCATAGATATTGCACTCTCCCTGGATGCACGCGCACAAGTACATGTATTTGGTGACTTCAATGTCTACCACAGTAACTGGCCTGGATTTTTTACTTACACAAACACATAGGTTCTCTATATCTCATTCCTTATTACAGACGGTATTTATTTGCTCCCCCACCGAGCAAATTAGGCACAAGGCCAATTTTTAATGTGAGGAGTGAAGGGAGGGGGAAGGGAAAAAGGGGACCAGCTCCCGAGAGGTGGGAAATGGGAGCTGGTTAAAGGTCAGGCATGTGGGGTTGCCCCCACATCTGGTCTTTGCTAGTCATAGCTGGTCTTTGCTAGTCATAGCTTGCAGTATCTGCCGGAACAGATGGTATTTATTTGCTCCCCCACTGAGCAAATTAGGCACAAGGCCGTTTTTAATGTGAGGTAAAAACCAGCTCCCCTAAAAGTAGGCAAAAAGGGGGCACTCTGGTTACCAAAAATAATAGTTGTCCCAGTATAGAGGGTTTCCCCTCCATTGACTGGTACAAATTATCTTAAGTGCAGCATCTGCCGGAACAGATGGTATTTATTTGCTCCCCCACTGAGCAAATTAGGCACAAGGCCGTTTTTAATGTGAGGTAAAAACCAGCTCCCCTAAAAGGGGTCACTCTGGTTACCAAAAATAATAATTGTCCCAGTATAGAGGGTTTCCCCTCCATTGACTGGTACAAATTATCTTAAGTGTAGTATCTGCCAGAACAGATGGTATTTATTAGCTCCCCCACCGAGCAAATTAGGCACAAGGCCGATTTTTAATGTGAGGAGTGAAGGAAGGGGGAAGGGAAAAAGGGGACCAGCTCCCGAGAGGTGGGAAATGGGAGCTGGTTAAAGGTCAGGCATGTGGGATTGCCCCCACATCTGGTCTTTGCTAGTCATAGCTAGTCATAGCTTGCAGCATCTGCCGGAACAGATGGTATTTATTTGCTCCCCCACTGAGCAAATTAGGCACAAGGCCGTTTTTAATGTGAGGTAAAAACCAGCTCCCCTAAAAGGGGTCACTCTGGTTACCAAAAAAATAATAATTGTCCCAGTATAGAGGGTTTCCCCTCCATTGACTGGTACAAATTATCTTAAGTGCAGCATCTGCCGGAATAGATACTACACTTTGATCTTGTCCCCCGTGCCGCCGAAGCGGGGGGGGGGGTTCCTTATTACAGACAGTTACAATTCCTACACGTTTCCCAGCATGCTTCACTTCTAGATCTATTTCTGACCACAGTTCCCGATGATTGTGTAACGAATGCCCACAAACCACTCGGGAATGCTAACCATGCTGTGATAATGGTAGAAATCGCCCTAAATTCTCGACTCAAAACTGAAGACTCACTGCTCAAAACAGAGAACTATTATAAAAAAAACTGATTAGGAAAGCATCAGGCATCTCATCATTT
This sequence comes from Euprymna scolopes, assembly GCF_053919585.1. Taxonomy (NCBI): domain Eukaryota; kingdom Metazoa; phylum Mollusca; class Cephalopoda; order Sepiida; family Sepiolidae; genus Euprymna; species Euprymna scolopes. The sequence continues at coordinate 68,208,796 of NC_136526.1, forward strand.
CCCATGGGAAATTTTTTTTCTCTCTCCCGCTGAACAGTGCGCAAATGAGACCACTGAATGGTTCAAAACTGCAATTGAAGCACATTTTGGAAGTTATATATATATATATATATATATATATATATATATATATATATATATATATATATATATATATATATACATACTTGTTTATTGTTATATAAACATGCTCACATCCCGCTGCTACAAATAGCCACTTGTTTCAATCAAACAACAGATATCATCAGGCAGCGACTTGACTATTCAAAAGTTCAATGAATAATAATAAGATTTGAATAGTCAAGTCGCCGCCTGATGAATTGAATTGAACTTTTGAATTTGTAGCAGCGGGATGTGAGCATGTTTATATAACAATAAACAAGTATTATCAGCTCTTTTTATTGAGCACTATCTAACAACCTCGTTGAATTCATTAGTCCATTACTTTTGAATATAAAAAAACCCGAGTATATATATATATATATATATATATATATATATATATATATATATATATATATATATATATATATATATATATATATATATATATTAAGTAATGTGATTTATAATTTAAAAATTTTAAAAATTTTTAAATTTTAAAAATCAAATTTTAATTAAATTAAAAATCAGTTTCATAAGAAGGAACAACAGCAAAATCAATTATCTGTACGATCGTTTCGGAAATCCGTGCTTTTTATTGTGGTATACATGAAGTTATGTAGAACAATTATATATAGTTTTTTGGTAAGCAAGGTCTCCTCATCAGCAAATTTAGGAGGGTTTTTATTGAATTTAAAAGACACCATAAATTAACCTAGCATTAAAAGTAAGGCAGATGAATCTTTTAATTTTTCTTTTTTTGAAATCAGGAACTGTGTTTAAAGTAGTCATTTAGATGTTTGCTATAGCTTTTTATTTTATTAGACTATTGTTCTAATCTCTTATATATATATATATATATATATATATATATATATATATATATATATATATAAGTGAAATTGAATAAAATATATATATAAAAGTGAAATTGTCTCTGTGTGTGTCTGTTTGTGTACATTACCTTACCAAACTGTTGCCAAGGTCGCTGGAAAGATGGTGGGATCCTTCTACCGCTCCAGAAGATATCTCACTACTGATGCAATTCTCTATCTATATAAAAGCCAAGTACGTCCAAGGATGGAATACTGCTGCCATATCTGGGCAGGAGCTGCTAAAAACAGCCTATCCTGCCTTGACAGAGTACAAAATAGACTTCGTGGCTTAGTGGGAGATGCCCTTTTCTCTACCCTGCAACCTCTCTCCCACAGTAGAGGCGTTGCGAGCCCGTCTTTGTTTTATCGTTATTTCCATGGCAGGTGCTCGTCTGAGCTCCAATCTCTGGTCCCCCCCTCGCCAATCTTTCACGAAAAACACCTGTCTAGTTGAATCCACTGTGAAAAATTTTCCCCACTCTTTATCTGTGCCTAAATCAAAACGTGGATTCCATGAACAAAGCTTCTTTCTTAGAACTGCACGCCTGTGGAACTCTGTTCCGTCTGCCTGCTTCCCACCTGACTACAACTTGGATGTCTTCAAGTCCAACGTTAACAAATTCCTAATGAACCGCCCTCTTAAGTAAACACTTCATCAAATCTCCACTAACGTACTGTACTTGCAATAACCCTTATCCCTGAGTGGCTTCCGGGCCTTGATAAGTTGTGACCACCGTGTAAAAAAAGAAGAAAAAAACAAACTACTCTGTCAATTTTCAGTCTACACTCGAGATTTGACATAAGAGGTATTGAAATTTGGGAAAATCTTTTATATTGTTTTTTTTTTTGCTCGAAATTTGGCTTTAAATGGGTCAATGTCCAACGATTTTACCTTTGAAAACTCTACCAAACTTCTCCGCCAATTTTCGGTCTAACCACTTGCACTTTGGGATGTAGGTTACTTGGACATGCATAAAACCTTTTAATTTGATTTGAGCGAAGACAAAAAATGTTAAGGGGTCAAAATTGGGGTCAAAGTTAAAAAAACTGACCTCTGCAGTCTCTCTAGCAAAATCTATACATATGTTTTTTTAGTAGCAGCAAACTTCGAATCTTAATGTCTTTAACGGCGGATTTAGCAACTATCGGCTATTTTGAGTGCAGTTTGGTTTAGCAATTCATCATAAAGCAACTGATACCTGAACAGGGCTAAACAAATCGTGCAAATTGTGTAAATTATGTGAATTGTGCAAATTTATTTTGAAAATCACGGTTTGAACATTAAACAAGTTTTATAATCCCCATAATCGACTATCATAGAGAAACTGTAAAACGCTAATAAATATTCTGTAAGTGCACTCGACACGTTACAACCTAATTTAATGCGTAGAGTTTGTGATAATTGAGCCTCCAGATCATGCAATTTACACGCGAGCCCCTGAGCCTTTTACTTGGTGGAATTGTTTTACTTTTAAATGCGAAATCATAATCTTTGTATGATGAAATAACGTTGCTGTGATGCATTTTCATTTATACTTCGCTGTCTCTAAAATTATTCCTTATATATATATATATATATATATATATATATATATATATATATATATATATATATATATGTGTGTGTGTGTGTGTGCATATGTATATATATGTACATGTATGTATATATATGTGTATATATATATGTAAATATATATGCATATATGTATATGCATATATATACATATATGCATCTATATGTAAATATATATATGTATATATATATATGTAAATATATATATATATATATATATGTAAATATATATATGCATATATATATTTAAATATATATATATACATATATATATATGTAAATATAAATATAAATATGTGTATATATATGTGCAAATATATATATATATTTATGTATATATGTATGTATATATATATATATATATATATATATATATTAAGTAATGTGATTTATAATTTAAAAGTTTTAAATTTTTTTAAATTTAACAATCAAAATTTAATTAAATTAAAAATCAGTTTCATAAGAAGGAACAACAACAAAGTCAATTTTCAAAATCTATTTCTACAAGCCACCAAAATAAACTCATAGTACCGGCAGATAAAACTGGAAATTTCTACACAATGGACTATATACAATATAAAAATCTAATATATAAAGAACTTAATAAAAATTATAAAACTACTAATAAATCAGCACTAAATAAAATAAATAATGATGCAAAAAACATTTTAACTAAACTTAAAATAGATAAATACACAGAAATAACGGTACCAGGTACCCCGAGATTTACTTTAAAAGACCACAAACACAGCTTCAATATCAACCCTACTATTAGACTCATTTGCCCCTCGAAATCAGATATAGGACTGGTTAGTAAAAACATATTAGATAGAATTATCCCCAAAATTAAATCCATAATAAAATACCCACTATGGCAATCTTCAAACCAAGTAATCGACTGGTTTTCTAATATTCAAAATAAAAATAATATTAAATTTCTTTCTTTTGACATTGAATCATATTACCAATCTATATCACCTATCCTACTTAATAAATCTCTATTAATGGCACGAAAATTAACTAATATAACTCAAGACGAAACTAAACTAATACTTATAGCTAGACAGTCTTTAATAACATTTGATAATAAATATTGGACCAGGAAAAATACCCCTAACCACTTCAACATTTTAATGGGATCGACGGACTCGACTCAGGTCACTGATCTAGTTGGCCTTTTCCTTTTAAATGAAATACATTGTATACTCCATAAACAATTCAAACTTGAAGGAGGGCTATATAGAGATGATGCACTTTTCATAACGAATTCTACTAATAAAAATTATGAAAATGCAATTAAAGCTCTACATAAATTATTTAAAAATTATGGACTTAGTATAAAAATCGACCCTAATAAAAAAATTGTTAATTTCTTAGACATAACCTTAAATCTTGAAAATTCTACCTTTGAACCATACCATAAACCTAACCAATCACTTCTATATGTCCACAATCAATCAAACCACCCTAAATCAATATTAAAATCTATAGTTCCCAATATCGCTCTAAGAATTTCTAGACTGTCTTCTACTAAATCAATATTTACCAAAAATGAAAAATACTATAATGAAGCCCTTAAAAACTCTGGATATAATTCACAAATTAAATTCATAAATGAAAATGATAGAAACATAAACTGCATTAAAAATAAACCTATTAAGAGCGTAATAACATATAATATGGCAATGTCTTCCCGTATACGAGTTAAGAAAAATAACCAGGAGACAAAAAAAGATAAAACCAAACTACAAATATTAGATAATAATATAAATAAACAACAAACTAAAACCCGCAAACGTAAGAATAGACACAAGGAGATCCTATGGTTCAACCCCCCGTATTCCAAAAATCTAGAAACAAACATAGCTAGAGAATTTTTTAAAATATTAGATAAGAACTTTAAAGCCCCCCATAGATATAATAAGATTTTCAATAAGAACACAATTAAAGTCTCTTACTCTACTATGCCTAACCTTCATCAGAAAATAATTAGCTCTAATAATAATAAAATTAATAAACTACAAAATGCAACTATACAAAATACATCGGACTGTAACTGTAGAAGAAAAAATAAATGTCCCCTACAAGGCTCATGTAAAATTAAAAATGTTATCTATAGCTGCACAGTATCAAAAACTCCAAATATACAAGAACCTATCAACAGCCATAACTCAACTACCAGATTAAATAATAACACCAACTTAAATCAATCTACCGATCAATTATTAACCAACCCACCACATTATAATCCAACAATAGACCTA